>NC_141691.1:486698767-487217418 GCF_964263255.1 Lissotriton vulgaris | reverse complement strand
TAGCAGTTCATGGCAGGACCACTTGTGCCCCCTAGGACAGATGTTGACTATGATATATGTGGCGAAACGTACCATCATGGCAACCAACTGTCAGGTTGGGCAGCCTATGTAGTCTACCTGGGGTGTGAGGCGGGTAACAGGCTGATTCACTCATTAAATGCCAAGATACAATTTGTGATGAAGTAGGAGGTGCCTACTACCCAGTCTGGGCCTTTGTAGGACTCACAGGGTAATGCAGGAACATTGTGGCTAACTAAGTATAGATGTCCCATTGGATGCATTGCCCTTCAAGATACAGTCCAGAAAATTATTGTGGAATGAGGAGTGTCAAAGGACATTTGCAGAGCTGAAAAATAGAAATACACTGCACAATCCACCAGTACTGAGAGCACCTGACTACAGTCAGCCTCTTATTGTCCTGAAAGATGCCTCTGACAAGGTATTTGGAATTGTGTACAGCTCAACTGGATGACAAAGCCAGAGAGTGTCTGGTGGTCTTTATTAGTAGGACGTCACTACATAGAGAAAGGAACTAAGCAGCCATAGAGAATGAGTACTTTGCAATAGTGTGGGCCTTGCAGCAGTTTTGCCTTTATTAGGTACTAGATGTGCAGTGAAAATGGATCATAAGGCATTGAAGTGGCTAATTGTTATTAAGGGAAAGTGGAAGGAAATCCCTCTTTTGTTTGGTCACCCGCAAGTCTTGGGAATGATACTGTTGGTTTTTCGACTTTGAGAGTCACTGAGGCCTGCTAACCTCTGTGCCAGTGCCCTGATCATCAAACAGTTACGTTGAATTGGCTTATACCCAATTGGCAAAAGCTAACTTACCCATACGTCCATAATATATGGTACTCAGGGCAAGTAAATTAGAAGGTCAGCCCAAGGATTACAGCACTGGTTTTACCATCCTTTATGTGACACAGGTCAAATGTGTCTCCCAGTCCACCACAGCAGATTGGAAGAGCAATTTTAAAGTGCTAGCCCGACTTTGTAGTTTTAAGCAATTACAAAGCCATGCCTCCCCCTTGCAATGTGACTATGTCACCCCCCTATGTTTGGCCTTCTACCAAGTCCTAAGGCAAGGTGCAGCATATTTCACTGGCAGAACATGTACTTTACATGTTCTGGCAGGGCAAATGCCAAACTGTTGCTTTTACTGTGGAATGACTTGGTCACACCATTAGGGAGTACCACTGACCCGACAGCAGTGCTAACTCTAACGGTGCAGCCAAACTTGATATCCAAGGTATCAAACAACTTGCAGATTGTACATCGAACCCAACTTGATGCTTAAGTCTGAAATAATATAGCTGGGTTTAGTGTGCAACCTTTACAAAGTTGCCATTTACTTGCCTTTAGTCTCCTGTGCCCTTACCAGTTTCACATGGGGTTTGCCTCCAAGACAGCTTTCTGCCCTCCTAGTGAGACTCAAACAACTCACAGGAAAGAAGGCAATAGCAGCCTGCTAAGGAGAGAGGTGTTACCGCTCTTTGACAAGATGCCACACAGGTGCTGGCCTAAAAGGCGAGCTTCGAAGGTGAAGCCACCTTTGCAAAGCAAATGGGAACACTTGGGAGTGGGGTTACCCTATTGTTTAGGTAGACAGGATACCACTCAGACATGAGAGAGGAAATCAGTTGTCAAACCAGTTTTCCAGGAGTGTGTAGCCCCCTTGGTAGCCACACTTCTGGATTTGGTGAAGGAACTCTGGATGCTGAGGGAGGGGCTCTGTCATGTTGAAAGGGAGTAGAGTGGTGCATCCTGGGATAGCCAGATGCTACACTGAAGAGGAAGTGTTCATCAGCAGGGAGAGAACCAGGTATCCCATTGGCCACCAACCACTCTAACCCAAGGGCATTTTTTTATAGCATAAATAGCATTCCCCTGGCACCCAGAATCAGTTCTTGACTGGACTGAAGAAAGACCAAAGAAGGGCTGCCCTGCTGCACCAAGGACTGATGAAGAGAGGCTGCACCGACATGGACTGCACCTGCTCAACCTGGTGGCTAACAAAGGGGAAAGGGCAGTGTCTACTGTGTCCTGCTTGAGGAATCGTTGTCTCCTGAGCCCAGCTGAGGCAGGAGACTTCAAGGGTTAGTTGGCTGACCTCCTGTTTGCATCACAGGGTCACAACAGCTTAAAAAGCCTGCTGGGGCAGGTTGGCAGCTCAGATCTTCACATTGCTTCCAACCGCAGCTGTGCAGCACTAGCGAGGAGGGCTGGGCACTCAAAGTTGCACCCAAGTCTGTTGGACATGGGGGAGCCATTGAAATGCAGCGAGGGTGCCCAGACGACAAGTTATCACCCAGGGAAGGATTAGACTGTGACAGCAATACTGGGTGTCTGGTAACCCAGTGGCAACTGGATTTCTACCACGATCAAGAGGACTTCAAAGGATGTCAACCGTGTGGTCGGAGCCACCTCACCCCATAAGTGAACCGAGAAATAGTCGCAGGAGGACCCTCGCCGACTGCATAGCATCCACAGAATCGTTGAGCATCTTTAGCATCATGTGACCCTTGCATCAGGGCAACTTCCAAAGGAACCTATTGCAAGGGGATCAAAGTACCTGGAACTGACTGAAGACAGTTTCTAACCCTGAGTTCTCTGTTTCTGTTGACCGTACTGGTCTCCCCTGACTGGCTCCCTGCCAGTGTTGGCCACTCAAAGTAATTCTTACCGACGGCAATACAACTAGCCAAAGTTTTTGCTAAAAAAGTTTTTAAGTATCAAATTTATTGAATTTTCCAGTGCTTGTAAGTAGGTGAGTAAAAAGTGCATATTTGCTGTGCCTTGAAAAATCTGTATACGCAGAGTCGGAAGAAGCCATGGGAACACAGATGGACTTTATTGCCGGTTTTACTGATCCAATGAGCAAACCTCTCTATGATAGGAGTTGGTTCAGGGTAATATGATCTAGAAGGGACACCTTTTGAGACGGAAAAAGCCCCTGCATGATGATGGATGTGCACCCCTGCTTTTAGTGCCCCAGCTGCATCGAAATCTGGATCCCTGGTACCAGAAGTTGATCATAAAGGAAAGCGGATCATGTGTGCGCACCATGACTTAGCCCTGTCTTATTGAAATGTGTCTCATTAGCCCGGGAGGGGCGTATCAAGCGCGAACCCCAAAGTGGTAGGGGTCTACTGCCTTACCAGGGGTTAAGTGGCATGAGCGTGGTGATGTATTTTGTGTTTACGGCTCACTCATGTAAAGTTCTGACATGGTGATTGTGTATATCTCAGTACTTACCTGTGCATGCAGGCATGCATGTGTACCTGTACAAGGTCCATTTTACAGACATGAGACCTGGAGGGCAAGTGGAGGTAAGGATTGCAAAGCCCAGACAGGATATATGGATTGCTCATATGCCTGAAGGGTGGGTGGGAACACACACCCTCAGGGATGGGAAGCAGAACATCCTCGGTAAACATCAAGAGTCTCCTTGATTCTAAGAAGAGTTACTGGTCAGTGGGGCCTTAGCTCATATCCGTCTGGATCTGATAAGATTGGCACTGTAAGACCAAGGAATCATGAAAATGGGGAAGGCTTAGACCTTTGAACCTTAATGAGGCATATATATCCATGAAGGTTGGCAGTCAGGTGTTATCATCAGTCACTCCCTTGGCCTGTGTTGGGTCATTCAAAACTGGAGTCACTCCTGCGGTGGTAGACTGTCCCTTTGAGAGAGCAGAAAGGACTTGAAACACAACAGGAATATCAAAGGACCAGGCACTAAATCACATCCATGTCTGGATTTGGACTATAAAAGTAGGAGCATGAGTCCCACAAGTTGTTCAACAGAACGGTTCTACAGCTGGATTAAACTGTGAAGAGAAATTCACTGAGACTTCCTGTTGCTGGAACCAAGACTAGGGATAAAGGTCAGCTAGTCTCCCTGCTGAGTGATGGGCCCTCTCCCAGGAATTCACAACTACTTTCCCTGAGCCTGGATCACCAGTTGTCAGCCTGCCTGCCACAACCAGAGGATTCTGTGGGCAGAAGGAGAGATCCTGGAGGGAACAAGACCCAGCGGGGATCCTGCAGAGTAGATCCCGGTAAGCGAATTGTGAGACGTTGAGTCCAGTTGGTGCCATTGCAAAAGTGCAGGCATTTCCCCCACTCATGTGGAAATTAGGGCTACTGCCCTTGCGAGAACTGAGACCGGTACCTCTGTGTGCCGGGAGTGGGGCCACTATGAAGCTAGGATTGGTGTCTGTGTGTGACATGATGGAAGAAGGGGATCACTGCAAACCTAAGGCCAGTGTCCAAGTGAATGCTCACGTAAGACCCATGTGTCAGGAAAGGTGCCACCATGAAGGTAAGGCCATCACCCGTGTGTAAGTCAAAGTCAGTGCCCCCATGTGCCAGGAGGGTGGGTGGCAGTTTGAGATCAGGTCCATCACCCATGATTGTTGTGCCAAGTATGTTGTGAAGAACACTTACTGACTGCTGCAGCAGTTGAGACCAGATGCCCAACACTGATGCAGGCTGTTGGAAGACTGAGGAGGCTCAACGCATTATAAGGGAAAGACCCCAAAAGGTTGTGGGCCCTGAGCATTGGGAGACCAGAGCCTGCGATGCAGCAACCCATTTCTCCTGTGTTTGCTCGCTGCCATCGGGCTAGGTAAGACTGTTACTGGTCCTGCTGGGGAATTACACAAACTTAGCACCTAGCGTTGCAAACCTTGATTCTCAAGGCCAAACTAACACCTGTGTTGCATGTGTTTTAGTGTGGGCCACATTTGGGAGTTCCCTCTAGTATCGGATGGGGAATTACCAACCCCACTAGAAAGAAAAGAGAGACTCAGGGATTCTGCCAAGGATGACACTAGCACGTCAACTTTAAGAACCTGTGGTCATTATTAAATGGGTTGTTTCTCTGCTTTGTGTGTTTTCATTGAAATACTCTATTTCCATAAACACAAGTATCTGACTGAGCAACCAGCTTATTGCTGTTACTGATTGTACTTTAAGTTTTGCCCTTGTGTATTCCTTACACCTACCTCCCTGTCAAACAGCCTTGGGCTGCTTCACCTGTGCTCCCACTGAGAGTCAAGTGCTGAAAGGGGTAGCTCTTGGCCCAGTTACTTGGGACAAAAGAAGTCAAAGGCCACAAACCCCACGATTGGGCACAGTACCCCTGCTTGCCCAATGCCCTCTGAAAGTAACTAATACAAGTGTTTAACAAAATTAAGGAACATCCTATTTTTCATAAACATTTGATATTACAGCTCTGTTTGTTCTGTTATAGTTTTCGACTTACCTCACTTGTCTTACAGATGGTTAGAAGACTTGACCCACAGACTTTCCCTGGAAAAGAGTTCCATGGGAGGACCCCTGTAAAATAGAAAATAATACTTGCACATGAGTAGAGTGAAAAGAAATATTCAAGGCCATTGCCATACTTCTACCCCACACATATCAAGACAATATTTAAAGTTCGCTACAGTCAGTTTTCAAAATGTTTCACATCTTATAAATAACTCAGTAGTGTTTTGTCTCTTTTTAAGTCACTCAGTTCAGCTTGCTCTGTCTCAATGGCAAAAAAATGGGACCCTTCTTGGGCTTGTTCGATCCTGTCACTTACATTTTATAAAGCATGTTGGAAGGTGGATTATTAGCAGGGGTAAGTATGCCCCTACTACTAGCAATAAGGCCACCAATGCAATTCAAAGTCCAGAGAAGCTCAACCCTTGGTAGCTGGCAATTAAAATGCAGGCTTAATTTAGGTAATAGGTATGTGGAGCATTTAAAAATATCAATACATTAAATAAGTCAGACACAACACACACAAAAATCCACAAATCCACCAAAACAACAAAAATCCAATATAGGGATCCAGCGATACAAATTTTTCAAGACAAAACCCTTTCTATTGCTTAAAAACATGTAGCACTAACTCGTCGTGCTTGACTAGCACAAAGTCAAAGATTGAGGCTGACCACTATGGAGCCCTTGTTGGATACACTAAGCAGGGGGCCTTGGTCAGATCAGCCTTAACTTAGGCGACAGGTGTGTCAAGCATTTAAAAACACCAATACATTAAACAAGTAAGACACAGCACACAATAAAGTCCACAACCTATTGATGAAAATAGGAAATATTTTTATGATTAAATTACACCAAAACGCAAACATCCAAAATAGGGAACTGTAGATATGAATTTGTAAAGAATAAACACTTTGTAAAGCATGTAGCGCCAACTTGGGACATCTGGTTGCACTTGACCCGGACAAAGTCAAAGTTTGAGGCCAACCCCGAAAGAGCCCTCGTCGGATATACTAAATGAGAAGCCTCGGTCAAAAATGTTACCTTTGCACTTATGAACTTTTCCGGAGGATTTTCGCTTGACGTGGATTGGGCCTCTCCAGCACGCCGGATTCAAAACGGTTTTGTCGGCTTGGTTCAGTAGGAGCCCCTGGTCGACTCCTAGAAGTCTTCAGCTCCAGAGCTTTGAGCAGGAAAAAACTTGAAATCCAGGGCTGGTCGCAGTGCGAGATAGTCAAGCTTGACTTTTGATGTTGGGTCAGTCACCTTATGGAGCTCTTTCCAAAAATTCCTCCAAACTTTTGGAACTTTTTCCTGAAGTTCCTCTTGAGGGTTCAAAGTGTTCACAACACAAATCCAGGGTTCTAGAGCCTCGGAGTTGCTCCTCAGAAGGTGGGACTATAGTTCCCACAATCCACCTGTCTAAATCCTTCAAGGTCCACTGGAAACACTTCAGGCTGGGGACTTTTTGGGGAAGGTGGTGCAGAGACGCTCTGTTAACCGGTTGCTTTTAGGGAGTCCACTCCATAATCCTTTTTTAAACAAGGGAAAGTCCTTAGGGTTGTAGTTTCCAGTGTGCAGCAGGAGCAGTTCTTCAGAGTGCAATCCTGTGGGGTTCAGACCAGGGTTCCAGCAGAACAGTCCTTCTTCTCTTCGTACATTCAGGCCGCGGATCTGACTTGCTATGCAGCTTTCACATATTTATCCAATATTCTTAGGTGACAAGCAGGGGGGAATCCCTGACTAATAGGGTACAGCTTGCCACCAAAAAGCATGACAGCTTCCTTCAAAGTGTGGCATATTCTTGTCCCACAAAGCACTGCACATTAAAATTCAACTTGCAGAATTCTTCTGCTTGGAAGTAAGACCTGGTTTATCAAACCCACTGGTGGGGTTCATTTCCTTTAACCCTCCCCTTCCAGTCCTCCTACAAATTCAATTCCCAGGGCTGTAATCTGGCTGGAGGTACAGGAAGAGGGAGTGGGCCTGGCCAGCATTCCTTACTGTCGTGCTCTCTTTGAAGCCCAGTTTTATTTGCCCAGCCCCTGTTTTTGCCTGTTCTCTGAAGCTGCAGAGCTCCCTCCATCAGATAACCTCTGTCTCTGTGCAGGGCACTTATCACCTTATCAAAGCAGTTTGGCTAAGCTTGTTAAGGGCTGGCCAATCAGGAGAGGCTGCTAGAAGGTTGAATTTTGGCTCACATAAAAGAAATTTCTATAACTTATTTTCTGTATCAGTTATGTCAGATTTAACAGTGGCAAGTTGTTGGATTTATCATTACATATCTTCCAAGCCCTTGTAATATTACTTTAGCCTACTGCAGTCAATAATTACACTGTATTATAGTATTCTCATGTAAGCCTATGGAGCTAAAAGTGCTACAATGGGCAAAAACGAATTTGGCACTTTTCCCCTCACCAGGGCATATAAAACAGCTTTTAAAATGTCTCTGCTTATTTGTATGTGACACCCCACCCTAGGGGCACACAGGGGAGACCTTAGGGGTGACTTATATGTAAACATAGGGTAGTTTAATACTATAGAAGTACCTTTAAATCCAAAGTCGAATGTGCATGTAATATCAATTTGAAAGCAGTTTGCAAAGCAGGGCTGACTTTTAAAATGACAGCAGGCAACACAGTGGTGCTCACTTAAGTTTCTCAAAGCTGCTGGGCCTCTAACCCTACCTGCTCTACCATATACTAGGGACTTACAGGTAGGTTGTCAGTACCAACTGTAATTACCATATACCTTTTTAGTCAGAGCACCGGCTCTGGAACTGGCCAGCAGAGCCAAGGTCGCAGTCAGTTACCAACAGTATGAGTCACAAAATGGGGGTGATCAGGGCAAAAAGGATGACTTTCTCTGAAAGACCCATCCCGAGTAACTGCAGTCACCAAACATGATTTCCATAATGTGTGACGTCTGTTATTTGTTAGATCATCCATCTGCTACACACCCCCTCAGAAAAAGTTTTTCATGGTGACCACGTTAGACTTCTAAAACACTATCCATAGAGTACTTATTAAAAAAAGGATCTTCCCAAGTTACAAGCCACAAACTATACGGCCCAACTCCTATTAAGCTTTAAATATTTTAACCATATTAATTTTGCTCTTTAGCTCCATGCGCGCTAGCGGAATTCCGCTCGCACGCTGAGATTTGCGAAAACGCATGTTACGTGACGAGCTGGGCTCGTCATCAGCGTGCGAGGAGGCTACGCCATGACGAGCCCAGCTCGTCATCAGCGTCGAAGGGGTTAAGTTTCAATGGTTGTGTGCCAAAGAATGGTGAATCCACAAAATATTTTACCCGGCATGCAAGGCATTCCTTAGACATGCCCCTGATTATTTGTTTTAGCTCTTCCAGCCTTACCAACTCTCCAAATCCTTAAGCCATCCCTACAATAATTATCTTGTAACACAGCACATCATATACAAGTGATTGGGGCAATATCTCTCCATGCACCAGGATATTTGCTATGCAACAACCTCCCTGAGTACCTAAGACTAGAGAATGTTTTCCTGACGTATATGAGTGGCGTATAAAACAACCTCTACTGTATCTGGAAGATAATGAGCATGCTATACATCTGATTTTGCATTATGCTTCCTTTAGAGCTGCATCCAGCTCAGGCTGATCACATACCCGAAAGTGACATATCCACCCAGCTACACACTGGATGGTACAGGTCAATGTTGAGTTGATCCAAAGGCTTTTCAACTGTATAAACTATATTAATCTGGAGGAAAATAGAATCTCTGTCTTAACTCAAGTTAATCTCTACCACTGGCTTTCACTTGTGTACCACTCTGAGGCAGCTCCCAGCTAAGTTTACCAGAATCACCCAAGCCTCAAGGCACGACACTGTTTGAAAGGATTCCCCAGCATTTCGAGCTTACTGGTGAAGTCTCCCGAATTTAGTGAGGATAACATCCTGAAGTCTAGCACTGAGACACTTGTATGGAAGAGTTTCAATGATAAACTGTGTCATGATCACAAGATAACAGCATTGATTCAACTCTACCCAGCGAGAATTTATGGTACTAGCCAACTATTTATGCATTCTGGAATTGATTAATTGAAAGGCGATTGAAGATTTCATGCTTACCATACATCCTGGCATCAACACAGAGAGAGCTGATACTGGCAGACGTCTTACTGGGGTTCGCAATCGACTGACATGTAATCCATGTACTGAAATAGATGTAAACAGGAACAGCAGAGCAGGCAACGACCAGGAGCCAGAGGACAGTCACTGCGTAGGTAACGCCGACGAACTGCGAAATGAGGCAGATATATAAATTCACTCTTATTTAGGACTCAAGCTAGCAGAAGTACCTACCCTAACTATATGTAATGAGACAGCAGGAAACATAATCTTCACAAGTCATGCATTTATTGTATTCTCTGTCATGCATAGCATGAAAGAACTGACATTAAATATATCATTAGCTTCCATTGGAAGAGGCACACATGGAATAAAATAGAGCAGTCACAGATGGCAGATTCCAATCTCTACTCACCCAGATGAAGAGTTCAACCATCTAGCTCCTTTCAAAGGTAAAGCGGGTTCTCCACAAATGGCATTACCTGTCTTGTCACTTAAGCAATTGGACAAGCAATGCAGAGCTATGTCCAGAACAGTCGCCTCGCCTCACCCGGGGGTGAGGAGGGGTGGGTCAAATCATATCTGTCCTAAGTGATGGTGGAGTCTAAAAAAGTGTTTTCATAGTGAGGCCTATATTGAAAAGTCAAATTTTCAGCGCAGTTCTGAAGGCCACAATATCAGTTTTGGTTTCTCTTAGATAACAATGTTAAATATTGCAGGGATTTGTCAACAAAAATAATAATAGTGACACGTATTTAAGATTTGCTATTATACAGTGCTTCATACCACACTTCTGCTATTTGTCAGTGCTTTAAATAGCATGTCTTAATATTATCCAATTGAATGATCTATATATTGTACGATGTCCTATATGAGAAGCCCATCACCCCCAAGAGGAAACTTTAAACTGGAAGAAGGTGTCTTCATGCTAATCTAAAATAGCTAAAATTATGTTCATTTATAATGTACAGGTTTTATTTTTACCTGTGATAAGGAACATCATTAAAAGTTTAAATTAGCATCCTGCCTTACAGGTGGCAAGTGTAAACAATTACAACAGGCTTTTTTGCTGCACCCTTTCTCCAACCCAGATAACATATACAGCAAAGGAAAGATTAGTACTTTACAAAATACAGAAATCCATTTCTAAGACAGGAAGGAACATTAACATTGACATTTCTGTTAAAATAGAAATCCTCTTTTAGATGTCTCTTCTGGTACAGGAGCATTTTTCACTCTCTTGAGACTCCATAGACAAGAAATAGCAAGAAACTGTTCACCTCCCTAGAGCGAGTGCTCCAAATGTACTCATATATGAGAATCATATTAGAAAATATATCATATCCTCTTCACACAATCCATTTGTCATTCCACATATTATAACATGATGAGATTTCCCTGCTGATATATAATGATAACACATGGAGGACTTTGGGTTGCTTGGTTATTTTGGGTGGATTGGTTACTTTGGGGTGAGTGGCAAATCTTGGTTTGATTAGTTCCTTTAAGTTGAGGTATTTTGTTGGGTTGTTGAGCAGTTTTCAGACTGCTTTCGTAAAAGAATGAGAAAAAACGGGGTGAAAAATGATCTTGCCGGGTTCTTTGCTTACAACTAACCACTTTGGTCTGAGCCATGCATGAGGCTGGAAAATGGAAAGCAATTAGACTGTGAATCCAGAACAAAATGGTTAGAGCAAATGCGGGTCACCCAAGCCTGGTTAAAATGGTGGCATGAAAGAATAAGACAACTGTGTCATTCATTCCGACTACCACACCCGGCAAATGGATCAATGTCCTACTTGCAAAGCAATCTGCCACCTCAACATGTACCACAGTTGCATTCACCCAGTGAGGAATAAACCCTGGAAAAGATCACCTTGTCAGGATGTCCTAGCCATTTTCCTAAACACTGACAAAAGCGCTCCAGAGAATGAGAAGGCCGGTGGTGTCTGGAACCCCTCCCCTTCGCCGGGCCCCCTGTTACCGTTGCACTGAGAGCCTGGCCGCAGATAGTGGTCTTAAAGTCTCCGAGTATGTGTTTGACCGCAGTGGTGGTGTAGAAGCCCTCGGCCAGCAGAAGGGCTCCAAACAGGAAGAAGAAAGCAGCAGTTCCGTAGATCACATACTCCAGTGCATTGATCCTGTGGAAGGAGAAGGGAATTGGAAATGTGTTTGTATAGTGTTTAGCTTTGCTAGTCACAGTCACACAGTATTAATGATATAAAGCCTGAGTTTGAGAGAACCTGGGCAGATGTATCAATATACCTATTTGCGATTCTCAAATAGCGATTTTTCGAGAATCGCTATTTGAGAATTGCAAAATGGTATGTATGTAAAAATTCGCTATTTTTTAGCGATTTCTTAATTCGCAATTAAGGAATAATTTCCCATTCATTTCTATGGGCCAAGAGGCCCATAGGAAGGAATGGGAAGTTATTCTCAATTTGCAATTCTCAATTTGCTAATCGCAAATTGAGAATAATTTCAAGGGTGCAAAGGTGTCTTAAGGACACCCTGCTGCACCCCTGAAATTTACATGTGTGCGCATATGGCGCACATACATGCCCTAAGGGCATGTATGAGCGCCACATGGCACTTTTACAAATGCCAAAAAGTGCATTTGTAAAAGAATTCGCAAATTACCACCAACTACAAGTTGGTGGTAATTTGCGATTTCTTAAGGTGAAATCGCAAAAATGAAATGTTTCTTACATAGCATTTAAGGAATCGCAATTTGCGATTACTTAAATGCTTTTGCAAAATTAAGGAATCGCAAAATTTGCGATTCCTTAATTTTTGCATCATACATACCATTTTGAGAATTTTTAGTCGCAAACGCTGCTTTTTTGCGAATTGCAGCGTTTGCGACTAAAAAATACCTTGATACATCTGCCCCCTGTAGTCCTAAATTACCTGCTTTAGAGAGACTATCAAATGCATGGGTCTGGGACTCAAAGTCTAATCAAATATGTAAGACAATCTAATAACATGAAAACATCACCGCAATTTCCAATCAATACCAGGTATTCTACATGAATAAAAGAACAGGCACAAGGGAATGAAGACCATACAGGCATGCTCATCTCTGTGACAGCATGCAGTATTTTGTAACACCGATAGGTCTAACATCCAAGCACCCTTCTTTTAAATGGGGAGTTAGAAAAATGAGGTGCATTTCCATGCACATCTAGGCTGAAGTGCACCTCGTCTTCAGTATTTCATGAGGATGTCACCAGACTACAGACCAGAACTGAGACATAACTTTACCAAAACCTTTCAACAATTTTTTGTAGGCAATATTTGAATTTGTTGGCGGTATTGTCTGTATGATATAAACAGATTTTTATTGGCAGTATCTTAATTTGTTAGGAGCGAAACCTGGCCATTGTATTTTAATGTAATTTGCAAATGGTTACTTTTGAACTGCCACTGTATGAAATGCAAAATGAATTACTTGGCGCAAAATGGTTCTTCTAACATCAAGTAATGCACAATTTACATCTAACAAATTAAAATGCAGCCATGAATGTTTATCTCTGACAAATTAAAATGCTGCCAATAGTAGCCTGTTGACATGATCTGGCAATTACTTTGACAAATTTAACTGCTGGGGGAATTTTCCTTCCGAGTGATAAAGCGGTTCTGCTACGAAATTTGTAACACGTCACATATAACAAATAAAGCTTATAGTCAGGTTACAAGAGCACGTGTTTCATCGTATTTATAAATTATATATGATAACTTCTGTTTCGATCAATGCTACTTCTCTATTTTGGTTTGGTCTGGTCTACTCATGTTTCATCTACTTCCCTTTTCTTACATTCCATTTTTGTTTAGCCCTCTTAATCTTTAGAACTGACCGAACTGTATATCTCAGATTCACCACCTTCCTTTTCTTCTTTTACTCATGCCACCAAGACCCCGATCGGTCTGCCACACCCAGAATTATTCTTCATATGCACTTCCTTCCGCTTCACTCTTCCCCCTCTGAATTAGGTTTTAGTCTCCTATCTTTTATATATTTGTTCTTTTTGCTTCCTTCTTTCTTTTTATCTGTAAGTGTCACTTTCTGTTTGTTATCAGACTCTTTTTGCCCATGTTGCTAGTCGTCATGTGCTCTTATAAACTGTTGTGATACAAAAATGGCATGCAGGTAACAGGTAAGTGGGCCAATTAGGCAGGTCTGTGAGTTACTGCACCTGGGCCTGTATTATTCGTTGGTGAACCGGGCAAGAATCATGACAGTGAAGTATATTTCAGTTACTACAGTGCCTCGAAGAACCGGAGATATACAATTTTATGTTTAAATGCAAATGGTGCCTAAATCACAAAGCGCCTAAACCAGGGGAAAGTCACAAGTTCAGTACAAACACAATGGGGTGTGGGCCAGATAAACAGATAAACTTAGTCTTGTTGAAAAGTTACCTTCTTCAGGCCGGCATGAAGCAGTCTGTTCCCATTAGAAGAGGCCTCAGGTCGCAAGAAGTGAGCTGAGTGTTGCAAATGGTCGTCGCTGTAGCAAGAGGAGTAGGTCGGGCATCGCGGATGGTTGTCATTGTGGTGCAGGTCTTGCATTGCCAGTCTTTGATGGTTTTACCAGAGCTTTCAGTTGACGGATGGCAGAGTCTTGCCACAAACTGGTCTGTTTGTGGGCGCAAGGAGCCCAACCGTCAGGATTTTTGACCTTTTCTGTAGGAGGAGTATAATCTGATGCCAGTGAAGAGACCAGTACCTGGGGAGGTACCTCTCGAAGGCAAGGACTCACTCAGGCAGGTCCAGTTGCAGCAGGTTAGATGAGCAGTTGCAGGGAAGCTTTTGAAGCTTGTTGTGCCCTTGTAGCTTGCACAGAAGGTCAGCCAACTGAACCTTGGAGCCACGCTTTATAGCCTGGAATGAAGGCATGCAGGTTGAATCTTCCTTCTCAGACAGCAAGGGAGTCCTTAAAGCAGCAGGGCAGCCTTTCTTCTATAACTTTCACAGGTCTGGGAATGTTATGAAGAGTGGCTTTGGGGGTCCAATATTTACACCTGATGCTATCCTCTGTAGGGATACTCCCTGTGCGACCCCCACTTCTGGTTCTAGAAAGTTCTTCCGCTTCCCCAGTCAAACTGTCTGGGGGTGACAAAAGGCAGGATAGATCTGATGTTGCGTTTCTTTGTGTGTGAAAGAGGCAAAGCCTTTTGAAGTGTAAGTGGGAATGGGTGAAGCCCCTCTTCAATCATCCCTTCCACAAGTAAACCCCTTTAAGTCACTGTCTAGAAGGAATACACAAACCCCAACAGCAGGGTAATTTCTGATATGTGATGCAGGATACTGACAGAAGACGTTGATGGATGGGACAAGAAAATGGCATCTTTCTAAAAGTGGCATTTTCAGAATTGTGACTTAAAATCCAACTTTACCATTAAAGAGGATTTTAAATTCCAACTCATTTGAATGTAAACAGTATATCTTTATCTGCCCCAAATCCAAATTTTGCACTTATTAAAATGTAATAAGGTACCCAGTGTTAGTCAACGGGAGAGGCAGGCCATATAACAGTGAAAAAGGACTTTAGGAGTTTTTTTACTGCCAGGACATATAAAACTTAAATACACATGTCCACTTTTTAAATACAGTGCATGTTAACTGATGAGCCTTTAGGGCCTACTCTACGGTTGACTTATAAGTATTGCAAATTAAGGTTTTGGCCTAGCAAAAGATCTATTTATTCCAAGTCGAAATGGCAGAATAAAACTGCACTAGAGGCTGCAGTGGCATACCCGAGATTTTTTTAAAGGCTTCTTTGATGGGTGGCATAGTGAGAGCTGCGGTCCCACCAGTAGCATTTAATTTAAAGGCCCTGAGTACAGGTAGTACAATCTACTAGGGACTTACAAGTAATGTAAATGTGCCAATTAGGTTTAGGCTAATTTCACCATGTTTGAAGGAGGGAGTGTAAGGAAATGCCACTTTTTATATTATCACCCCTAAGATTTTCAACTAATGCTGTTGGTAATTCGTCTCAGTGAATGCACTGATACCTTCTAAACAGACCTCAGTGCCATAACCATAAAGTGTATGTCGAATTGGTAGTACCCAATTGGAAATGATTAACTTACCTAAAAGTCCCTAGCAAACCGTCCCCTATTACCCAGGGCATGTGAGTTAGAGGGATACACCAGGGCTTAACAACTGGTTGTGCCACTTTAGATGTCCTTCAAGTAAATCAAGCCCCTCTTAGTGTGCCATTGCTGACTGTAGGAGCAGTCCCACACTGCTAGCCCGACTTTGCCAGTAAAAGCATTGGCAAAGACACCTCTTCCACTGGGCATGTGTGT
Source organism: Lissotriton vulgaris (assembly GCF_964263255.1). Taxonomy (NCBI): domain Eukaryota; kingdom Metazoa; phylum Chordata; class Amphibia; order Caudata; family Salamandridae; genus Lissotriton; species Lissotriton vulgaris. The sequence continues at coordinate 487,201,713 of NC_141691.1, read as the reverse complement.
AAGTGTGAGTTGGCTCAGATCCTTTCTGGAGGACAGGTCACAACAGGTCTGGCTGCCCCGTGTGCCTCGGAGCCCACCCCTTTTTCCACCGGCATCCCGCAGGGTTCCTCCCTTAGCCCCCTTTTGGTCAACATCTACCTGACTCCCCTGGTTTACCTGGCGGAGTCATTGGGGGCTAAGGTGATGGCTTACGCGGATGACACGCAGTTACTGTTTACCTGGAAAAGGGGTGAGGACTCGGTCAGCACTGTGCAGCGGTGTCTCTCTTCACTGTTTCGTTGGCTGTCTAATGCACAGCTTAAGTGCAATGAAGAGAAATCCGAAGTGCTGTTGTTCGGCCGGTTCCCTGCGGACTTTAGAGTCACCCTCTGGCCATCTGACTTTCCGCCCCCACCCAGTCTGACAAGGGTCTAGCAAAAAATCTTGGGGTCTGGTTTGAGGAGAGCCTTAATTTTGCAACTCACGTTAAGAAACTCACAGGAACTTGCTTTGGCATCTTAAAAATGCTGCGAAAATTTCTCCCTCTTCTGCCACCTGGTGCCATAGAAACGGTTGTCCGGACACTTATCCTCTCCCGGCTCGACTATTCTAATGCTCTCCTGGTGGGATGTCCAGGGTATCTTACCAGGAAGCTGCAGGTAGTCCACAATGCGGCAGCGAGACTTCTGCTGGGACTTTCGCCCAGGCAGAGTGTGCAGGCCCATCTCCGCCTCCTACACTGGCTCCCAGTTGAGTCTCGTTTTAAATTTAAAATGTTGTCCATTGTCCAACGGGCTCTGTATGGGCTGGGACCATTCTATCTTCAGCAGTGCTTTGCCTTCTACACGCCCTCCAGACAATTGCGGTCTTCTGACCAATTCCTTATACAGAACCCCCGGTACAAACGCCACCGGCTGGGGGGCTGTTCCTTCACTCGCACAGCTGGCTTAGCCTGGAATGAGCTCCCTCTTGCCCTTAGGATGGTCTCAGACCCGGCAGTTTTTAAGAAGAAATTGAAAACGCTGTTGTTCTGATGCCTTTTTCTCCTCCTGACGTTCTGATTCTTCAGCCGGTTCTGTGGTAGACTTTTTTGGTAGCAGCGCCGGAATACTTTGAGTAGCTTTGCGCTCTATAAAACTAGTATAACATAACATAACATAACATAACATAACATAAGTCACCCCTCTGGCAGGCCTACCTGGCCGTACAGGCAGGGTGCAACATATGGGCCAGGCAGTATATGTAATTTACATGTACTGGCAGTATAACATATGAAATACCAGTTTTACTATGGCGAGCACAGGGTTACATGCTGACCCATCAGTTGTGCCAACTCCTGAATGATGTGACCAAAGTGTGCACTCCAAGGTATCAAAGAATTTGTTACATTAAGCCTAAAATATATCTCAGGTCAAAATTAATGTTACTTGTTGTAGTGTACAGCTTTAGTAAAGCTGCCTCTTTGTGTCCTTTAAAACTCTTGTGCCTTCCTAGGCACCCAAGGATTCAGCTCCACGAGACAGCCATCTACCCTCCTGGAGAGACATGCTAACCACTCTCAGGAAGAAGAAAAATGAGGAATTGCAGGACAGGGAAGTGTCACCTCCCTCCTGCAGGAAGCTACGTGGGTGTTAGCCCCAAAAGGCAGGATTCAAATGTGAAGCCGCCTTTGAAGAGCAGATGTGTAACACTAGGATGGAGGGATTCCCTATTGTTGAGGAAGACAGGCTGGCATGGGAAGCAAAGGTGAGAAGCCGATTGCCAAACTGGTTTTCCCAGGGCATTTAGTCCTGAGGTAGCTATACACCGTGGGTTGGGCTAGGGCGGTCTGATCACCATGAGAGGGTTCTTGCCATCTAGGGAGTGAGCAGAATGGTGCATCCTCAGATAGCCAGAGACCAGACTGCACAGGAAGTGGTCACCAGGTGAGAGGGAACCTGGTAGCCCATTGGCTACAAACGGCATTCTCATCTGAGGGCAATTTCTAAGCATAAAAATGGCACTCCTGGCACCCAGAACTCAGATCTCGGCTGACTTTAAAGAAGGACTGACCTGCCTCACTGAGGGACCAACAAAGGGAGGCTGCACTGTATAAGACTGCACATGCAGCACCTGGTGGCTAGCAAAGAGAGTGACTGTGCCTGCAGAGTCCTGCTCATGGAGCAGCTGTCTCCATAGCCCAGCCAAGCCAAGAGCACTCTAAGAGCCAGCTGACTGGCCTCCTGTTTACAGCACATGCACAGAACAGCTTAAGAAGCCTGCTGGAACAAGACAATAGCCAGAAGTCTTCTACCCTCTACCACCATGCAGCACCAAGGACCAAGACTGACGCACACAGTTGCACCCAAGTTTGCTGAACCCAGGACTGCTGTTGAAGAGTTGCTGGGAACCTCAAAAGGGAAGCTATCAACCCAGGAAGGATTGGCCTCTGACTGTGACAACGGATTATTGATAGTCCAGTGGAAACTGGACTTTGGCCAGATCAGAGAGAACTTAGTGGGATGTCAACCCTGCAAGCAGGACCCCCTCACCATCTTTGTAGACCAAGGAACCCCTGCTGGAAGACCCCCATCAAATGTGTCGCATTCACAGCATTCTTAGAGCCTCTTCAGCATCCTACATCCCTTGCATCAAGACCATTCCATAGGAACCCTTTGTAACTCAGATAAAGTGACATGAACTGCTGAAGGACTATTTATTTTAGGACGGTAACTGTTCTTGAGTACCTTGCTGGTCCCCCTGACTAGCTCCCTGCTGGAGTTGGTCATACTTGTCACTGACTGCATTGACACTTACCTAAGTTTTATTTCAAAAAGTTTCTGTGTCCAATTCATTGATTTTGCTTAGGCTTGTTTGCAGTTGAGTGACATTGCTTTGACTAATTATTATTTGCAAAGTCTATACCTAAGGAACCCTCTGGAGTATCATTTTCATTTCAGGGTCGAAATTCTTATAAAAATGCAGTATATTTTTATAAATTTGTATCAGATTTCTTGAGTACCTTGTTATGTCTTTAATTGTCCTGTGCTTTTTATGCTTTACACGTGATTCTCTGTGTAAGCCTTGCTGCTCAGTGCCATAGGTATGTAGGGTAGAGCAGAGGGTTTTATAAATGAAACCTACAGGGCCAAAAGTGGTTGGTAAGTGTATTACATGGTGAGGTTGCCGAAACACACTTTATCATGCATCCCATTTTCTCACAGAGCACAAGCACTTTAGCAATTGTTAGCAGTGGTAAAGTGTACAGAGTTAAATTAAAACAAACTCAGCATAACAGGAGAGATGAAGGAACAATGTTTTTGAAAATACCACCCAAGGATGTCAGGTCTAAAGATGACTCTCAAGGGAGTTGTCATTGCTGAGGTGGAAGAAGCTGGAAAGACTATCAGCATTGGTGTGCCCAGCTCCAGGGCGATGTTCCACCATAAAGTACATGCCCTGTATGGAGATGCTCCATCTCAGCAGTTTTGGATTCTCATGCCTCTTCTGCATTAGCCGTCTGAATTGGCTGTGGTCTCCCTGAGCTCAGAAGCAAGTCTCAAACTAGTACGATATAACTTCTTTCAGTGCTCAGACCACTGCAAGGCTTCCTTCATAATTGCACTACACCTCTGTTGCCAGGGGAGTAACATCCTAATGGTAAAGGTTTCAGGTTGGTCCAAGTCCTTGTCATTCACCTGTGAGAGCACAGCCCTAATGCCATGCTCAGATGTGTCTGTTTGGACAAAGAATTCTTTGGAGAAGACAGGTGCCTTGAACACTGGTGCCGAGCACATGGCCTCCTCCAAGATGCTAAATATGTCAAATGCGTTCTGACACAGCTCCATCCAGATAAACTTCTTGGGTTGCTCCTTAGAAGTCAGCTCTACCATAGGGGTAAAAATGGTGCCATACCCCTTGTCAAATCTTCTGTAGTAACCGGTGAGGCATAACAAGGTTCTCACCTTAGTCTGGACCTTGTGACCACGGGGGTTCCTTAGCCAAGGTGATATGAATTTTAGAATGGAGGAACTGCACCTCACCCCACTGAATTTGTGGCCCAAGTAAACCACAGATCCTTGCCCTTTCTGGCGCTTTCTGGTCTTGATAGTCAGACCTACCATCTGCAGGACTTGAAGCATTTTATGGAGGTGGAAAATGTGGTCTTTCCAGCTGGAACTGAAGACAGCAATGTCTTCTAGAGAAGCAGCACTGAAATCCTCTATCTCAGCCAGGATCTGGATAACCAACCTCCATGAGGTGGCAAGAGCATTTTTTAACCCACAGGGCATTACTCAAAATTGGAAGTGGCCCTATGGGGTGGTGAATGCAGATGTGTTGGTTAAGGCAATCTACCAGTACACTGACATCAAGTCAAATGTAATCAGTAACTTGACAGTTCCTAACCAGTCAATGAGGTTATCAGCTAAGGGTATGTTTAGGACATCAGTCTTAGTAACTGAATTTAGCCCCCTATAGTCCATACAGAACTGGAGTTCTGGTGAGGCACCCTGTGGCCATCCTTGGGTGTCAGAACCACTGGACTGGACTAAGGGTTGTTGGAATGCTCAATCACCCTTAACTCCAGCATTTTGGCTACCTCATCATTAATGCTGGCACTCATTTTACCAGACAGCCTGTAAATTTGATTTTTGACAGGCATGTTGTCCCCTGTGTCAATGTTGTATGTGCAACAAGTGATAATCCCTGGGATAGGTGAGAAGAGTGAGGTGACCTTCCCCAGCAAGCGTTGACAGATCCTCTGTTGCTCTGGGGTCCTGGTAGGGGAGAGGACATCTTACACTCATCCATCTCAGGATCTGGTTAAAGGGAACAAAACGTTGTCGACTCCTCACACCATGTCACAATATTTCTTGTTATCAACATGTTAAATGGTGCTGTAATGTATGTCCGTTGGCCTAACTATTAAATTGTATCACAGGTCTTGGTACTTCAATGCCTGAGTCCTTTCCCTTTCTGTTGTTAAATGTCCCACTTATATGTTGTTCTTACAAATGCTAACATTAAATGATTACGTCCAGTTTACAGTTAAAACATAGACATCATTGTATTTCTATGTGAAATACAGCAGTGATGTTGTGAGTAAGGGACCGCTGTTTTTGGAAATAATTTGTACCTAAGGTCCCTGACCGTTAATTGGGTTCCTTTCCCTTGTTAAACTAGTGGGACTGCAGCACTGATTGTGCCACCTATTTAAATAGCCCTTGAAACATGTCTCAGGGCTACCATTACAGAGCCTGTGTGGGCAGTTTTAAGCTGTCATTTCAACCTGGCAAAATAAATCTTTTGCCACAGCCAAACCTTCCTTTTTAATACATATAAATCACCTCTAGGTTAGCCCCTGGACAACCCGGTGGGCAGGGTGCCATGTAAATATACAGTAGGAAATGTAATTTTAAGTTTACAAATTCTGGTAGTGGAAAACTCTCAAATTCATGTTTCACTGCTGCAAGGCCTATCCCGTAGGACAACATTGGATTTGCCTTATTACATTTTATAGGTGTAATTTCCAAATGGGAAGAGAGACCCGGTTCAAGTTTGGTGTCTCTGGAATCTCAATTTAACGCCCTAACTTATGGTGAAGTCGGATTTTCAATTGTAATTCTGAAAATGCCACTTTTATAAAGTTGGCATATTCTGGCCTTATCCATTTAGTGCCTCTAATCTGTCTCTGGTCACATGATTGGGTGTAGCTGAAAGTTGGGCTTTGTTTACTCCTCCTAGAAATCCACACACAATGGAAGCTTAGGTGTGACTCGATGAGCCATCACTGGCAGGATGGGAGAGAGGAACTGGGCACAGCCCCACTTACACCTGAATAGGTTGTGTCCGTCCTCCACACAACTCTCTGTAGTTAGTCTGGAGCCAGGGCAGGGGAAGAAGATACCTGGGGACTTCAAATGAAAACTTCTAGAATTTTCTCCCCCACTTCAAAGGCACAACTGAAAATAAATACTGGACCTTAGACACCATCACTTTATCCACCTTCTTGGCCAGGAAGAAGGACTGTTGTGCTGCTGAAGGGCTGCCACTCTGCTGAACTGCACACTGCTGGACTCCTACTTTGCTGAGCTGACCTGCTGCCTCCTGCCCTCTTGCCTGGCTGAGAAGGACTTAACCTGCATCTCTTGAAACCAGAATGCCGACTGACTCCAAGGGCTGGTTGACCGGCCTCCTGATCTGAAGCTTCAGGGACATAACAAGTTTCAAACAACATTGCACCTACACCTCGACTCTACCATCTGTAAGTCAACCCTGCCAAGTGATGCCATCCCAGTCCTAGACCCTTGGAAGTGGAATTAAGGTGCTTTGCCATCTTCTGTGAATCCAGCGGAACTGAAGAATCGCCTCTGCTGTGTGAAGCAACCCTGAGCTGAATCAACAAATATCTGAATGCATGATTGGACCTTGTAAAAGACTTGCATTTTCATCGCCACCCGCATTGCCTTTGGAATCGACTACACAATGCATCCTCAGTGCAGGCCCTCACATCCCTCATTGAAGGCAGCCTCGACGATAGACTCTGCATCGCAGACTCACAGCTCTTCGGGTCTTAGGTATTTCCCTGACTGCGTGCTTCATCCTCGATCACAAGCCCCATCGATGGGCTCTTCAACACCAACACAACAGACCCTCACACCGCAGCCTTGCTGCATCTCAGAACCAATGCATTACCTCATATGTGCGGCGCATCTTCGAGGCTGATCCACGCAACGCTCCGCAAACCAGGATTAACGTTCTTTTGTTCAGTGAGCATAGCTGGGTCTCTGTAGCCGGCCCGTGCTCCATTGTGGTTGGACTGAATTAATGACTTTGTCCCGGGCTAACACCACCAGATATCCACAGTTGTCTTTTGACACCCCTTGTCACTATTTTAACCTAAATACTTTAAAAATTAATATCAGTAGTTTTATAATTGCATTTTTGTTGTTATTGTCTTGTTTTATTTATTAAAAATCACTCAATTTTTCTAATACTCTCATGGAATCTCTTTTGTGATGTTTTTGCTGTGCTACTGTTGAAAGTTTTTCACAAATACTATACACATTGACTCAGGGCCTTACAGGTTTTGTGCCAAGCTACCTGAGGGTTTAGTACAGGTTAATTTAGGGATATTTGTGACTTCACCCTGAGACGGATTGTGTTTGCTGCCTGAGAAGGGTTGCACCTCCCCTCAATTAGTAACTCAACTTCTTAAACGCATTTTATGCATGCTGGTGTTTGCAAACATTAGCACTTATAAACAGACCTGTTGGTACTGCTGATACTTGTTCTAATATGTAAATAAACAAATGTGTTTTGGTGATTTCACATGTAGCATTGCACCATTCTTTCTTCTTTTATTAAGGTTTATCAACAGGATGCAAAACCATACAAATAAATATATAAATTCAAAAGTGTTCTTAATTCAAATTGGGGACATGTGAGAAACAAGAATTTCATAATACATTACAAGTAAATTTCTCCTTCCGATCAATCTATTTAAAACTAGTGTGGGCGTAGCTGGTGTAATTTCTCTAGCGTAATTACCAAACAATTATTGCCAATTATGCACGGTTACTTACCGGTAATCTTCATTACTCCGAGTATAGTCTTCCTCGCCACATGATTTACATAGTGAGCTTTAGCTCCACAACAGAACCCTCCAAAGCAAAAGAAAAACACCTCCCACCCCCTCCCAACATGGCCGACCAGTCCCACCTGACCTCTATAAGAGGCGGACCGGCCCAACCAACAGCCTGATCTACCAAGCAAACAATGAAGCCGATAGCCAGACAGGGAGGGGGGGAGGGAACTCATGTGGCGAGGAAGACTATACTCGGAGTAATGAAGATTACCGGTAAGTAACCGGGGCATTACCTCCTCGTTAGTCTTCCTCGCCACATGATTTACATAGTGAGCAAATACCCAAGCCAACAAGGCTTCATTGACCACCATAAAAACAACACCACACGGTGATGCAGAGAAACCAACCCAAGGTTGAAGTAGACTAAATGACAAGAAAACAGGGATCACAGGAAACCTGAAATCAAGACCTAAAGGAAAAGTAGGCCAGCCAGGAGCCGCAGCACCTGTACTCCGAACGGCCCCAGCGAAGTCCCCCGGGACCGAAAGAGACCCCTGAACAAGGAGGGGGACGACAACGTCGACGCCCGACAAATCTCCACAGAGGAGACACCCTGAAGGGGGCCCAGGACACCGAGCCACTCCCCGTGGACCGACCCTGGACCCCCGCCGGATCCACCGAACCCAGCGAAGCGTAGGAAAGGATGATAGCCAGCGGAAGCCAGCGAACCAAGGTGGAAAGAGGGCTAGTGGCCCGAACGAACCGGGCCAAAAGACACAAAACAGGCCAGCCCACCGGGAAAGGAAAGACGTGCGGCCAAGAGAAGCCAAAACAGCACGCCGAACAACCAGCACGGACAAGAGAGGAACCTCGTCGGCAGGGAAAAGTGGTAAAGATACCACCCGAGTCCGGGGCCCCAGGGAAGGAACCCCGGGAAGGACCCGGGGGACATGCCGGAGGAACAACCACGTCCGGCGAAACCCGCAAGAAGGGAGGGGAGCGGAGGAACGACCCCCGCACGCCCCTCCGCCCAGCAGATACCACTGCCACCAGGGAAAAACCACCCAAAAGGTGAGGAACCGCAAAGCCACCGAGGGCCGGGGCCCAAAAGGGCGGACCCCGAAGAGCTCGTAGAACGAGAGAGGGATTATTGAAATGTATTGCGATTTATATAGCGCACGTATCACCCAAAGGCATCAAGGCGCTTGCCTTGGGAACCCGTCCTGGTATTCCCCTGTGAGATAACCCCAGCAGGATACAAGGTGAAAGTCAGGCATCCCGCCGCAAGGGGCCCTAGTGGAGATTAAGCAAGCTATTTCCCAGAGTCGCAGAGTGTGAACACGTGAGTCGAGTAGGCACCGGAATGAGAATTATCGAGTCCATGGAATTTTTAAGCCCAAGACCCACCGAGGCGGGGAATTGAACCCTGGTCCAGGACCAATCTCAGCTACCGGGTCTGCCGCCTCTAACCCCTGAGCCACACATCTCCACTAATATGGAACGCTTCACGAATTTGCGTGTCATCCTTGCGCAGGAGCCGTGCCAATCTTCTCTGTATCGTTCCAAATTTTGTATATGTGCCGCCGAAGCGAGCACTGGAAGACCTGCGGGAACCCAGCAGCAAAGCCACAACCCCCGAGCAAGCAGCGTCATCCGCTCCAGAACCAGGCCTGCACAAGGAGGCAGGCCAGCCGACAAGAGCCAGCTCAACACCGACGCCGAGAGCGGGGGACCCAACCACGGTACGGGAAGATCCGGGATCGGCCAGGAGGCTCGAACCGCCAGCTCGCCAAAGGAGAGGGAACCCGGGGCGGTGGACCCCGCCGGGAACCAAAAACAGGAACGCACCATGACATGCGTGGCAACCACGCGCGGGTGCCAGGCACATCTCCTCTGCAACGTTCCAAAATAAGTCCATGCGCTGCCGAGTCGAGCACCCAGGAGCACCCCGGCCCTGCCCAAGCGAATCCAGCCGAGGACCTGCGAAATCAGAGGGCGCGGGGGAAACGCGTACATCAGACCGAAAGGCCACGCGAAAGACAGGGCAATAAGGACCCGGAAGGAGGAGTAGAACCCGGGCAGGAGGGCCGAGTCCCCCTCCCAGAACCTATCCACCGGAGGCAGACCGAGCCGAGGCACCAGGCGCCGAAACACCACCGGGACAGGGCGAGACAAGGCAACGAAGGAAGATCCGACACAGTCGAGCCGCCGCCACAGAGCCGGACCCCGGGGGAAGGATGGCCCGAAGGGACAGGACCGGCGAAACCGACACTTCCAGGGCGACTGACCCGTTTTATGGAACGCCTCACGAACATGCGAGTCCTCCTTGCGCAGGGGCCACGCCAATCTCCTCAGAATTGTTCCAACTTTTGTATATGAGTTGCCGAAGCGAGCACGGCCAATACATGGGGACATCGAAGCACAGGTGCCAAGGCGGCAGGCCAGGAGGACTGCCAGCAACACCCGAAGCACGAGGAGCTGCGCGACCGCCGGAGATCCCAACGACCCCCAAACGACCCGGCGCCAAAGGATGGCCCCCCCCCTGACTGACCCAGAGGGAAGTACCGGGTCCAGGCACATGACCCCCGAAGGAGGACAAGCCCGAGACAGGAACCGAAGGGACCACCGCACATAGAGCAGGGAGCCGACGGAGGAGAGACACCGCCTGACGTGACGCCTCACCCACGAAAAAGACGAGGCCGGGCTGTATCAAATGCCCAGACAGGGAACACCAAGACTCCCTCCCGGCGAAGAAGATCCACCAGGCGGGTCATGAGCACCGGACCAACCCACGGGCCAGAAGGCAAGCCCAACAGAGGCACCCGCAACCGAGAGTGGGAACCCCCACTCGCAGTCCGGCCTCCCAGGCCAACCCAAGGTCCACAGAATAGACAAGGGAAGGAGTTGGCATCCGACGCCGTCGGGAAGGAGGGACCCCGTGGAAAGACCGCAAGACCAGCAAGACCGGCCACCGGCCAGCCAGCCCGAAGATCCCAAGAACCGTGACAGCCACATCCCAAGACGGGACGTAACGGAGGCGACAGCCCCCTTCCCCCCCCCCCCCAGGGAACCCCCAGGAGTGAGAGGGCCGAAAGCCAGGATCCAGGGGCGAAAAATGGAGCGGCAGTACCAGTACGAGACCGGAAAACCGAAACCCGGGCCCGGGAGCCAAAACCTGACCGCCCCGACCGACACCCTGAAATCCGGGTGGAATGGCCGAAGGACCCCACCCCTGCAAGGGCGGGTCAACGGACGCAGGTAGAGGAAGGGATCCCGGAGACTTGCGTAGAGAACGCACCCAGGGAAACCCCGGGAACAACCCCCGCCGCCGGAGGAGGTAAATGCAAGCTCCAAACAGGAACGAAACACTAAGTAAGCGTGCCATCCCAGCGTAGGGGCCCTGCCACACTTCACAGTAGCGCAACTTGAGACAAGACCAGCGTACTACACCCCCGCAAGGGCACAAGGCGCTTGTACGACAGCAGCTGTGGACCCCATCCCGTCTAACCCCCTGAGGCGAAAACTTTCACCTTGGGATACCTCTACAGCATCGGCAGGATTCGAACCGTGGTCTGTGAGGGCTGTCCGCACCAAAGGCACAAGACTAACCTATGAGCTATAGCTCCTTAGTCCCGGACACCCCCGAGGTGGAGGCCAGGCAGCCAAAGCATTGTGGGGGCCGAATGTGGAGAAAAAGCAAGCAATTGCCCAGAGAAGCAGAGCGGGACTCCATGAATGGAAAAGGCCCCGAGGCGCGACTAACCAGGACCCTGGACTAAATCGAACCCCAGATCCGCCGAGGAACCGAACCCAGGTCCCGGGCCAAACCACTGCCCCTGGGCCTGCCGAACCCACCAGTGGGCCATACTCCCCCACCGGGGCCACCGAGAGGGAGACGAGGCCAGGAGGGGGCGGGGCACCCCGCCTCGCAAAGACCCCTAGAAGGGAAAGCGCAGGAAAACCGGGGGACCCCTCAGACGGCGACAGAAGGGGGGACACATCCGCCACCCCGAGGAGACCAGAAGGCACAGCAACCCAGCAGTGCCAACACACTTGAGCCCGGCACATCCTGACGGCCCATGCACAGGAGGAAAACACGGGCTCCCAGGGTGCCAGAAGAAGGACTTCATAAATATCGAGCAGTCCCCACGCCGTTCTACGTAAAGAACGCGCCAAGCACTCCTGAGCCAAAACACAAAACAGAAGTGCACTGGCAAACAGAATCCATAGAGATGAAATGCACTCACCGAGGATCGTAGAGACAGATGCATTGGCAGGATTCGAACCCCGGCCTGTGAGGGCTGTCTGTTCAACATTGCGCCCTAGCTCCTTCCCACGCAAGCCGCGTCCAAAACGCAGCGCCAGCAGGAGAGGGCCGTGTCAATCAATGGCCGCACCTGGTGGCAATCAAACCCCGCCCCTGAGAGGCGGGAGGCGCCCGGACCAACACCAGCGCGGCAAACCGCCGCGGCCCGTAGGGGAGAACGAAATGAAATGCACGAAGGGAGGCGGCCGCGACCAGCGCCGCGCCACCGAGACCCAGGCTGGCCGGAAAGGAGAGCCAGTGCAGAAAACGAGGTAGGACCGACCGGTACGTGCTGCACGCCGAGGCTCCTACCCCGGCCAGGCCTCAGTGCAAGTACCGCCGGTAGGAGCGTCGCGCTAAAGAACAAACGCCACACATAGACGTACGCAGCAATTTATGGCAGCCGGGAATAAGGCACACAACCCGGCCCACCTGTTTTCCAGTACGTAGTGCACCCAGACAAAATCCCCGTACTTAAACAGCACATTTCAGAGACTTCACTCAGAATTGAAGTCATTTATATCGTAGGCTCGGGTACGAACCCGGGGAAGTGCTGCTTGCATCTAGGCTGCCCGAACAGCGTGCGCCACTATGCATTGGGATATATCCATGGGCAAAGGCACGTGAATGAACCCCTGCCCGTCCACGGGTGAGGCACAACACACAGAATCTGCGTACAAAATGCAAGGCAAACATTTTCATCCACACATGCGTCCAGCGCATTGAATGCCACCGGAGCCCCAGCACACACACAGGGGAACCAGCGCCGGACCCGAAGCCCACAAACGGGCAAGGACCCTTCAGTAACGACCGGGGGAGACACGGGCATGTACAAACACTCCACACCCCCGGCCCCCCCCCCCCTGTAGACCCTTGGCACGCTAGAGCAGCACCTAACCTGCCCCACAGGACCGGGGGAAGGAAGAGGGGGGGGGATTAGTAGGCCTAAGGCACCAGGGACCGCTAGAGCAGGTCCTCCACCCTAAACCCCAAGGGCCAGCTCACGCCGGCCCATCTTACCTGAACAGCGCCTCTGGAGAGTATCGCGCAGAACAAAAAAAACAGGCTGTTGGTTGGGCCGGTCCGCCTCTTATAGAGGTCAGGTGGGACTGGTCGGCCATGTTGGGAGGGGGTGGGAGGTGTTTTTCTTTTGCTTTGGAGGGTTCTGTTGTGGAGCTAAAGCTCACTATGTAAATCATGTGGCGAGGAAGACTAACGAGGAGGTAGTGTGTATTTGTGTGTGAAGTGTAATCCAGTTTTTAGCGCTATTTTCTTAGTGCAAAAGGCAGGCTCACATCCAAAATGAGCCAGATAATGTATTTTGCACTAAAAAGATAGCACTAAATGATAGAGGACAGGAATAGAAAAAGACATACGCTGCTTTCTCTCTCTTAGTTCATTGTTCCTGTGCTCCTACCATAGGATTATTTCCCCATATCATTCTTAGTTACTCAAGCTGGAGTAATAGCATCATTTCGGTAATTTTACATCATAAAAGTAATGCGTAAGTGCTCCAATTACTCCAGTATAATTAACATTTTGCCCAAGCCTATTTAAAATTTGGCAACAAATTTAATGTAGCTCAGATAATTACCTTCATGTTAGGTTATGATTTCCTGAATCTACAGCACCAGTTTAATGCTTTTATAAGCACTGTTGTGTCAAATGATGGCAGTTAAGAGGTAATTGGTCACCTTCTCAGAATTTCAACAATGCTTGAGGATTGTGCTACTAAATATAGACACCAACATTATCGTAGCATACTAATATCGAGTACAGAGTAATGAGGGACAAAATATTGAAAGGTAAGAGAATATAGGGAAGTTTAGATGTGGTATTCCTACCTTCACATCTCTGTACCTTGAACATATGTATACCGCATAGGTACATATAGTGGAAGATTGGTATAGAAAACCTAGATTAAATTAGGTGTCAAAATTTTATTTTCGATATTGGGTCCACAATATTCATTTCCATTGATATTGAGGTTAGATAGTCCTTCAGAATTTTTATACCATCCCCCTATAAATGTCAAATCGTTTAACAACTTTTACCACACATTTTTCTCAACGCAGGGAATCACAACGCGGTCGTTACAACAACCGCATTGTGATTCCGCATACCATTACTCCGCAAGTCGTAACAACGACTTGCTGAGGGGGGGAAGGGGTTTGATTTAAAATCCAACACCATCCCTAGTGCCCGCAAAGACTGGATTTGGAATAGTAAATTATACTATTCCAAAATCCAGCGCCCAGCCCTCCGCAAATCGTTCTTCCGACTTGCGGAGTAATGGTATGCGGAATCACAACGAGGTCGTTGTGTGTGATTTCCTGCAGGGAGAAATACCGTGGCATATTAACATACATTCGTCAAATTTCAGTTGTGGGATAATTACATGATTGTCTTGGTCTTTTAGAGTCTGGCATTTAATAACAATGTGGTTTCCCTGTACAACCTGGAAGTTCTTTGACCCATATCAACAAAAGACAAATCAGTGGTGACATCCAGAAAGGAAAATATTCACAGTTGTAACATCATGTTTGTATTCTTGGGCTCTCGGCATCAGCCTCACATTAAGTATGGCTAGTTAGTATTTATACAAGAGCAACAAGCTACAACCTGTAGTTATGTAAAGTCTGTAAAATTCCCAGATATGCATATCTGGGATATCTATTGCTATTGCAGTGCACCAAGGCTTTAAATTGATTGTTGATTATTGTCTGTTTTTTTAATATGCTCTCAGCCTATGACCATTTCCATTAGGAAATTGAGCTTCTCGATTGCATTCACTTCAGCGCAGCTATGTGAATACATTTTTTCAGTTTAGTTTAGTTAAGAAATTACCAAAATGTATTGGGTGCAGACAATGCAACATAGTGCTGCTAATTTAAATACCAGGGCCCTCCTGTACAAAACCCTTTTACAGTTGGAAAGGCTTCGATTCGATAAATTAGAGCCTTTTCGGCTGCAATATGGCCTTTTTAATTCACTAAACCAAACTAGTGATTCAGTAACATGCTACCGAATTTTACTGAATTGCTAAATGGGCTGGGGAATAAATCCAGATTTGGTATTTGGAAGGGCCGTGTTAAGGGCATCCCTCCCAGATAACAAATATTTATTGTATTAATGTTTTGCAAACAAAATCCGGTTGCAAAATATTAATATTTTGCCACCTTCTCAAAGGAGATGGTAAGTAATTTGCAAATAGGAATCGATCCTCATGGGGCTCCTTCCCGTTTGTGAATGTTCCCCCCCAAAAAATGTATGAGCAGGCAGTGGTCCATGAGAACACTGCCTGCTCTTATAAAAGGTTTGTGTAATTTTTCTTTTTTTTAAATGCATCTTATTTTCCTTTAAAGAAAACGGTCTACATTTAAAAAAGAAAAAAAGGATTATTTTAGTTAAAAGCAATTACAAACATGGTGGTCTGCTGACCCCAGCAGACCACCATGCCTTTCATTGTAACCAATCATAGTAGGTTGGAATTTGCGGCCTACCTCATGCATATTAATGAGCTAGGCTGAATTGCAACCCACGATGTTATGTTATGTTAATAGGAGCTTATATAGCGCACGTACACCCTTGGGTTTCATGGCGCTGAGGGCCAAGTACTACAACAGTGAGGTTACTAGACGTAGGCTTGCTCGAACAACCATGTTTTTAAGGACTTCCTGAAGCTGAGGAGGTTGTCGCAACTTCTGAGTGTTAGAGGAAGAGAGTTCCAGAGTCTAGGGGCCAAGTGAGAGAAGCGCAACCTCCCAATCGCTTCCGTTTAAAGGTAGAAGTAGTTAGCAGGCTGCGATGGGCAGAGCTGAGGTTGCGCAGGGGGGTGTGCTTAGTGATCATGCTGCTAATGAATCTGGGGCTATTGCCCTGCAGAGCCTTAAAGGCTAGGCATCCCGTTTTGAAGGCTACTTGCTGAGCTTTCGGGAGCCAGTGGAGTTTCCTGAGGACCGGTCTGGCAGACATCCATTTGGGTTGTTTTCCAATCAGTCTTGCTGCCTGGTTCTGCACCATTTGAAGTCTTTTTTTGTAGGCCGATTGGCAGTCCCAGATAGATGGAGTTAGAAAAGTCAAGCCGTGAGAGTACAAGGGCTAGCACCACCTGTATTAGAGCAGGGTAGGTCAGCAGGTGGGCGATTTTCCTAACTTTCCGAAGTTGGTGGACACTGGAGGAGATCACAGCTCCCACCTGTCTGCGGAGCGAGAGGTCAGCATTGATAATGACCCCAAGACTTTTCACCGAGAGAGTGGGGATAGGGGAAGGCCCCAGTTCCGCCGGACAAAAGTTCGTGCTCCAAATGTTTTCCCTTTTTCCCGGCAGAACCAGCTCTGTTTTGCCCGGGTTGAGTTTGAGGTGGTTCATGTCCATCCAGCGCTGGATATGGAGCATGGTTGACTCTAACTCCTCTACGGCATTAGGGGAGCAGAGTGGGAAGATAAGTTGGAGGTCATCAGATTAATGAAAAGGGTGACGTTTCTGTCTTTTAATGAATGAATCAGAGGTCTTAGGTATAGGTTAAACAGTAATGGGGACAGGGAAGAACCCTGTGGGACCCCGCAAGTGGAGGTGAGCTTTGGGGAGGTGAAGTTCCCCAGCCTTACTGCTTGAGTGCGGTCGGCAAGGAAGGATTCAATCCAGCCAAGTGCCGGGCCCCGTAGGCCCGCCTGCTCGACACGGTTCAACAGGATGGTATTGTCGACCGTGTCGAACGCGGCTGACAGATCCAGAAGCACAAGTGCTTGATGATCACCCCTATCTGCATTTGCTCTAAGCTTGTCCAGAATTGCTAGGATCACTGCTTCCGTAGAGTGTGCCGGGCGGAAGCCGGCCTGATTAGGCTCTAGATAATTCGAGCATTCGATAAAGCTGGATACACACCCGGCTACGTGGGCTTCTAATAGTTTTGACAAAAAGGGGAGGAGAGAGATGGGGGGGGGGGTAGTTAGCTGGGCTGCTAGAGTCAGCCCCAGGTTTTTTTATAAGGGGGACGACCATAGTATGCTTGAAGGCACTGGGAACCATGCCGTGGGCGAGCAATTCGTTGAGAAGTAGCAGCACACTATGGAGCAGAGAAGTAAGGATATCTTTCAGGACATGCGGAGGACAGCAGTCCTGTGGAGAATCTGATTTGATGCGAGTCGTGAGTTCTAATAATGTTGTAGGACCTATTGGTTGAAAAGTATCTAGCAGACTTTGATTGCTATGAATGTCGTCCAAAGGTTCCCAGTTGGAGGTACGGGGAGACTGGCCAGGAGTCACGAGAGGGGCCAGGTTGCAACGCCGACACCGCCAGGAGTCTCCATACCCACAGCATCGCGCCACCGCTCCGGGGGACTACAATACCCAGCAGGCTAAGCGGCGGCGCGCATTCTACTCGGGAGCAGAGCGCCTGAAGGCGCATTTAAACAGCGCAGTTCCCGGCAGGAGCGGGGGGCGTACAAACTAACTTACCTGACACGCCAACACCGCCAGGAGTCACGAGAGGGGCCAGGTTGCAACGCCGACACCGCCAGGAGTCTCCATACCCACAGCATCGCGCCGCCGCTCCGGGGGACTACGGTACCCGGCAGGCTAAGCGGCGGCGCGCATTCTACTCGGAAGCAGAGCACCTGAAGGTGCATTTAAACAGCGAAGTTCCCGTCAGGAGCGGGGGGCGTACAAACTAACTTACCTGACACGCCGACACCGCCAGGAGTCACGAGAGGGGCCAGGTTGCAATGCCGACACCGCCAGGAGTCTCCATACCCACAGCATTGCACCGCCGCTCTGGGGGACTTCAGTACCCGGCAGGCTAAGCGGCGGGTCGCGTTCTACTCGGGAGAAAAGCGCCTGAAGGCGCATCTAAACAGCGCAGTTCCCCGCGTCGCGGGACATCGGGCGAAGCCCGGGCAAAGGGCGGGCCCTCGTTGGCCCTCAGTGGCCGGAAGAGGACAGGACGGGCCACAGACCCTGGTTCCAACTCAAGGACTTAGAACATTCAAGTAAGACATTGGACTGTTCATAATTTACTTTATTTCATTCTTCTGCTGTAGGGTACCTGTTGCCTTACATTGAGGTAATATAGCCTTCTTGTTACCTGTTAACATGCCCACAATTACTATGGACCCAGCGACATCTGGCCTATGCACCATGGATAATTTCCTGGTAAAAAAAGTTACGCTAATAAACAAGAAACGCAGGGCCTCACTAGGCAGTAAAAGTCTTCCCCCTGCCATGAATATCGTGTCCAATGACACTGCAGAAGGATTAGAAGGCACTTTAGTACATGCCCCACACAGTATAGAGGGCCCCAGCATAGCAGTACAGGCACAGGTTCACTCTGAGAAGCCTGTGGTCCTGCTTGATACCTCGGAGGAAGACTCAGTAGTAGAAGAGCTAGTAGAGGCCCCTTCTACACAAAGACCAGTGAGGAAGTGCAGAAAGACTCAGGGGAGGCGTGGGGGAAAATCCTTAAAAACTAAATCTCACACTAATCCACCTAATAATTCCAAAGCCACTAACACTAATAGCGCAAGCAACCAGGGCCTAGTAGAAACTACCCAAGAAGGCAGTAATAATGAGGGAAGTGTGATCTTGTCTGACACCAACTTAGAAGCACTAATAAATACAATAGTAGGAAAACTAGAGGCCAAAATTTCAGATCTAATCAGCCCAATAATGTCCAGATTGGACACAGTAGCTTCTGAGGTAGAAAGACTGGGCAGTCTGGTGGCGGTATATTTGACCCCCGCCCCAGGAGTTACAACCCCTAAAACTATCCCTGTTAGGGATGGGAAGGAGAATGTAGCCAGGGGACAGAGTGTGCAGCAGCAGCAGCAGTCAAATCCTCAAAGCTTGGTTGGCGCTGGGGCTGTGTCATCTACAGCTCCAGTAAACCAGCCAATTCAACAGGCCCCTGTACCACTAGATACCTGTGCAGTGGCCCCACAGAGGGCTAGACTCAGGAATGTAAATCTCCCCCCTGATTGTGTCCCGTATGTGGTGGTGCTAACTAACGTTCCACGTTACGAGGAAGTACCAGCCCAACCACATGGAGAATCCCATGACTCCCTAAAAAATAAAACGGTGGCGTGGCTAAATAAAAACTGTGGTTACCCATCTCACTATTACGACCAAATTATATCTACTGAAAGAGTCAATTGGGTTGGCCCTTCGAGGAAATCGACCACGGGGGATTGTGTGATTGTTAACTTCCAGCACCCCTAACATGTCGCCACGGTCCTATTGCGCGCATCCTCACTGGTTTACAATGCAAACAGTGTCTGTGTGCGCCCTCTGGGATACTTCTATGCGCCTGACCAGAACTCCCCTAAAAATCCCCCTAAAAATCCTCGTGGGTACAGACCTATATATCACAAGCGCTGATCCCAAGTCCGGTAGCACCATATATGTATAATAATAATATCAATGGGCTGAATGGTTGGCAGACTCCGGTAGCAAACGCTAATGGTTGGCGGACACCGGTAGCAAATCTTAATGCTGACAACCAGAACATGAGAGGGTATAACGTTCCCATACATAATCGTTTCGAAATGTTCTCAGGACTTGATGCCTGCGACTGACTGAGGGTCTCGGAGGGTCAGAGCACCGTACAGTCTCCTGCAGCACAACAGATAGAGGTGATTTCACCAACATCTCCAAAAAATAATGTTATATGTTGGAATGTGGCGGGCTTAGAAAACAAAATGCAGGATGAAAGCTGCTTAGCATACATTAGGGTCTTTCAGATTATCTGCTTACAAGAGACTTGGTCAGTAAAATGTGAAATGTATATTGAAGGTTATAAGGCATACTTTGTACCTGCTGTATCAGCAATCCGGGGAAGACCAAAGGGGGGTTTGGTAATGTTTATCTCGGTAGCACTGAAATGTACAATTGTTAGCAGGCCATCAAGTAATCTTGGTATACAAGGTCTAGTTTTATCTGCGGGCAACTGTAAGGTTGGTCTGATCAATTTTTGTAACTCTATTAACAATGCTACAAGTTACGGCAACTTAGAAATTTTAAGTGATTATATAGGTACCTCAATGAGGGATTGCTCACATAACTTGTTGATCATGGGCGATTTTAATACTCACCCTTGTGGTGACCCCCTAGGGAAAAACCTTCAGGAACTGCACTGTCCCAGAATAAATGGTTTACATCTGGAACATACCGTGGAGGGGGCCTGTTTTAATAACTTACTTAATGATCATGGTCTTACTATTGCAATGGCATTATGTGACCCCTCAAAGCACTTTCTTACCCCAACTTTTAAAGGGCATGGGAAGGTGACGTTCATTGATTACATGCTGTTAACCTTGCCCATGCAGGTGTTTGTGTGTTCATTTTCCATAGACAATAATCCACTTAGCGACCACAACCCTCTGACTATACACTTAAGGGGGCCCTGGGTGGCTAGTGTAAGTCGTAACCTGGGTAAGGGTAGGGTTACAGCAACTGATGGTAGACGCCGCCTAAAATGGTCCATGTGCACCCCGGCCCTCATATACCAGAACATCCAAAATAACTGTAGCGATATAATCGCTAGATGCACTCAGGTTGACTCTGATCCAACTCAGGTTCTGTCTGATTTTCAGAGCTTAACTGATAAAATAGCTACTTCAATGACAGAACCTCTAAAGAGTAGAGGGAGGGAGGGCCCGAGGTGGTTCAATAAGGAATGCTCTAAAGCAGCCCGTGATCTCAGAGCGGCCTTGTCGTTAAAACCAAGAAACAAGGAATTAGTTCAGAGATCACGTAAAGAGTATAAATCAGTCATTGCTTCACGAAAGGAGGTACTGAAGAATGAGGCTTGGGCTGAGATCCTGGAACCACAAACATTGAAAAATAGTGCTAGATTTTGGGCGGCGCTTAAGAAACCCTTCCTGGTGAAAGACTCGGGGGAGGGGTTAGAATGTGTTATAACAAAAGATGAATGGGTTGCACATTTTAAACAATTGTACGGGGGATGTGAAACTAATGCGGTACCCTTTGTATGCACCAAAGGGGGTCCTTGTATGAATGTTAATATAGGAGAGGTTTTGGTGGGAATAGAGGGGCTCACAGTGGGCAAATCACCAGGCCCTGATGGGATACCCCCGGATCTCTTTACATCTGATCCTAATTTCTGGGCCCCGATTATTGTGGCGGTTATCAACGCAGCCGCAATAGTGGGATGCCCGCCATCATGGGGGCTCTCCACCATTGTGCCTATATTTAAAAAGGGGGATAGGGATAGCCCCTTCTGTTACAGGCCTATCTCCCTGATTAATTCCATGGCGAAACTAGTGGGGAGAATTGTATTGCGGCGACTTTCTGAGTGGACACGGGACAACAATATTATGTCTATCGCCCAATATGGTTTTTGTAACGGCCGCTCGACCCCAACTCAATGTCTGAATCTCTTTCTAATACTCAGTAAATACACCATTGCCCAAAAGGGCAAAGTCCATTTGGCCTTCATGGACCTATCCTCAGCTTTTGACTGTGTCAACAGGGGGAAGCTGTGGGGGTCCATGAGGGATAAGGGTGTAGACAACGGCATTATAAACTTTCTGGTTGACCTCCATAACAACACAAGTGCAAATATAAGGTATTGCCTAGACTTGTCAGTAACTGATGATTTTAGAACTGGGAAGGGGGTGCGGCCAGGCTGCATACTAGCCCCTTTCCTTTTTAACTTTTAAATAAATGAGCTGGATGGTGTTTCACAGGAGGTGAAATCAGACAGTCCAAGAGTGGGGAAAAGAAGCATCCCCGTTCTGCTATACGCAGATGACACAGTGTTGTTAGCAAGAACTGAAAAAGGCCTCCAATTGCTACTTAATGCATTTAAAAAGTTCATGGAAGACAGAGATTTGTTAGTGAACAACTCCAAATCTTTCATTATGCAGGTGGGGAAACAGCCAAAGAGACAATACACCTTCAAACTAGATAAGGTAGCAATACCATTTTCTAGTACATTCTCCTATCTAGGAGTACTCTTTGACTCCAAATTATCTTGGGCCCCGCAACTTGCTAAGAAAAAATGTGATGTGACTAAGGTTAATGCCTCCATTTTCAATTTCGCGTCAAAGCTTGGTAAAAAGCCTACGGCTGCTATGATTAAACTATATGACGCAAAATCTGTAGCAAAATCTGTAGCAACCGCAGCATACGGGAGTGAGCTTTGGGGCTATATGGCGGGGGAACAACTTCAGACCACAGAAAATTTGTTTTACAAACGGCTCATGTGTGTTCCGGCCTCTACTTCCAACTTCATGGTACATGAGGAACTAGGAGTGGAGTATTTGAGCGATATCCTGTCCATACGACCTCTGTTATGCTGTCTGAAAATGTGGTTATGCGAAGATTCTTGGCTCTACACCTACACACACTCTAGGTACACTTAGGGTGGGATTCGCATAGTGGGAGTATGCTAGATTACTGCCTTGTTCTAAATGTCTGCAAATATAAATAGTTTTAGCACCATGGTAGAACTATATCTACTATTTACACTTTTGGTGCTTGTAAACACGTTTTTCTGTTTCTGTCTATTAATCATTACAGCACACATATTTTATGCAAGAATAACATTGGTTCAATACATTTATCGAAAACGTCCCACTGTCTATTCTCTGTCTACTTCTCTGAGAAAAAGTGAGCATGAGTGACTGAGCGAAATGTTCTGTACTGTTTCTACGATCCCTGAGGAGCAGGGTAGTCATGTTCAGTGCTTGCCAGAAACCATTTGCTCCCTGATAAGGTTAGCAGGGCTTACGGTGGGACTGTGAGCTAACTGGTCTATAGGCCAACATATCCTGCAGGGTGTCCGGAATCAGTCTTGGTACCAAGCCCCTAGTTTATGTTATCCAAGCAATGTGCAAATCCTATGGATCAGTAGGACCTACACAACAAGTGATTTAGCTACTTTGGCAGAAGTGAGCAACAGTCTAGTCTTCAGAGCCTAATTTGACGAGGGGGTTGCTGGTGGGGCCCATCACCACCCTGTATATGGGATCAGTACTTATTGTAACAAGGGAGGAAGCGAAAAATGTAAAAACAGTGACTACTGGAGAAAGCAGGGATGAAAAAGAATCTGTAAGAGTGAGATAAACAGGTAGGGGTAGTTTGGCAGCGGAAGAAAAAGATATGATGTGAAATTAAGACTAGCTAGCCTTCGTAAACCGCACACCAAAATTCAGCCATGTTGCCAGGTGGCTATTAATAAAAACTGGTTCCACGCCACTGACTATTTTCCAAATGAAGCACTGCTAGGCTTACTATGTCAAATGGTACTTTGCTCCTAAAGCGTGGCATGCTCATCGCTGCTTTTACTTCAGCTGAGTCAATGTTAAACTCGCAGCCCAAAAACCATATCTCTGCACCTTAAGTCAAAATTGCCAATACCGTAGCTAAATAGGACTTTTGTGTAGGCTAGGTTTCAATATCCCTCATGTTAGGACACCAACTGATTGCCTCCTTGCTTTGAACATGGATCCCTTGCTTTATTTGTGTTCAAACTCCAGGCTCAAGGATTTCTAAGAGTTGACAATCTCCAATGTGCCTGAGCTAAGTGTCTGGTGATGCCTATCATGTTTGTGCCCAAACCTAGGATCTAAATGTTTTCTAACCTAAGTGTCAGATTATTGGTCAAGGAACAGAGACCTTCATACAATTGAAGCTTTGCTCCAAGCCCTCTGGGATCATGTCTTTGAGCTGCATATTATTGTTGTAAATACTGGTGCTCGCCCGCCTCCCACCCCAGTTCCAGATGAAATATTGAGCAATCCTCTTCCTTAATTGTATAATAATATTGAAAAGAAAAGCAGGAAGTACAAAGCCTGTCGCACACTAGAGCTCCAACCCCGTGGAACAGAGAAAAGATCTGTTCTAGCAGCGAACTTTAGCATGGCCAAGGTGTCCCCATACATCTCAGGTATATTTTGCACTAATCAACGTGGGGGGCTAAAATTCATAATTTTCTTCCAAAAGACGTTCCAGTTAATGAGGTCAAATGTTGTGGAAAAATTATATGCACATCACAGTGGCCCATTTTTCCCGTCTATTAAATGTCACAGTGGCCCATCTTTCCCGTCTATTAAATGCCCCTCCAGCAGTACTAGTAAAGCTGCATTGTGCATTGTTCATAACCCAGCACAAAATCAATTGGGGATTATTCCAGAGTTCTCTAGGCCACTGCCAGACAGAATAATTATTCTTTTTTTCTGATATCCTGCCGAATCCTAAGAATATTCATGTTGTGCCTCTTTCGTTTCTTATATTTAGATTTTTTTATGGCTGCCTTTCTTTGAAAATCTTAGTCTTTTAGAAACTACTATACTTTCTGAACTGATGGATTCTTCAAATAAGTACTCTATTTTTGTTGTTGTTGCAGTTTTATAAAGGCAAACTCGACCAGAAGGTATTGCAGCGCTTTACATGTGTACCAGTTATATTAAATAAGAACACATTAATTTATTTTGTAGGCCCAGGGCGATTAAGTGATTTGCCCAGAATTACAGGCTGTTGAGCCTGCGCCAAGGCTTGACCCGGTTCCCCAGTTCCAAAGTCGGCAGCTCTGGTTGTTACGCTACATCCACCCCCTGTTCTGCAGGAAACCAAAGGGATTCTGGATTTTGGTACCTGTGTCACATTTACCTACCTGTTTCTGAGCCGACCTGCCGCTGGAGCCTGAAAAACTCATTGCAATTGTTGAGACCAAAATGCTTCTCATCACAGCAAAGGTCAAAAAACTCACTCTCAAACATAGGAGCAGATGGATGTCTATTGTGGTACACCACGCACTCTGGCCTCTCAAGGTGTGGCTAACATTGCATCGCCCAGAGGATGCTGAACAGTGGCCCTCATATATATGTTTAAGTAGATGCTACTGTGCCCTGCGACCTGATTGGGCTTCCCAGGCCTAAAAGTCTATATTAACTATTCCTTCTTGACAAAATCAATTATAAATGTTTACACTTACACACTGATAAGGTATTCATAGTCCTGGAAGTTTTTGGAAAAATAAGTCTCAATGAGCTTTTCTGTTCCCGCGAGAGCTTCATGTCCACATCCGCAGAAGAGGGCCACTCCTGAGAAGCACAGCACCGTGGCCACCATGGAGGCGAAGGGGACTCCTGCCACGCATTTCACGCAGCAGTCTAGCCAACCTGGAAAACAGAGAAACAGTCTTAGCTGCCAGTCACACGACAGAGGAAATCCCAGAAATCTGAGATGAATTATAAACAAGCATTGGCAAAGCCAACAAGTCTGTCCTCTGCTGATGCGATGGATACAATTTTTAATGCATGTAAATGCCAGATAATGCAGTTAAAATAACCATGAAGCCACCTGAGCGAAGCTGCAATATACTTGTATTAAAAATGTTAAAATTAAACGACATTCCCTAAGGTTGCAGCTTTACTATGTTTTATAAAAAATAGTTTCCATTCATTTGCATATTATTATCTGTGAAGGAGCCAAGAAGACATCAGCACCAAACCAAGTACTCAAACTGCAGTGTCACTTAATCACTTCAATACAGCAATCTTAAAAAGGATATGGAAAATAAATCACCGTCTAACTAGGCACCCAGGTGCACAAACAATAAATAGCTGGTATTTAAAGTGAATATAAAAAAAAATAAAGCACACTTTGAAACAGCTTTGTCATTGAAGAGAAGGGAACTATATTTATGAAGATGTGAAGGGTGTACATTCACACATAGTGAAGGGCACTAGTGGGTAAGGTGGCCTGACACTTTCCATCATTCAGTATGTTGCAAGTGGGCAGAAGCAAAATGTGAATGACAGTTTAACAGGCCTGTGAATGATTTTATGAAAAAACAAAAAAACAATAGTCTGGTGAGACTCCAAAGGTGTATCAACCCAGATCTAAAAATAATTATTTTTCCCAATGAACTTTAAAAAAGAATGCATACATTTGCCTCATGTTAAGAACAGCTGCTATGGAGACTAGGGCCTTGTCATGATGCAGCTCTATGCAGAGCACAACCTGGGTCTATGCATTTGCTTTTCTGGAAATTGTCCAATGCATAGAACATACATTAACTTGGGAAATCTCAACGTTAATGCATGATGTTGATGAGCAGTGCTTAATTAATGATAATTTAAGCACTAGGGCCCAAAATATTTCTAAGGCGGTCCCCATGGTCAGCACAACCCACTCTCTCTGAAACCACTGCCAAATTCTAATCATCACACAATACACACTTTACATTTTCCCTTTTCCATATCACTTAGATCTGTAAATATGGCCTTGACCCCCTGCTTTTATGTTTTTTTTATAGTAGATTGCACATGCTGTTGATGAGCTCTACTCAAAATAGAAAGACAGCGTCACCATGTAGTAGGACTATCAAAAATAAGTTCTGGTGTTTACAAATAAGTGTTGGTGTTAAGCACGGGCAAGTATCACCACAAATTAAGTACTGATGATTGGAAACTACTCTGTATTTCTGAGCTGGGATGTTTGCATCCTTAGTACTAATCTGTAGCCTGGGCAATGTCAGGAAAAACACACAGGCCATGTATTTGCTCCGCACAGACCTCTACCATGATACAGCCCCACAACATCTACTGATGGTCCTAAAACCCAACACCACCAACATCATTGTGCCCTATACAGTGTTATTCAAACAATGCACAAGAAATGAATACAACTAAACAGTTAAATCAGTATTCATAAATTTAGCATTTACCTTGCATACTAAATAATGGCAATATAAGCATATACATATACAAAAAGGGAATAGCAGGTGAACCTACTTCGTATTGTTAAGTGATAAAATACACAACAGAAACAAACAGGTATTTCTTTTATTTGTATTTGGTGGCGAAGCGGACCAGGACCAGAGAAGTTTAGTTTAAGGAGTGTAGTTTTATTCTGGTTAAACACAAGGAATTCTGGAAACTGTAGGATTTAACACAAGGAATTCTGGGATCTGTAGGCGTAACCCAAGGGCTTCTGGGAACTGTAGGACTGGTATCATGTCTTCCCTTGAGGTGTTGCGCATCGTCAAATTTGCATAACACATTAAGTGTTGGTTTCCAGCTAATTTGAGGTGAATGCCTCATAGCCAAATTGACTGGAATTGCTATAATTTATTAACATAGTGCACGTTGGATGAAATTAATTCATGTATACATCCAGAAGGGCTACGATTGTAGACAAAGAACACGTACACGTCCAGTGTTCCAGGGCAGCTTGACACGGGTGCTCAAATTTGGTAAATCCCCAATAGTGTGAAGCCACTTATGGCAACTGAACAATTATTTCTAGAATGAAGATTTAAGACATTTGCTTGTGAGAAGGTTATCTGAGTGCATATTAATATGTGTGTATCACCGTGGACAGATTCCGGGCATATTTGTAACTGGTGCAGCAGGTACAGTGGCACCAGGGCTTAGGCGTATAAGATGTCCACTGGACCCCAATTATGACTGTATAATAATAACTAACATGGGTGTATGAAGCTCCATTTTTCTCAGACACCACCCTTAGGCTATGCCTCCTCCCGGACCGTGGGAGCTTCAGGAGAGGCTTTCCTGCAAACATTGACTTTGCTTCTTTTGGTAGGCACCTGGGCCATTCTTCCAGGCTCCACGTTCTCATGACTACCCTCTCGGGCAGCCATGGACATGCACACCCACTCAGACAGCCTTGATATCTCCAGGTTTGACCTGAGCGAGCTCTACCTCCTTCTAGATGGTATGCTCTAGGTCATTACCAATCCGAGAATACACAGGCATGGATGGGCTCACAGCTACGCTCAGGGATCCTGATACTCTCGTCTACCCCACTCAAAGGGAAACAGAGCCACTGGGTAGTGACTTGTTTAGTTGTCAGTTGCAGCAACTTGGTTAAATGCATTAGAGACTACCTGCTTTGAGGTCACCAGATGACATCTGACAGTTGTCAGGCTGGCTCCAGTGTCTCTCAGGTCCTCTGCCCATTGATGGTGACCAACTGCCTGTATTTCCTAGTGTTAGTAGGCATGTGAGTTCTCTGCACCATATCTCTCTGTCACCCATAGACATCTAGCATTGCCCCTCACACTATTCAGGGCAATTTCCTCCCTAATCGCTACACTAAACAACCCCATTGTCTACCCACCAGTGGGGGACTGCAGCTGCTTGGGACACAGGGCATCCCCCGAGTAGTGCCCAATCTGTTCACACTCATAGAACTTAGGTGGTGCCTTCCCTGATGACGTACTATCGGGGTACCATTTCTTCTTCTGTTCAGGTGGGGATTGCGACCTTTAGAAAATTCCTGGTTTTTATGCATATCCCTCCCTCTTTCTTCTTGTGGGGACTCTACCAACCCTTGTGATGGTTCCCCCAGAAACCTTCTTATGCACCCATGTGCTGAAACAGCAGCCTGCTTAATTAGCAAGCTCCCTGGGGTCTGTGAGCATACTGTCAATAAGGTGTTGTCGTAGATCTGCAAAACAAACACTGAAGATGCGCTCTCTCACAATAACATTTTACAGCCCATGATAATTATTTACTTCAATGCCCTTCACCCTACCATCCAGTGCCTTGCAAAAGGAGTCCACACAATCCACCCAGGACTGCTCAGGCAGCTTCTGCCTGTCCATAACCCTCTGTCTGTACTTATCAGGGGTAAGGCTTTACTTTCTGACTAGGGTTTCTTTCACGGGGATACCTAATCCTGCCCCCCCCCCCTTATCTATGGTCCATAGAGAGTTCCTCCCCTCACTAGGGATGTGATTACAGATGCTAGCCCTCAATCCTCCTCTAGGATCCTGTGCATCTGTAAAGCCACCTCATAAACTTCCATCTAATTTTCTATGTTGTCTCCAACACCAAAGTCTGGAACCAGACCTTTGGGAATATGGACCCGCTTGCCTCCAGGTATGCTGTCACAAGAATTGCTGGACTCTACTTGCCAATATGTTCAGCTCTCTGAGGTTCCTCTCATGAGCCATTTTCTTTCCTCTGCCTCCATGGCCAGCGCTAGAAACTGGGTTTCTGTTTGGCAGAGATATGCACCCTGTCCAAGGAGGATCCACAATCCTAGCCAGGGTAAGAGTAATACACACTAAAAGTGTACATGTGTTCACCCTCTGGTTGCTTGGTACAGCACAGTCAAGCGAAACTAAAGTGGCAATGTGTAAAGTATTTGAGCGCGCACACACACACACACACCCACACACACACACACAGTAGCACAGTGAAAACACCATAAAAGTACTCCACACCAGCTTAAACAAATAGCCAATACTTATCTCAGTAAAACAATATCAAAAGGACACAAATCCAACATGCAGAAGTGAAGATATGGCTTTTGCCTGATTAAATCAAAATTCAGTGCTTAGAAGTCATTAGCTTCAACTGGAGCTATCGGGTCACACTGGACCGGGCAAATCCAAAGGTTCATCCAACCATGATGGAACGCGGCCCAGATACACAAGTCATGCAGACCCGCTGACAGTACCTTGAATGCGTCAAAGCTTGGGGTTGATGCATTGAAAAACAGAAGCGATGCTAGGCTGACGAAGACGAAGCGTTGGTTCCAAAGTTGGGCAATGTAGTTGATGCGTCGATATCAAGAGCGATATGTGTCGGATCTGTGGTATGGATGCCGAACTGCTGGGCTGTAGCCGATGCATTGGTGCGAAGTTGCACAGAACTGGGAATACGTACACATTGGTCACCCCTATGAAAGGCCCAAGGTACCCCCCTGGGCAGGGTGCAGTGTATGTGAGAGGTAGAGCATGTACTAGTGAAGGTGACATGCTCTGGTAGTGAATTACAACCATTTTCGTTTTTCACTATTGTAAGGCTATCTTGCCCATAGGCTATCATGGGGAATGCTGGCTACAGTGGCTACCTGCACATCTTCCCATAGGAGCAAGATAGGACATAAAAGTCTAGTATGCCTGAACTTAGAATTTATTAACACATTGTAGCAAAGAAAGTCATCAGAGAAGGTATATTAAAAAAATAGATTTATTTTAAGAGTTATATCTGCTCAGCATCAACAAACTTGAAACTTAGCTATCTCAGACCCAAATGCCAAGTCTCACTTAAACATTCTATCATGTCATCACTCTGACATTCTGTGATTTCATGAACTCTAACAAATGTATTCTAAAACAAACCTACCCAAATTACAACACACATCTTTTAGGAAAGGTAGTTTTTAAATCCTGTGTTTGAGAACAGCGCTTTTAGAAAGTTGCTGTTCTCTTGTCTGACTTTTCTGTGTGCCTTGGCCTGCTCGTGAATTGACTGTCTGGTTTGTGAGTAGCAGGGGCTGGTGGTTCCCAGAGTCTGAGTGGGCCATCCCTGGGCTGAATAGCTCCATCTGCATCTAGAGTGGTGGGAGGAGGTAGCACATGGGCCTGAATAGAGATGTGCCTGCCTTCCACAATGCTGGCTCCACTTCCTACTGGGCGCCTGATGACCCTGCCCCTTTCTCTGAAAGGAACGGAAAGGCCAGGAAAACAAAGTGCTCAAGGAACACCTAGCACTGGATCAGACCGGGCTCAGAGCCCTCCTGCACAAATGGAACAATGACTTTTAGGGGTATAAGTACAGGACCCCAGACTACAGAAAATTAGATCATCCTGCAATCAAGAAGGAACCTCTGCCTAGGAGAAAGCTGGACGACTGAAGAAGAAAGACTGTCCTGCTGTTGCTTTGCTGGACTGACCTGCAGTTGCTTTGCTGCCAAGGAGAGGGAAGGACTTTGCTTTGTGCTGTGCCCCCTTGCTTGAAGGAATCTCCAAGGGCCTGAAGAAGAGCTGGCTCCCTGTTAAGAAGTCCCAGGAACAAAAGGACTTCACCCCCCAGCTTCCCTGAACTCTGCTCAGAGAGTTCTGTCCTTCCTAGAGTGCTTGGGCCAGCTGTAGTGCCTCTGGAAGTTGTACCTGTGTTGGGAAGCTGGAAACCAAGATTTTAAAGACTTTCTGCAAGTTTTAACACATCTCTCGCTTGCGGAGCGCATCCCCGTCAGCGCAAGGAAATTCCCGCTGATACAAAGGCTGAGATCGTTGCAGCACCTGTTGCCGCTGCCAGAGTCGTTGCATCCTTCGTTTGCGGGACGCACCAGTCCGGTGCGGTAAGATTACCATCGCTGCGAGTATCTTCGCAGAGCCTGTTGTCACTGGGTGAGATCGTCGCACCGTTTGCTTGCGGACTGGATCTCTTCGCTGCGAGAGTTGTCGCAGAGCCATTGCATCGAGAGTCCGTGAGAGGAGAAGATTGCCGCTGAGCTGCCCCTCGTCACCGCCCGAATATCGTCGCATCGTACCTTTTGCGAGCCGCTTCCACCGAAACCTGTGCACCAGAATCGACGCAAGGTATTGCATCCCTCCCCATACAGACTGGGGCACCGCAACACGCCCGCTGCATCCAGCGGGGTTGTCGCATCACCTCCCCAGGGTCTCAGGAGTGACACATTGCTTGCTTTTCACCGCTACAGCTTTCACTTGGAACTTTTGTCGCATCTAAAGGTACTGCTGGCTAAAACGTGATGCAACTGTGGATTATTTTAATGCAAGCTTAAGAACTCTTTTGAAACCATATTCTTGAACTGTGTATGTTGGATTTTTGTCGTTTTGGTCTCGTGTAGTTTAGATTAAACACCTTTATTTTTCTAAAGTGTTGTGGAGTGAGTTTGTGGTGTTTTCACTGTGTTACTGTGAGTGTTGGTACAAATACTTAGCACAGTGCCTTTGATAAGCCTAACATCTCGTACTAAGCTACCAAGGGGGTGAGTAGGGGTTATCAAAAGAGTGTATCCTGCTTACCCTGACTAGAAGCAAGGGTCCCTATTTGGACAGTGGTACCTACCTCTGCCAACTAGAGACCCCCAGTTCTAACAACCACTAATACATAGACCACTAATACATGCGATTTAAAAGCCCTTGCCAAATGCACTCGATATAGGGCTTGTTTTCATGCTGTGGAGAGTGCATGATTGTTTTTGTGCTATGCATTAGAGGTGGCATCGCTTCCAAGCCCGACCCTTCAGGCTGGGCTTCTCTTTTTGTCGAAATACTTATGCAATTTCAGAGTATGAGATGCCTGCCAGCGACATTTGCATTGCAATGAAGGACTTGGCTGAGTTGGTGCCACTGTTTATATGAGTATGAGAAGCTTCTCCTCTAAGTGAATGGGAGGCCTGTCTGCTGTTTATCTCAGAAGTACTTAGGACGCAGCTAGGGTTTGCGGGGGTATGCACCCATGTATACCAGGATGGCCACAACGTTTGAATGAGCAGTAGGTATTCCAAATGAGGACTTTTTAACGTGTATGAGGGGTGGTGCAATGGGTAAATGTGGGATACTATGCCGCTCAGCCTTACAAGGAATTGACTCCTATGAGGCACGAAGAGGATGTTGTCTCACTAATATTCATTAAGGCACAATGTTATCAATTGGTAAGGGAAGGACGTAATGATGCTTATTACCCAGTGATAGTCACCACTGGGTAATTATAGAAAGACCTACTTACCAAAGGAAATTGTTGGTGTGCTAATACTTTTAGAGCTATTAGACAAATCTTCACAACACTTACAAAAAAAAGTTCATCCTAATCACTTCCATCTTGGAAAGGTTAGGGGAGGGGTGGAGAAAAAAGACTGGGCCACACAATTCTATTTCCTCATGAAATATTCCGTTAGAAAATTGATCAGAGATAGCGTGAGAACAGCTGAACTGAAGAACGCCAAATTTAGAATAAAGCTAGATCTTGGTCCAGAAAGGATGCTTTTGGTAATTTGAGGTAAATCTGCTGAGTTCTTTAAAAAAAATTAAGATTCAAGAACTAATCATAGCTGGATAGTTGGGTCCACTGAACTCTCCTGCAACTTCAAAAATGAAAGAGATCCGATTGGCCGTTCTGCCTTTTTTCCCGTTGGCCACCTTGCTCCCGTGGAGGCGCAAGTGATAGCTTCTTATAGTTATGTATATCATTTCTGGATTCTATATCCAGTCCATTTAGTACCTGGAACATGTGTCATTGAAGAAATATTACAAGGCAAACTTATATTCTACTCAAGAGAGGTGAATGCTACTGTAGATTTTAACAGTGAATAATTCTTTAAAACTGTGAGATATAGTTTGACAGTAGAAGGGAATTAAATAAGTTTATCTAGATAAAGATTGTTAAGAACATTTGGAATGCTTTTTATATATTAAAATCGAACCATGAAAGAAACAAGACCTGAGCTCACACAATGCTTCCCATGCCTCTCCCTCCCACTTCAGCATGCCATCATGAATGTAGTTTTAAATTTTATAAAATTAGGAGGTTTTTAAAATGCTCAACCCTCTTCTTTTACACTAATTTTCTCCATTGATGAATGCACTTGCCTCAGACCTCTCATCAACTTTAATGTTTGTCAATACGCGAAGTGCGAGCCAAATTTCATCAATTGCCATGTAGTAGAAGTTTTTCTGCCATAAGGCTCCAGAAATGCAAGCTGCTGAGTGCGAGCCAGACTTGGCATCCCCTAACATGATTTAGGAGTTTGTTCTGGCGAGAAAATTTCATGGTATCTCGTGGAGCTTTTATGCATGTAAGTTCCACCCACCCCTACGAAAAACCACTTCAACACCATGACAGTTGCTTCTTGTTCAGCCCATGTGCTGAAAGATCCTTACTATTGCAAGGAAGCAAAAGCTTATTCTCACAGAATAGGGCAATCTTATCTGACTGGCGCAAAATAGCAACATCATCTGCGATACTATAGCAAGATTTGGCAGCTCAATTTGGACTAAGGAGAATGCCATATGAGGTTGGGTTCCAGTCTCAGGTTCTGGTTCCAATAAATTGAAATTGGTATTGAAATTCTTTATGGAGTTATTATAAAATACCAAAGGGTGTCTGAAATCCTGGTGTTGGCAGGGCCGGACTGGCTACCGGGCAATTTGGAATGCTGCTGAGCTGGGGGCTGATTTCGTTAATGAAGACCTGCATGTGCTAAACGAAATTTGTTCTGCTTTAATTATTTCGAAGCACACGCAGGTCTCCATGAACGAAATCAGCCCCACCGCAGTGAAATCAGCCCCCATCTCTGCAGCATTCCATACTGCCTGGTAGTCAGTCCGGCCCTGGGTGTTGGAAGGTTTAATTTGCCCGGGTGCATGACGCCCAGTGTAACAGGGAGAGTTATACTGATTGAGTTA
This sequence comes from Lissotriton vulgaris, assembly GCF_964263255.1. Lineage (NCBI taxonomy): Eukaryota > Metazoa > Chordata > Amphibia > Caudata > Salamandridae > Lissotriton > Lissotriton vulgaris. The sequence goes on along the minus strand of NC_141691.1, from coordinate 487,167,704 downwards.
GTTTAGGAATGAAAGATGGGTGAAGAGAGTGGACCACATCATCACTCTGATAGATAGCAGAAACCTATAAACCAGACTCGATGGACCTTATATGAAACAGTATAATAGTACATTTTTCGTTATGAGAAGTATGGTTGTAGCTTAAGCACTATTCTCCTGAACTTATACAACAAAGGGTGTCTAAATGGTATCTGTTAGTATGATTCTTCCACCAAATAACCTTTAGCTGATGTTGAGACTTTAGTCTCCAACTTGAGTTGAACCAATTCTTTACATCTTGGTTTGTTGATGTAGAGGTTAATTATACACTATTAGGTATTATCGTAAAAAACTATTGGTATAAAACCAAACTGACTAAAACTATCTCAGTAAATTGTTTTCATAAAACTATAGTTATTGAAACCAACATTTTATTAATAACATAAACTATTTGCGGGACAACACACAGAAATGGGGCGCTGCAGAATTACCCACATTGGCGCAATGGAGCAGGAACTTGGATTTATTGATGTTTACAGAAAGGGTGGTGTATGTAACCAGGGCTTGCCCTCGTAAATGGAACAAGGTTTGGGCTAGTTGGAATGTACATGGGGGGAACTGTGTGAACCGTTGCCAGAAGAAGATGGAGATAGCTCAGACGAAGAGGATAAGGGGAAATGGGACTGTGACAACTGAACTGCTAAACACAGTGGAAAGCATAACGGACTACCTCAAGTGGCACTGTACTTTTGAAATTCTGATCCTATGTAATTGTATATTTGAATCTTTGCAGAGCTATTGTCGTATTGATTGTCAACGTGTACGTTTGTTGCACTGAAAAATAATAAAAATTGTTTAAAAAAAATAAAAAATAAAAAATAACAAACTATTTTTAATGGTATGTTATGTCAAAAGCTACTATGGCTACAATCTGTGACAAGCACAATTCCATAATATTGTAGCAATGAAATTAAAGCATTCATTTATCTTAGTCACTATATCATTGTATTAATAAACATATCATATGTTTTTATTACATATTAAATTATGGCAAAAAGGAATGTTCCTAAGATCTTTGTGACAGATTTAGCTTTACATATTCTATAGCTACAGTCAGAAAAGTAACTTATTTAGTAACACAATATTGGAGCCACAAAACTAATAATGTGCTAACATAATGTTTTATGATAAACTATAATATTATCAAGTGTTCTCTTTTTAGAATCTGTGACAAGTATCTTGCATGAAACAAATCAAGATTGAAGTCAGTTTAATAATGTATATGTACCCTTGCCTTTGCAGAATTGTAGAGGAAAGACAAGCTAAAAGTTTAATTTCAGTTTTTTCAATCGACTGAAAGAATGTAAAGATGTCAAAAAGTTTATTTTCGATGGAAAGTAAAGTTACGGAAAATACTATCAAAATGCATCATCATTATCTTCTTTCGCTAAAACACGTAAATCCAATGTAGCCCTTTACAGGCTAGACTATACTTAAGCAAGTGCTGATAAATGTTATATAACAAAGGAAGTGAGTACAAGTTTTGTACCTTAATATTTCATTTAATTTCAAGAGCAGTAAACTGAAAAGCTGTTTATAAATTAAAATATCATGCAATGTTTTTTTATTGTTTGAATATTACATTTGGGAGAGGGGTGGAGGAGGCAAACGTTTTACAGAGGTTTTCTATATGCAGATGTTTACAGATGAAAACTGCTCTTGTGGCAAGTGCTTAGGATCCCTTGAAAATCACACTCTCCAGGAAGTACTGCATCAGTGTATTTCACTTGACAAACCCATTATGAATAATTACAGGCAAACTCATATCAAATTTAGTAAGTGCTTAATTTGAGCTGGTGGTTGCCGGATTTTTCCTCATCAGGTATTGACCGCAAAGTTAAATATACACAAATACGAAAGAAGGATGGAGAGAAAGAATTAAAAATCAGCACAAAAAGAGAAAGCAGGAGCCGGCATGAGTCAGATAAAGGGACAACATTGCCTGCGGGTGGGTTAAAGAGGCCTGAAGTGCATTTAAGACTACACAGCCTTGGAATTCGGCACACTGATTTTTAATAGCAGTGCTGGAGCAGAATTTTGGGTACCTGCACTCATTCTTTTACACATTAAGTATTGAATTTAGTTAATTAAAATGTTGCTTGTTTTGTTTCTTTGGGCACCCCTAGAACATAAATATCAAGGATCAGCAAGACAACTTGCTGCACTGCATCAAATGAGGAGAGGGCAGGAATGCTCCATTTTTTACATACATATGGTGCCTTCTTGCTCACGCTCTATGCCCGCACACAGTGCAGCCTTGCTTCAATGCAGACAACCTTGTGCCATGGTACAAGGGTGCGTGTGTTACAAGCAGGAATGTTTTGTGCAGGAAGGTTCTCCTTCATGCATAAAAAACAATTCTCAGAGGCATTTTCCTCTTTCTGTTCCACTGCATCTGCAGCACACGTAGAAAGAGGAAAAAACGAGAAATATTTCTCCTTGTTACACCTCACTTGGGAAGGTGTGGCATTTTGACACATTTCCAGGATTATTAGTGCTACTAAATCTGAGAATGCACCAAATACCATTGGTGTATATGTGGGAACACCATAGCCCCACCTATGGGACATCTTCCCAGCACAGTGTAGTCAGACAATGGACCTTCTTTCAGTGGGAAGTATTTGTAAGACTCCCAGGGTTGACATATCAAAAGATGGCTCCACTGAGGCCCCTTCATTGAGAAGTGCATTGCGATCCTTCATTTTTGAAACCCTCTTTCAAGCCTAAATGACTACAGGAACACACCATATAGTACCACTAGTGCCACCTCTTTGGATGTCATGGTTGGCAGAAAGATCAAAACAAAAATATGTCACTTTCTGGAGAAATGTGGCTCCAGGATGCAGTTGGACGTTAAGCCTTGTGATGTCGTGAGTATGGGATAATGAGATCCTATTCCAACAAGCCACAGTGAGCTGGATCTTCTTGTCTGTCCCAGGGTAACCTGGTACTTGTCAACTGCACTTTTACTCACAAAGACTACCCAGAATATGATCAGACACATCAAAGGATCATTGATCATAACCTATTGCGATGTCCACATTCTTATCCACATTTCATCATATTTCGGATCCCTATTGGGAGATATTTCTGAACTGTCTCTGACAGAGGAACTCTCAGATCTGTAAATGCTCTCTGATGAATACACAGCTGACCAAGATAATTTCTGTGATGCTGAAATAAATATGGTTGATTCAGGTCTGAACTATGAATCAAACTCTCATACCACCTCCATTCCAAAATTCACCTCTACCATGCCTCCTTCTAATTCTTCTTTTCTCCATTCTTCCTCTCGGTTCTCCTATGAACTTGCTATTTCCTGGAACACATGTACGTGGCCTTGAAGAAACATCAGTCCTCTCCCGCAGTGTGTCCATGTCATAAACTAAAGTGATTTCATATATTTTTATGGACATATGTAGTTTCCTGAGAGTAAGTTCTAGTACACAAATAGGTGTTTGCACGGCACAAAGGGATAGATATGAGGAATACGTTTCCGTTAATTGTTGTTACATTGGGTAAAATTATTTGTTCGTGTAGAGTATTTTTTGCTTCAAATACACCTGACACAAATAGTGTGCACTAATTTTCATTTATAAAAAAAATGTACCAACTGGAATATATATTAGAAACTACATCATGTGGGATGATACGGCTGTAAACGATATTTTGTCAGTCATATTTTTGTCATCCATATTCTGACACTCAACCTTTGTTTAGAGCTGTGCCGATCGTTTTACAAAACACTGGCGGGGATATGTACAAGGAAGTGGCCTAGTGCGGCACCACTTCTGAAACGCAAGGCTGCACCATATTTATAGGAATATGTTGCAGCCTTGCGCTTCCCCCTGCAATGGCGATAATTTTAGCAACTTAGCGCCAATGCAGGCACCCTGGCACCATAGTGCAAGGATGTCTGTGTGCAGGGGAAGATTGTTTATGTGTAGGAAGGTGTCCCTTTCTTCACATAAACAATCCTAAAATATCATTCTGTCACTTTCATGTGTACTGCTTCATGCAGCACACATGAAAGTGAAAAAATTGCATTTTCGTTAAAGGTTTTTTTTATATACAGGAAGTGACACTTTTCTTTACATAAGCAATCCATGGCATTTTGCTTTTTCCATGTGTGCTTCACAAGGCAGCTTTTGGGCTCTTTACGACAGCAAACGGGCCCGTTTGCACATGAATTGCCATGCTCGCTCCTAAATTAGCACAAGCTGCCACCAGCCCGTCTCTTCACACAGCAGCATCGACACCCCACAGAGGACTGCCAATGTGAAGCTCTAGCCCTCCGGTTCGTGATGCCCAGCACACTCTTTGCGCCATGCTGACCAACATCCGCAATGCGCTCCTTTCTCCCGTCGACCCTCTCCAACGCGAATGGGACTCTTGGCACAAAACCTGAGAAGGTAAACCTTCAGTGGGACTAATCTGGGACTGTATCCAACCCACACTCAATCGAGGTCAGCATGAAATTTTGGCTTTGACCCTGTCCAGCATGACCAGATAGCAGTGGAAAGCGCTCTATGCTTTTAGGTGCTAGCTTAGAGTATATGCTTTAAAATTCCTAACTCTGGTTCTACTGATTAGATTTTTGTTGTTTTGGTCTTATTTTATTTATTTAATTTTGCTCTATATTTCGTATGGTGTTTTCACTGTTTTACTGTTTGAAAGGTTCCACAAATACTTTACACATTGGCTCTAAGTTAAGCCTGATTGCTCTATGCCACGCTACCAGGCAGCTGTGCACAGGTTAATTTGGGGTTTACTTGAGCCTTACCACGACTAGTATTGTAGTTGCTGCTTGACAAGGGCTCGCACAGTCAACCAGTAACCCAATTTCTAACAGTATCCTTGAATATGGAGTCTACTGCCAGTCAAGCAGCTTCTTATGCTAAAATGCAGGGAGTATACCTTGTCCCTGGATGTCCATAGAAAAACAAAATCATCAAAGGCTGGACCATTGACCACAGGCTGTTCCCGCCAGCATACAATTGACCCTTAGACACAAGTACCGAAAGTGATGCTAAAGTCTGCTGTAAGACTGCTCTATATATTAGATCACCCTTAAAGTTAAATTTGAAGTTCCAGATAATTCAAAGTGCTGCAGCAAGCACAATGGCTGGTGGACACAACTTAAAGTATATTCTGCTGTTCTACCACAAACTATTTGGCTGTATATAGCCAGTGCTTAGTTTGTAAAAGAAAGAATGCCGACGCCGAAAGCTCTGCTCAGGAACCTGTAATAGTTGCTTGGAAAGAATTAGCAGCAGGCTTAAAAAATAAGGCGTGGCTCACGATTTTAGGATTCACGAGAATCCTAAAATCGTCTTGTTCTTAAACAACCGCTGTTTTACCAGATCCCACATACTAGAACAGCCAGATCTTTTCTGTGTAGAAATACTGTTGTACCGTAGGGTTTTGAACAACTGGCTAATATTTGTAACATTCCATAATACAATAATCCAATACTGAATACCAAATCAGAACATGACAAAGTGAATTAACTAGAAAAGCAATCTGAAGACAACAGAAAAAGGTCAGCAAATAAACTTCAAAATGGAGAACCCTTGACATCATTTCTCAGTAGCCAACTCTGATTATTAGTTACAGCAAACCCAGCGCTCATATGGGCCTTCCTTAAGTATCCAATCTATTTTAGTTACGTATATCTTTGTAGATATTTGATACTCCAAAGTCCAAGCTCCAGGAAGTAAAGTATTGAAGTGCTTTACTAAGACCACTCCTATCGTAAAACGAGCATTACAAACGCTATGTTCTACACACAGAATAGTATGATGTTTAAGGGCTAGGAGGACAGTTCAGGGAGCCTTAATGCGTGTAAGGTTGATAACTCGAGCACTCCTTAAAGCAAAATAGTTGCTGTATTACGATGAAAATGAATGAAAAAAAAAAGTATATTCCAGTTGTTATCGGATTTAATTCAACCGATGATGTAAATCATATTGCGTCACATGATGGAACATCCATTAATATATACCAATCATGTAAGAACATCAATGAGAATTATATTCAGTTATCCTTCATTGTAACTTCAATGCGTTAGAAAAAACGTCCCCAATGCATTTCGAGCCGCAGCTCTTCTTCAGGGAAAATATTCTACAAAGAAACAGAATAAAAATATGTATATATCACTGGCCCTGGGGTGAATGCATCTGATTAAATGTAGGTGGGTGAATTCATGCCTTTAAACATGCAGGTGAACAGGGCGCCTGTCTGCAGGCAAAGCCATGATCAATATAAAACGGAGTGTGATGACAGAACAGCCAACAAAAATGACAATATGACGAGGAAAGAGGGCAGAAATACACAATTTTGCTCCCACGTGGTGGGAGCAAAATACCTTCAAAAGAGACTGGCTTCTATCAACCGACCAGGTCTTTGAGGTCGGAATCTCTGTTTTTGGCGGTTGTCCCGCGCGTGAAGAGAGCGCGTTTGGGAGGCCGCTCTTTTGGATTGCTGGCGCCACAGTTGTGGAACTCTTTGCCGCTTGCTCTGCGGGGAGCTACTAGCCTACTTGCTTTTAGAAAAGGCCTTAAAACCTGGTTGTTTAGCCAGTAGCCTGTTTCTCCTGTATGTACTTGTTTGGTATTCTTCCTTTCTTTTATCGGTGTTATGTTATTGTGCTGCAGCCTTCCTTTTCCAATAAAGCGCCGGGACACTTTTTTTGAGTAGCCGTGCGCTATACAAAAGAATAAATAACATAACAACATAACATAACATAACATAATTAGACAACACGCTGACCATATAAATAAAGGGATTTGCCTGGGATAAAAGAGAATGTGCGCAAATTGCCAAAGCTCAAACTAGAACCTCTCTTTGTTTCATCAATAGTAATTTTCCGGCAGACATTTGGGAGTACTGAATGTGTGCTAAGAGCATAAGAACTCAAGAAGTTTGGAAGAGTCTTAAACAGCAATGTATAACAAGCTGCCTAACAAGGTTGTGGCTCATAGATAACTCAAATGGTGGAAATAACCAAACATTTTCTGAACCATTAGCCACACTGAAAATTTTAGGAAGTGTTCACCAATGAAAGGGAACTTCAGTTTGTGTTTTCAAAGCCTGCAATGTCTGCTCTCAGCATTTTAGCAGAAGTATCTGATTGGGTGCTGTGGCATTCTCCATCCAGGTGTCGATTCCCTTGCCAGAAATAGGTCACGTGCCAACTAACAATAAACTTCTGTATTCAGTGACAAGGTACCCTTCTTGGTGAGCGTGTGATTTACAAGTACACGTTATGTAATGCGGCATACATTCTCCTTGGCTGTTTCAGTTATGTTTTTCTGTATTGTGACTAATGTCCATTCTGTTCCATTTTTGGATAGAAATAATGATTTGTGGGTATCCAGAGGGGGGCGTTTTGTACAAATGCATGTAGTTGGGAAGCCACTAATTTTTCCAATACTTTGAAGATCCATGGGAGTCTAGCAATCGGATGATAGTTGTTGGGTTTGGCTCGACTGAGAGCAGCTATTTTGAGTTGGAGGATCTCTAATAAATCTGTCAAGAAGAAAGCGATTTTTTAAATGAATGCAGTCATAGGTTGGACACGAGTTCCACAGGTGTTTCAACTTGGATGTAAGCAATAAGATAAGGACACAAATCTCCTGCGTCCTTGCTGGGTCTGAAAGACTGCAATGATGTTGAGAATTAGGGAGGTGAAGATAGTGGACGTGCTTTTTCTCCAGTACAAAGTGTGCAAGATTAATGCACCGATCCTGGATCAGTGGTACGGCGTTTGAGGTCCTTTCGGGGGTACATAAAGCTTTGTATGACTTTGAATAATTCTGTCAGGCTGTATGCATCTTGCGTCACTCTATCTGTGAAAAATAGGAAAATGATTTTGACTTTGTTTGGCTTTGTGATGTGAGTTTTTTTTAGGTTTTGTGGCATGCATTTTTTTCCTCCGGCAATCTATTTTTCAGAGGTTGGAGAGTGTCACTGACCATTGTTTATTGTCCTCAACATGATCAACTTTTTGTATAGGAGCACGTTTTGAGTGCCATTCTTGAGGCTTTTGTAAGGGTCTACAAAAGAGGATGTCTTCGGCAGACAAGTTGATGTTGGAGATGGTGATCTGGTCAGAGGTAAGGATAAGGGTTAAGTTGCTGACTAGTATGCTGTGTGGATTATGGTGTCTAGGCAATGGACTTTGATGTGCTATGGGCTTGGGGACACACCTTTAAAGTCTAGAATAAAGTATAATTAGGAATGAATCATCTTCTTGCCAGAGGTTGAAATATCGGGCTACTAGGAGCTAGTTTGACGTGAAGAAGAGTTGTAAGGGTAAGGATGAGAACATTTCCATAAAATACTCGGTTCTGCTGGGCCTCATGGGTGACAGCAAGATAATTTTCTGTTAAGTGGTGAGATAGGGTTTCGTACTGTACCCAACTATTTTAAAAGAGTTGCTGGTAGCGGGTAGATGATGACAGTGTTGGGGCTGTTATTTCTGTTGATAATACCTATGCCTCCTCCCCTCGCGGCTATTCTGGGCTCATGAGCTAGTATGTAGTTGTGGGGGGTCAATGTGTTAAAAAGGAGAGATGAGCCATCGTTAAATCACATTTCATTAATAAGTAGGATGTGTAAGATTCTGCCTATGGTCAGGTCAAGTAGCATGTCATATATATCATGTATGTCAATGTCCTGCTTGACGGCTTACATAGCATTCTAGCATTTGGTCTTATGTGGTGAAGATTGGTATGCATCATGGGCATGTTGCCATAGGCCAGGCATTGACAGTACTGTGTGTAGAGTACTTCATACAGTTGTGGAGATTGGAGTATGGTTGTATGAGATATAGTAGGAAGGAGGTCTGTTGGGCATATCCAGGCTGATTACACTGGGAGTTTGTGAGCAGCAGTTTGGTGACTGACTGCTGGAGTCAGCGAAGGTGACGGTATCTTGGCAGTATACGCGGAGTGTACAAAGACAGAGAATAGGATTGAGGTAAGAAGGAATAGAGTGGTTCGCCATTTTACCCTAGAGAACAGACTGGAAATCGAGGAATGAGCCTGCACTTTGCATATCGAAAAGCTTTTATGATAATTTAATATTCACAGTGTCGCTATTAGGTGCAATCAGAGGAATTTAGAAGGGTTGAGTTTCAATGCATGTAGAAAGCTAGAGGGGTATAAGTAGGCATGAAGGACCAGCAGTAGAGCAATAAGCACAGGAATAAAAGGTAAAGAATAAAAGGGCAAGACAATAGTAAGGGTGGATTAAAAAGAATGTGAAATATGTAAGATAGTAATGTGAGTTATTTGTTTGAAGGTGCCAAGGAAAAATCTGCAAATGTTTCTGAAGAGGGCATGGATACAATAAGAAGTTGTGTTAACAGTAATAAGCAGAACAATATAGGTGTGTGATAAAAGAGGGATGATAAGAGATTCACTGAGTGTTTAGAGGGAGCAGTAAAAAAATATAATGGAATAATAAGAGTTCCCAGAGAGGAAGGTCTGTAACTGTATATGGTAGAAAGAAAACCGGTTAAGTATAGAGCAAGAAACCGTTAGTACATGTGCAGACTATCAGCGGCATAGGGGGGTGCTTTATAGATGGCTGCCAAAGTGAGTAGGAATACAGATCGGAAAGAATAGGGCAGTTATATATGGCATTCTGATCAAGTGCTCCAAATTTCCACTGGCTTGCAGACAATGCAGAAAGGAGCCTCTGTCATTGCCATATGAGTTCTTGACAGATCCATACAAGCCAAACCTCCCAATTCAGGTGGGAGACTCTCCTGCCTCCCAATTTCTCATATAACAGGGAGAAGAAGGAGACCACGTGATTTTGCATCCCTTCCCAATCATCTATCACCACCTCAGATGGGCCCTTCAGTTCTTTGGTCACATTCCTGGTTCTTTCTACCCTGAGCTTTCAAGTCAGCAGGGCCCCATCTTTTTCTCCTTGCTCAAATTGCTTCATATTCCCTATCTGCCACCTAGTCCTACACTCAGAGTCCAATTTAATTTTGTAATTCAGTTGCACCTCTTCTAGTCTTCTTGCCAACCTCTCACTGTCCTCCCCATCTCCTAAGGGTTGTATAGCAGCCTCTAAGTTACCCACTTCTCTATCCAATCTTGCAAGTTCTGCCCTCTCTTTCCTACCCTTTGCACTGCCAAGACTTTTTAAGCCCCCCCCCATATACTCACTTTAAAAGCATCCCACTCTACCCCAGGTGTTGCGGTGCCTTTGTTAGTCATAAAGTATGATGTGACTTTCCTCAGAGCAAGCACCACTTCCTCATCTAAAAGAAAGGTGCGTTTAAGTGTCCATCTTATATTAGGCTTTCTTCCTGGAATCTGCAGTGTCATTGATACTGCTGAGTGATCAGAAATATGAGCTGGATGGTGAGAAATCTTTTTAATGTTGTCCACAAAACTTGTTTCAACCAAAAAATAATCCAACCAGGATTGATGGCAATATTTTTTACTGTGGAAAGTACAACCTCTCATCTGACCATCAGGTGTCTCCATACATCCACTAGCCCTAGGTCCTCCTCGTTCATGTTTTTCATGGCCTGTCTTACTCTAAGGACTGGGGCGCCATCCCTTCGTGTGGAGCGGTCTAGGACTGGGTCCAACATCACCCCCCAAAATTAGTCGGGCCAAGGTCCCAGCTAATCGTAGTTCCAGATCTATTATATGTTGCTGATCATCCTCATTGGGGCAGTAGAAACCTACACAAATAAATTAATAATCCGCTTGTTTCATTACAGCAGAGATCCATCTACCTGAGCTATCTGTTCTAGGGGATTTAAGCTCGACCCCACACCCTTCCTTATTAAGATTGCAACTCCCTTGCAACATTGTACTTGATCAGAGACGCAAAAGGTCTGGACCCAACCCACCCTGTGAAATAATTCCCTACTATTGGCTGCCACCAGATGTGTTTCCTGCAAAATTATCATATGTGCCTGGCTTTCTTCCAAGTACCTCATGACCATCCCCTGCCTAGGTTTTGACCTAAGGCCAGTCACATTCCAAGTGAGAATAACTATATTAGCCATACTGTCCACCCCATTCCCCCTGCACTATTACTAACTTTATGGGATATTCCAATCCTATTGATAATGAGGACTTTATATTTTTTATTTTTATCCCATTGCTCCCCACCCATGCACCATCACCACCCCTACCCCTTTCCCCACCCAACCCTGGGGAACTCTCCCTATCTTTACAGGCCTCAAAGAGTTTATTTGGGCTAGCCATTGGGGGGTTTCGAAAAGAAGAGAAAAATAAAAAAAAAAATAGATCTGCCGTGCTTTTATCACCCCAGAATCCATTAGTCAGAACTCCTGCCCCTGCTGTTCCATAGTTGACTGTCTTCGTTCATCAGATTATTCCTTCTTTTTTATAGAATATATTAGCACATCAACATCTTCCACAGAACGATAATTGTACATTTGTTTGTCCCACATTATGCGGAGCATTGCAGGAAATTTTAATTGGACCTTGGCCAAAAGCTTCCTTAATTCCCCCCACTTATTTCCAAGTTTTCATTGCCTTTGCTCCGTAGATTTGCAAATGTCTGATCTAATTGCTAGAGAAAAACCTTTGACTAAGGAAAGCCTCTTTAACAGAGTAGGAGCGAACGTTCACCAAGATCTTCCTAGTTTTGGTCCTGAGAGGATTGCGACAGAAGGGCTCTCTGTGTGTTCTTTGGATTTCTTGCTCAAGATTTATATTGGTATTATCCTTCAAAACTGTATCCCGAAGGACAATAATGATGAAGGCCTTCATATCTGAACCCTCCTCAGCTTCCGGAATCTTCAAGAATCTTAAATTATTCAGTCGGGAATAGTTCTCCAATCTCTCAAGATCATCCCTTAGACTTTGGTTTTGCTTACCTAATTTAGAAATTTCCAAAGTTTTTTTTCACATATTGCTTAATTTCCCCCATCTCTTCTTCCAAGATCTTGGTATCGAGGGCAACCTCATATAGTTTTTGAGTTAACTCTGAACATGAAGCTTGCTTTCCGACCTTATTGGCTTCTGAAAACTTCAAAACCAGTCTTGATATTATTTTTCAGACCCAATAAGATACCGGCCATTGACTTGTCTGTATTTCCTATAGCCGCCTCCCCTATCTCACTGGCCACATATCTCTGCGGTGAAGTTCTTCCGACGACTCTGGAGACCTCGTCATTGCCAGAGCATCGGACCTATAACTAATAGACACTGTCACTATGCTTGCTCGTGATGTTCCTGGGTCAAATCTGGGTTCACTTATCCTGTTGAGGGGTGGACCCTACTGGTGTCACTTGAGCCGCTCTCAAGACCTTTATTCTCCATATCAGGTACCACCACACCAATGTTTTTAGGAATCGCTTCCCCTCTGCACACTAGGAAGAACACAGAAGAAGGATTGGAGTGAGGGTACTATAGGGGCCCTTTTACTCCTTTTCCCAATGCTTTTTTACTGGGGATTTGCCAACTCTCCTACCTTGAGTTTCCTCTCAGCCTTGCCGCCCTCTTCTTCCTGTGGCAGAATCCTTTATTTCCTGTGCTGGCCCCTGTGAGGGGTCTTTTGTTAAATTATGTTCAGCCTTACCTCCCACTAAAGTCCTGTTTCTTAAAGTGTATCTGGAGGGTTTGTCTCGGATGTTCTTGCTAATGGAGCTCCTTTCTCCATATGCGGGACATTGGAACTTTCTTACCCAGGCTTCTTCAGTGTGAGAGAGGAGACTTCTTACCATTCCTAGCTCTCCCCTCCTCAGAACTTCCAGGGAAGAGGACTGGCCACTGCTCTCCGTCGTGAGGGACTCACAAGACTGTGGGGAGCTGCAGCTTGTGCTGGCTCTGCCATCAAACCTTGCTCCGGCTTTCCTGCAGCGCCTAAGCTCTCGCGCTGCCTCTCTCCACCACAGCTCTGCAACACCGCATGGCACAGTAACCCCCGTACCAGCGGCCAGGAATGACACAGTTATGTTATAATGTTTTATTTTGAGTATTAAAATATTGTGTTGTAGTTCATACCTGAAAGTTATTCTTTGTGTCATTGTCCTTTTGTTTAAGTCCCTGTGATTATATGAAATATGGATATTACCTCAGCTTGTGAGGATTTGGATGAGGCCCATGGGTGAAGAGGTAATAGTAGTGTAGCCTACACCTATTGTAAGTGAGAAGTGTATTCACTATGATTTTAGTTTTTTTTTATATGCACATAGTTTGGTAGGCAGATGCCTTTCTATGCTCCACATCTGCAATCAGTAGTTTTTTGTTACTAATATGGCATTAGAACAATGATTTGGTAAATAACTTAACATTGAGCTCATTAGAAATGTATCTAAAAACATTTTTTTACTTTTCTTTTGTCTCACTGATATGCCATTCTCTCTTAAGTAAGAGAGGTACTTAGATGTTATATGGTAGAGTTTGGACCTTATATTTCGGCCTTGATTCTTAGGTTTGTTCACTGAGTGTGCTCACAACAGATTTGAGTAGAGCAGCGCAATATAAAACTATAAAAAATAAATAAAGTGAGAATACACACACTCACACATATATGTTACAAAGGTTGCTATAGTACTGAAGCTATACAAGCCATTATTTCTCAGTCACTTGAAAAAGCAATGGGATTTTATTTTAAAAACAAGATTTAAAGTCCACTGCTACCTAAACATAACAATAATATGCAAGTTTCACAGCAATGTAACTGGACTAAGATACATATAATTTGGGCCAGTGGAATTATGCAATTTTGCCGCCATGGGTTTTCCTCTAAATTATAGATTTGCTGCATTTGCCAGGAAATCCATCATCTGCTTCATAATTTGCAGATTTTAACAAAATATATTTTTTTCTACCTTAAACGGATCAAAAGTTACAAAACACAGCCACATGTACTGCTGTACAGTAAAAGTCCCTTCACAAAGATTGATTAGTCACTTTTCAGTAACTTATTGCTGTATTTTAATGTCAAAGTGGTACTAATGGAGCAATACATTTGCTAATACAGTCTTAACATGGGAAAGAAGAATTGGGACAGTAAATTGGTCTGGCATTGTCCACCAGCCCTTTGGCAATTCTTGGTTTGTCATGGTTTTTGCAAAGCTTAATTGTTTGGGAATCTACCGGATGTTCCTCAATCTTAAAAAAACATTCACTAAAGGGAACTACTTTTTATGAGGATGTGCTCATTGTGAAAGGGTTAAATGATGTAACTCATAGTGAAGCCAGCCAATGACTGAAGTGGCTAAAGCATTGCCCCTTGTTAGACCTGTCAGTCAGTCTTAGGGTAGGCTGCCCCCTAAACTTTCTGCCTGCTTGCCTCCAATTGTGTTGATTGGGATCTGTTTTTGTTGGTTTTAGGACGTTGGGCACCTTACCACTGCTTTCCTGTGCTAAAGTCTATGTGCTTTCTCCCTAAACATGGTTTGAATGACCTATCCACAACTGGCATATTTAATTTACTTTTCAGTCCCTAGTAAAGTGCACTACATGTGTGCAGGGCCTGTAAATTAAATACTTCTAGTGGGCCTGCTGCACCACTCATTGTGCCACCCACTTAAGTAGCCCTTCAAAACATGTCTCAGGCCGGCCACTGCAGAGCCTGTGTGTGCAATTTACACTGCCATGTCGACTTGGCATTTAAAACCCATTTACAAACCTTAAACTCCCCTTTTATTCCAAAATAAATCACCCCTGAGTTACCCCCTAGGTAGCCCACAGGACAGGCTGCTATGTAACTAAAAGATCGGACATGTGCTCTTAAGGTTTACATGTCCTGGTAGTTAGCAAAGCCCACATTTGTTTTCCACTACTTTGGGGCCGAACCCTCCTGTAGGTTAACATAGGGGATAGCTTGTTATATCGAATAAGTTTAATTCCCAATTGGAAGGAGGTAGGGCAGGCATGTTTAGCACCTGTGGAATTGTAATGATAAATCCTTTTTAATGGTAAAGTAGAATTTATCATTACAATTTTAAAAATGCCACTTTTAGAAAGATGGCATTTGTCTGCTCTTAGCCTTGAGTGCCTGCTGACTGTCTCCAATACATCTCTGGGGTGGGTGACAGCTGGGCCTTGTGCATTCCCTCTAGACAGCCACACACAAAGGTAGCTTAGGTGTGACTGAGAGGCCAATCACTCCCAGATGGTCCATCATGGGAGGGTGGAGCTGGGCACAGCCCCACACTTACACCAGAATAGGTTGTATCCTATCCCTCCACAAAAGACTGCTTAGCCCCATGTAGTGCGTCTGGAGCCAAAGCAGGAAGGGAGGAGCTCTGTGTGCTTCAAACCCCCTCTTTGAAGTCTCCCCCACTTCAATGACATCACTGGGAATAAAAACTGAATTTCTGACTCAGTACACTTCTGAAACTGTGGATACTCTGCCAAGAAGGACTGCTGTGCCGCTGAAGTACTGGCACTTTGCTGGACTGCTGCTTAGGAAGAGCAGCTTTTCCGCTGTGCTGACCTGCCTGCTGCCTTCCTTGTCTGGGTGAGAAGGACTGGACCTACACCACGTAAACTCAGAGTGACTCCAAGGGCTTGCCTGCTTGCCACCTGTTTTAAGTTCCAGAGACACAAATGACTTCCAATTACACAACAAACAGCACCTGGACTCCGTCACTTGAGAGTCATGCACTGCCAAGTGGTGCCAATCCAGTCCTGGTCCCTTGGAAGTGGGTATAAAGTGCTGCACAATACAAACTCCATTCATCAATGAATTTGCAGCACTCTGAACCGGCACAACTCCTTTGACGGCTAAGCATTGCAAGGATCCAGTACATTACTTTGCTGACTAGGCAGCACATCACCTCCATTCCTGACACATCCTCGACATGCGAGGCTTGATGACGATGCATTGCCTACAGCTAGCAGCTCGACGAGGACGCACCACCTCTTTGCTTCTTGCATTTCAGTCCTGTTGGCAATGCAACTGAGGTACTTGGCAGCAGTTCAAACCTGGACCCTACAGCCGGCCTGCGCTCCATCGCAGTTATCCTGAACTTTTGACTTTGTCCCAGTCAACAGCCACGGCCATGTAGGGCGTGCCACCGGGCGGAGACATGGGGTCGGGGAGGAGCATGATGGGGGGTTGTAAAATGCGGGAAACGGACGATTTCAGATAAGTACAGAAAAAAAATATATATATGGTTGCTCGCGCTGCATCACCAAATGTGATGCAGCGCGCGCAACAATTTTTTTTTTTCCGGTACTTACCTGAAATCGTCCGTATCCCACATTTTGCAACCCTCTGCCCTGCCCCTCCCCCGCCCCACGTCACTTCCCGGTGGCACACCCCACACGGGCCCTGGCTGCCAGTCAAGTGTGACCAGATAGTCCTGGTTGGCGCTTTATGCTTTTAATCACTATATTTCAAGATGTTCTTTAAAAATTAATAACTCTGGCTTTACTTATTGGATTGTCTTTTTGTTGTTTTTGTCTTGTTTTGTTCATTAAATTAAGCTCTATTTTTCTAACAAGGATGGTTATCTTTTTTTGTGGTGTTTTTACTGTTATACTTGTCGTAATTTGACAAGGGCCGGGTTAGCGCTTAGCTTTGCTACACGTTATTTCCCTTAACTTGGCCTTACTTGAAAACGCCATTTTGTATGCTATGGCGGCCATTTTAGGGAATGAGCGACCTCGTGGTCAGCATGCCCTTTAGTCCTTTGTCCGTGCCGCTGACCACTCGAGTTTGCCCAGTAACAGGCTATTTTTAGTAACAGTCAAGCCTGTACATGCGCAGTTCCGACTGACCAGTCACCCCTCAGGAATGTTCCGCCAAACTGACCAGTGGAGTTGTAACCCCTCCCATGAGTTGGCTGTGCTCCAAAAATGACCATATATGTACATAAACTCTGTAAACCTTGTACCGCCTATCTTTTATTACCTGTATAATGTATAAAAGAAGGACTCACACCAACGTTCGGGGTGATACTTCTTGCATTGCCGAAGGGTACTGTAGGAATGTACCACCACCCCATGGGGTCTTAATAAACTTGTCTTTTGTACTTTTCAGTTTCCGTGCCAACAGTTCTTTTGGTGTAAGTGGGTATTATCTGAGGAGCATGTAGGCCTTGGGAACCCAATACCACAAATTGGCGACCACGAAGGGACTCATCGGCGACTCGGATGCCCGAAGGAGAGGTCGTGACGAAGGATTGGAAACTCGCCATGGACGCGTACGCTGCCACTGAATGACCCGAGTCTTGGCACCCACGGTGTTTTCTTCCTTTCCTTCTGATCTGACCTTCCAGGTGGCGCCGGTCTCCGACTGAGATCCTGATCGTCTGCGTTGCTGTGCAGTGCCCGTTTGGTTGATTCGATTAAAGACCTTGGCAGTTGGAATCTGGATATTTGAAAGTGGGTAAGATTTGTGATCGGTAAGGTAGTCTACGGACGCTTACTGAAGTTCTATGATTGTGACTATGATTTGAGTTAGCTAACATTTTGACTTTGTGAACTTTGAATATATATGTGTAGTGCACTTCACATAGGCAGGCATGTAGAGATGTTTCTCTAACTTCGTTTTGTATTCTGAGCGGCACATTTGTGTGAAGTACTGTAAGTGCCATTTATATGGTATCACGCTTTCGTGATACTTTTTGAACATGCCTGTTTTAAGCACACTCCGAGGGATGTGCTGTCTTGAAAATGGTACCACGATTAGGTTAGCAGAATCTCAGCCGGCTCCCCCAGAGGGAACTCCAAACCGTGAGATGTATGTTAAATTTGGCCTTCCCCCTATACTGTACAGTATATTATGGCATAAATACACTAGAACCGATCCCGAGTTGCAATGGCCAGTACATGGGTAGTTTGATTTGCGAAAGGTTCAGTTTGTGGAGCAATGTTTGTTTCAGCGCAGGTCTAGACAGGATATGTTCGATTGTGTGCGAATGTGGGAGAAAGCAGTGCGTGAACGTATGAAGCGTGAAGTTGCCTTGGCGGACAAAGAGCAGCGCAAGGCTGCTCGAGATAAAGCTTTACAGCTTGAGGAAAAGGAGGCACAGGAAAAGAAAGAGAGAGAGGCACGGGAACGTAATTTGCAAACGACCGGTCAATTTCCTATTCGAAGACCGCTTTATCCTGCCCTAATAATGAAATTGATGATTTTTCGTTATTAGATCGATCTCCGCCTCCGTACGTTCCTCCTACGGCTCCGACTGAGGATTCTGGTGATGAAGAACAGGACAAGTCGGGAAAAGGGGATAAGTCAAGTGTCAGGTTATCTGCGGAGAGATCCGCGGAACTGCGTAGTTGTGTCCGGAAATTGAATTTAAATCATATAACTGTGTCAGACGTTGTTGCCGAAAGGAGTAAATGGACAGAACGAGAATTGATGTGTTTTTTGACTACTTTTGCAGATGAAGTTGTTACTCGATTTCGTAAATATTCAGAGACTTTAGAACCTAAGGCTGTGTAGGTTCATCGTGAGAATTTGGATAAAGGTTTATTTGTTATTGCAGATGTCGATACCTTTTTCAAACAACTGATCCAGCTGCGGGATGAGACGTCCAGGTTGCGGGAAGAAAAGAAAAAGGATAAGGAGTCCGTGCCGGGGTCCACTGAGCAGTCTAAGGAGTGTTCTCTCCGGGGTTCAGATAAGAATTCTAAAGTGCATGTTATGCCTATGCGTGAAGCTGCACCTTTGTATGTTCCCCCTAAGGGGGATGGTACAGATGACGATAAAACGTCGAAGGATGCGAAGGGGTACTTTATATATAATTGGGTGTATACGCCTTGGAATAGAGCAGATGTTATGGCACTAAAAAACTCCTTACCTGATCTCCGAAAAAATCCAGCCGCATTCTATGAAGGGGTGGAGGGGGCCATTTCCTCTTGTGTTATGACTCTTGTTGATATAGATCTCTTTTTTGGGTTAATTCTTCCGCCTGATATGTGGAGGTCGATTCGTAAAACTAATGATCAAGCGATGCTTGGGGGAACTTGGAAAGAAATAAACCAGGCTGACTTAGACAGGGAGCCTGCATGTAAACCATGTGATTTGATTTTAGACCTCCCAGCAGCTATTTTAACTAAACTAAAAACGCTTGTTCCTTCTAAAAAGATCGATTGGACTATGTTAGCTTCATGCAAACAAAAGTTAGATGAATCGGTATCAGATTTCTTTACACGTTTCGAAGAAGCGTTTCATGATTACAGTGGTCAATCATTAACAGGTGATACGGGTAGGCATCTGTTTGTTGATAAGTACGTGGCTAATCTCCTACCGGAGATTGCAAAGCGGTTAAAAGCGAGTGAAAGTTCCTGGACCACAGCGACCCCTGCGTCTTTGTTAACAATGGCTCAGTAATACGAGCGGCAGGAATTAGAGGCTAAAGAAAGTGTAGATAAGAAAACGAAGGAATTGAAAACGAAGGTGATGTTGGCACAGGTTCGTGGGACGCAATCTAGAGGGAATGATAGAGGTAGACGAGGAAGGAGTAATGCGTTGTATGGTCGTGCTGACATAGCGGAGGACCAATGTGCATATTGTAAAGAGTTTGGACATTGGGCTGAAGATTGTCCGGTACTTCATGAACAGCGTAGTCAGCGTGGTCGAGGAGGTGGTAGGGCGAGGAATAATTATTCAGGAGCGAAAGGTGGCGGAAGTGATCGTGGTGGGTTTGAAACGAGGGGCCGTGGTCAGGATGAACGAAATACTTTTGATAGACGAAACCAATATCAGATCTCGGAGGGTGAGAATGTAGAGCATCAGGATTATGTGCATGCATAGGATTGCGTAGGATGGGGTGCGGAATCAGTTGAAGTGCCAGTAGATCAAAGAGGTCCATATGTATCAGCGGGCATTTTGGGTTCTACTGATCAGTTTGTAGTTGACACAGGAGCTACTCGTAGTGCTTTGTCCAAAAACTTGGTTCCAAGGGCTCCCCTGTCTGGCGAAACGATAACATGTATAGGGTTTGATGGCACACCCTCTCCTAGCCCATTATCACAACCTCTTGCATTTTGCATTGACAAATTTTTCAGTTTTGGTCCATTTTTGTTGTCACCTCACACTCCAGATAACATTATGGGCATTGACTTGCTCAAATACTTTCGAGCAACGATACGCTGCGCTCCTGAAGGAGTGCGGGTTATTTTGAATGACAATTACCCAGATTCAGGCAGACTCTGTACCATGCAAGAAATAGAAGCATTAGCCTCTCTCCCTCACACGTTGTGGGCGACCTTAGATACGGATGTGGGACAGATGCTTATTCCGCCTATTCGAATTACTGTCAAGGAGGGAGTACTTTTGCCACATGTACCACAGTACAAGATCTCTAGGGAAGGTGAAATTGCCCTGACGCACATTGTTCAGGATTTGATTGTTGCAGGAGTAGTGGAGGAAGTTCCTTACAATGTCTGTAATAGCCCTATTCTCCCGATTCTTAAGAAAGACACTGACGATAAAGTCTATCGATTTATTATTGATTTGAGAGAAATTAACAAAATTGTCATCCCTCAATATCCCGTGGTGTCTGATATCACGACATTGCTTACATTGGTCCCTCCAACAGCAACGACGTTTACTGTCATAGATCTCAAAAATGCATTCTTTTCCATTCCCATCCATCCCGACAGCAGGTATTTATTTGGCTTCACGTTAAATAATAAATCGTATAGATTTTGTCGTGTTCCTCAAGGTTACACCGAGAGTCCCAGCATCTATAGCCAGGCTTTAAAAAGACAGCTTGATTCTTTTGAACTGCAATCCGGCATAGCCCTTATACAGTATGTTGACGACCTCCTGTTGGCTGCAGACACTTACGCACAATGTGAGGAGAGTACACTTGCTCTGCTTTCCTTTTTGGCTCAAAACAACCATAAAGTCTCTAAGAAAAAGCTTCAATATTGTAGACCCAAGGTGACCTACCTCGGTCATCTTTTGTCTAAGGAGGGGCGTGCATTAACATCAGATCGAATTCAGGCGATTTTAGACACACCAGTCCCCCGCACTCAGAGAGATGTACGCGCCTTCATAGGATTAACGTCCTTTTGTAGACAGTGGATTATGGGGTTTTCGTACATTATAAAACCTTTGTTAGCGTTACTGTCCAAAACTACACCAATGCCCCTTGAATGGACAGATGAATGTCAGAATGCTTTTGAACATTTGAGACAGGCCCTTTGCTCTGCACCCGTGCTAGGTACACCAGACTACTCAAAGATTTTCACATTGTATGTGCACGAGAAAGATGGGTGCGCGTTATCAGTGTTAGTGCAAGCACACGGAGACAAGCAGAGGCCATGCGCGTATTTTTCAGCCATTCTTGATCCTGTAGCACGAGGGTTACCTGGGTGCTTCCGAGCAGTGGCAGCAACAGCCGTAGCTATACGGCAGAGTGAGGGAATAGTGTTATCGCACAAACTGTTGGTGCTAGTTCCCCATGCAGTAGATGCCCTGTTAAATCAAACAAAGACTCAGTATCTCACAAGCGCACGTTTAACAGGATATGAACTCACACTTCTGGCACCACATATCACACTGAAAAGATGTGCTACCCTGAACCCTGCCACTTTATTGCCTTATCCGGTCGAAGAGGGTCAGGAGGAAAATCATCGCGATTGTGTTTTCCTGACTGAGGAACAAACAAAGGGTCGTGTCGACTTACAGGATATGCCACTTCCAGATGTGGATGGGGAACTGTGGGTTGATGGATCGTGTTTGAGGCTGCCAGATGGTACGACTTCTGCAGCATATGCGATCACGACACTTAAGACAGTGATAGAAACAGCACGAATAGCACAGAAATCGGCTCAAGCAGCAGAGCTGATAGCCTTGACAAGAGCCTGCGAACTGAGTGCTGGCCTACGTGTGAACATCTACACGGACAGCCGGTACGCCTTCGGAGTAGCGCATGACTTCGGCCTACTCTGGAGAGAGCGTGGGTTTTTGACCTCTCATGGAGTACACATTATGCACGGAGAACTGGTGCGTGATCTCCTAAATGCGTTGCTTTGCCCAAAGAAAGTAGCGATAATTAAATGCAGTGCACATAAAAAGGTCACTGATGAAGTAGGACAAGGCAATGCTTTTGCGGACAGTATAGCAAGACAAACAGCTATGTCTCGAAATGACTCCCCCATGTATGTAGTGAAGTCGCAGGCCGAGCGATGGCATGATGCTAGAGCAGAGATACTAGACATCCAAAAATCAGCGACTGAAGCAGAACTTGTAACATGGGCAGCCGAAGGGATACTGGATGACGAGGGTTGTTGGAGGAGTAAGGACATGGAGAGATGGAAATTGCCGGCAGCTTACTTGCAGGCGATGGTTCAGATGACACATGGGTTAGCACATGTGGGGGCTCTTGCAATTACTCGATTGTTAACACGAGTTTGGGAGCATCCTGAGATTGCTAATACTGCTAAGAGAGTAGTGCAGACCTGTTTGATCTGTTTACAGCACAATCCTGCAAAAGGGACGCATACTCCGAAAGGAGGTTTCGTTCCACCTTCTGCACCATTCGAGGTACTTCAAATGGATTACATCCAGCTTGAGCGCTGCAATAACCTTAAGTATGTCTTAGTGGTGGTGTGTGCTTTTAGCAAATGGGTCAAGGCCTTTCCCTCGAAAGATAATACAGCTTTGACAACAGCTAAGGTTTTGCTCAAAGAGTACTTCCCTCGATTTGGAGTTTGCAAATTTTTGTGGAGCACTAATGGTCCTCATTTTGTTGGGAAAATTGTGGAGTATGTGCTAAAAGGACTGGGGATTCAGCAGAAGTTTCATGCTGTGTTCCACCCTCAGTCAGCAGGTCTTGTCGAGCGGTACAATGCTACGTTGAAGTTGAAACTGGCTAAGATTGTGGCGTCCACGTCATTGAAGTGGCCGGATGCCTTGCCGCTAGCATTGCTCTCTCTCAGATCAGTGCCCCACTCTCGAACTGGCCTCACACCGTATGAAGTGGTGTTTGGAAGGCCTATGAACATATGGGGAGTTCCTAAGCCACAATTGTTACATGATGTGCCTTGTATAATGATGAACGATTATTTGGCACGATTAACAAATGATTTGCTTTCTATTCATCAACAGGTTCGAGAAGCGCTCCCTGACAATTCCATTGGAGAGGCCCATAGTCTCCGTCCTGGGGACTATGTAATGGTGAAGTCGTTCGAGAGGGCAAATAGCTTGGAACCGAGGTGGCGTGGCCCCGAGCAGGTCCTCTTGGCAACTCGAACGGCTGTGCGAGTGACCAACAGAAAGCGGTGGGTGCATTCAACTCACTGCCGTCGCGTCTCTCCGGACCTGGTGAATCCTACTGTGCTGTCCGACTACAAAGAGATTTTGGATAAAGAAAAGAGCCCAGCTGTGACATCGGCCGAATCTGAGGGAGCCTTCCCGGACCACACTGTTCCTGGACGACAGCGCTACGATCTGCGGCCAAGATAGGAAGAAGTTTTTTGTGCGAGACTGGTTGGTTACCGCTCTGGGGTTTGTGAAACGGAAGCCGGGAATCTCAAGGGGGGGGGATCAGTTCTGCCAAGAGTAGCGACACCCGTCTTGACCCCGGAGAAGAAAACAACGGCTACCTCGGAGCTCAGCACCACTGTTTTTTTTTTGTTTGTTTTTTTGTAGTTGTATATTTGAGACATTGTGAACTTTTGAGCTATGGCGTCTTCTGCATCACGAGACAAAAGAATTCTTGGTGCTATTTTGTTCGTATTGACAATTGTGGTGATAGCAGTAATAGCCTGGGTAGTAGAACTTGTGGTACCTGTACGAGAACATTTGCTGCCGACTACCCCGGCTCCGTCTGAACATTTTCACTTCACCTTACCCTACCATGAAGAACGGCACCGACAGACTTACTTGAACAATAGCTTTATTCAGATTTTGCATCATACTCATAATATGACGAACACTTCTAACTGTTGGGTGTGTGGGATGTTGCCTGGTCATCAGAAGAAAGGGGGCACCCCGCTCATCCCACTCCCATTCTCCCACAATGGTTCCTGCAACGCCTGGTATACTCTCCTATTCACTTTACGATGGCCAACAAAAGGGGGGGTGCTTTTCCGTTTAAACAAGATTTGTTATCATGACAGGGATGGTTATCCGCGAGCTGAGGGTACTCGATTTGAATGGGAAGAGTACCGCCCGACAATGCATCTGCACCCCGCATTTACAGCAATCAAAGGAACATTAATATGTCCAATTCACATGTCATTAATGTTATAAATACCAAGGCTGATCTCTGCATACGTAATAAAGGTACAATCCTGGTTGGAAAAAGTGAATGTAACACCACACTTACATTTGATAGTCCGAATGGCATATCATTTGTGGCATCCCGAAATACATATTTTATCTGCGGTAATAAAGGCTATCATCAGCTCCCTTTAGGATGGTTAGGCACATGCTATGTATCTTTTGTATTGCCCCCGTACTCATTGCCCCACCAATGTATCATAATGACTACGTGCTCTACCACGATTTTGTGTTAAATCGAGTTAAACGTGCTGTGGTCTTGGACGACATTGACCAGACCGATACTGCCTTACAACAATATGTAGACTTTAATCTGGGATTGTTTTCCTTTGTGGGGGCTGCTTTGAACAGTCGGAAAATACGACGATTGACTCGTGTTGTTGAGGCTGTAGCTAATGACACTATTGCACTGGGGAATATCACGGAAGAACTCCAAATTTCTAGAATTGTTATGCTCCAGAATCGCATGTTTCTTGATGTGGGTCTAGCTGATCGAGGGGGGGCATGTAGAATCATCGGAAGTAGCTGCTGTGTATATGTGCCAGATAATTTGCCATCTGTTTATGATGCGATTTCCAAACTTCACAAAATCGCTGCTGAAATACACCCGGACAATGGTACATGGACTCTTTCGGGGTGGTTCTGGTCAATGCTTAGTACTTGGGGCTGGAAGCTGCTGACGATTTTATGTATTATAGTTGGGATACTATTCTTTGTATGTTTATGTATACAATGTGGCCCTACCCTATGTTCCATGTGTTTATCAGCCTGTATTCCATCTAGACAAGCTCTTGCCCAAAAAGAAATGATGCTTCATACAGAATTAGCTCAAATAATGTCAATTGATATTGAAGATGAGTATCCCGACTACGTTCACTATGAGGTAGCTTCAGCTAAACGCTAAAAGGGTCGTCTGTCGTAATTTGACAAGGGCCGGGTTAGCGCTTAGCTTTGCTACACGTTATTTCCCTTAACTTGGCCTTACTTGAAAACGCCATTTTGTATGCTATGGCGGCCATTTTAGGGAATGAGCGACCTCGTGGTCAGCATGCCCTTTAGTCCTTTGTCCGTGCAGCTGACCACTCGAGTTTGCCCAGTAACAGGCTATTTTTAGTAACAGTCAAGCCTGTACATGCGCAGTTCCGACTGACCAGTCACCCCTCAGGAATGTTCCGCCAAACTGACCAGTGGAGTTGTAACCCCTCCCATGAGTTGGCTGTGCTCCAAAAATGACCATATATGTACATAAACTCTGTAAACCTTGTACCGCCTATCTTTTATTACCTGTATAATGTATAAAAGAAGGACTCACACCAACGTTTGGGGTGATACTTCTTGCATTGCCGAAGGGTACTGTAGGAATGTACCACCACCCCATGGGGTCTTAATAAACTTGTCTTTTGTACTTTTCAGTTTCCGTGCCAACAGTTCTTTTGGTGTAAGTGGGTATTATCTGAGGAGCATGTAGGCCTTGGGAACCCAATACCACGTACTGTTTGACATATTGCTTTACACATTGCCTCTTAAGTTAAGCCAAACTGCTCTATGCCAAGCTGATGGTGTGTGCACAGGTTAATTTAGGGTGTGTATCTGACTTACCCTAAGGTTGTGGTTCCTGCATGAACAGGGTGCATACCTCTGCCAACTAGAAACCCAGTTTTTAACACCCCTTGATACATGGTTGAGTAGGAAGGACGAAAATGTGAATCACACAACCACAAACAAATGGATACGTTTGGCTGAAAACTCATATAAGTAACTATCTCATGAACATCATTTTATTAAAAATCAAAAAGTCTTGGCTAAAATAGACCAGAACATTCCAATCATTATGCTATTGGCAGCCAGCCTCTTGCCTATGAGAAAGATGGAAAGAAACAAAGCAAGAAACAAGGCAAGAAAGGTGGCAAGAAGTCAAGAAAGAAAGCAATCTTTCAAGAAGAAAAAAGAAAGCAAGACAGAAAGGATGGAAGAAAGAAAGAGAGAAAGAAAGAAAGAAAGAAGGAAAAAAAGAAAGAAAACAAACAAAAAGGATGAAAGAAAGTTAGAAGAATGCAGGACAGCATTGAAAGAAGGAAGAAAAAATAAGAGAAAGAGGAAAAGAAAGAAAGAAGGAAAGAAGAATGAAAGTGAACATAAGAAAGAAGAGAAGTCAAGAGAGAAAGAAAGCAAGAAAAAAGGAAAGAAACATAAACAAAGTAAGGAGAATTACATTTCACAAAAAGTGTTCTAAGTGCTGCAAATTACTCAAGATAGAGAGTGATTTTTTTCGTGGGAAATGTTTATTAAAGAACAATTGCTGAAATTGAGTCCAGAATACACGGGTTCCGAAGAATTGTGCGTTTATGAATTCACATGTATTTTATTGAAGCTTTCATTTTGTGTACTGGAGGCCTGCACAATATCACAAGCCAGTTGTGAAATACCAGAACATTTTCCTGATGCATTTAAAATATAATGGTCACTAAACCACAGTGGATTTTAGGCGACCTGTCCATGTCCCCGTATAATAAGCTGACACACTGTTCTGAAGCAGAATCAATAAAATAAGACCTACAGTAAAATCCTGGGACACCTAAGGTTTATCTATCACAATATGAAAGCACACAATTTAGCTGTATATGCTTTTCATTTGCCTTCTGTACCTGTGAGAAATGAAGCATTTTTGTTCATTCGTCCAATGACTGCATCATTCAATCTGGGATTTGACTAGGAGGCAGGTACTGGTGCAATGCATTTGCGTCTAATTACTGAGGTGCATAGTAAAAAGAAAATAACTTAATACAGAACAGTTTCAAATGTACACAATCTGGTATGCTGTGAAATACCAGCAATCCGACTAACTATGGACGCTTGAACAGGAATGTACAACAACAGCATTGGCTGGAGACAGGAGCTGAGACAGCATGGAATGTGACCTTTGCTCACATTTGGTAGAAAGGTTCTTCTTTTACCTCAGTCTCCAAACACAAAGGAAAATTTAAATTTGTTATAAATTAAATACAAAAGCACTGGCACTAAAAGGAACTACCTTGTGTGGCGATGTGCTTTTCATGAAAGAGTAAAATGCAGTCACTCGAAGTATTGTTAACAAGCGGCTGTAGCCAGCTGACCCATTACCCCATGATGTGTGTTGTAGTAGACTGAAGCAAAATGTGAATAACACAAGAACAGACCAATGGAGGAAGACAGGTGGCTGAAAGCCCCTTTATGTAAAATATACATATCATTTTTAGTTAAAATCAAAAGATCTTGGCTAACACCAGACCTAAAATGACAAAATAATGTGTTAATACTGTCCCAAAAGGTGCAGCATTATGCCACATAATTTACCTTTCATTGACACATAATTTAGTCAACTTTCCCACATAATTTGGTGCTCTCCTGCTACATAATTCCAGTGGCCTTGCACAGAAATCATTGATATAGAAGTAGTGTTTACTCCTCGTTTACTAGAGCTATTGTTTAATACGCTGGATGTTGAAGAAGTTTTTCGAGATCAGAGCTGTTATGCAAAATTGCAAACAATTTTGTACTGTGAATGCCCCCGAGTACATGAATGCTCTTATTCTGTGGCTGCTCTCTGTGCCAGGCCCCTTGCCCTGCCACTGCTGGAATCCGCACCCGGGCTGTGCCAGGGACCAGCCTGCAACAGGCAGAATGTTGTGGACAAGCGACAGCTGGCATCTGGCAAACAATCGCCAGCGAAGGTGGGGGCGGGGACTGCTTGTGAAATGATTCTGAGAAGGGGCGTTTGTAAGATTACAGTTCTCTGCTTTGTCTTCTGACTTAGCAGTGGGGAGCGGTGGGTGAGGAGGCGAAGGAATGAAAGACAAAGAGCAAAACAAAGGGGCGTGTGACTGAGAGGAGAGGGAAGCGCTGTCCCCGCGCCTCTTGTACCCCTCCCTCCTCCTGCACCGGCCCTCCCCGCGACCCCGCCTCCCTCCTCCTTGCTCCGTTGATCTGTCTCTTTCACAATACTACTGTTCATGATAGCACAAAACAAACAATGGAATATGAAGCAGGCCTTTGTGTCCGAATCATCCAGGCTGGTCAAAAGCATCAAATGAAAGGGGACGGGGGTGATGGGTATGGAAGCAGGCCTGCACCTGCTTGTCCTCACACCGTAGGGTCTGAGAGCAATACTTGCTGTACATCGACCTTAGGTACAGGCTGGTACAGAGTCGGGACCCTGCCTGATTCTAAAACAACGATCTCTTAAATGACCCACGGCTGGCAAAATAACTCAGTGTGCTAATGCAGCGGCTGCAGAGATCTGTGTAATCTATAAATCAAAGGTACAAACTGTGGTAGAGTCGACTCAGCCTTTTAACCTGTAGAAGTCGACATAATCAGTATCACTGCATGGGGTGATAGAAGAATGTGGTCTTTACAGGGCCACGAAGTTGCAAGTCTATAGCAGTAAGCGCTACATAAAAACGGGTTATTAATGTTGCTGGAGAGATACAAGTACGACAAAAGCATTATTTGATGTAAGGCAGTGTGATCAGCCAGTCAGTGGGTGCCCACCACATTTCACAACACATTCTAATACAGCAGCATATGAAGAACTTATTTATCACAAAATCACACCAAGAAGCTGCACTGTTACATATGGAGCTTCACACACTTTATTTCAATGTTTTCATATTATGTTAGCATTTTGAATATTCTGTCTTGCAGAGTAAGTATTGTGTAGTTTTGATTCCTCTCAGAAAGAAATTACAGTGCCATCCTAGTTTATGGGATAAATCATGACCCAATGTGTGGGTGCCCAGGACCAGGCAACTATTTCTAATATCCAGGGCTGGCCTTAGCGCTGGTTGCGCCCTCTGCGACAATGTTTGTTGGTGCCCCCCACAGACTCCCTCACTAGTACCCTTGAACAGTGTCCACTCGTCTCCACAACAACTCTCTCTCAGATGTATTTATTTGGTTTTATAGAGCCACCTATACCAGTGTAGGGTGTCAGAGCACTTTACATCACACACACACATTACACAGAGACAATCAATCATATGTGTGTACATCAGTGTATAGGAAATGTTACATAAGCCAGAAGACTACAAGGTGAGTCACATGTCATCAATACTGGTAGACAGTATAGTATAAGAGTGCTTGGTCTGGAGAAGCACAGAGACATAATTTAAAACATAACCCCATGATTGGAGGTTACATTTAATAATAAGGATTTCTTTTTACCAAAATGAACCCTTTTTGAAATATTATAATAATGAAAGACGGAGAAAACATCATAATACTCTAATCTATACCTTGCAGTTTGCATGCAGGTTTTTGATGACAGTTATTAGATCAGTGTTTCATGTTAGGATTTTAACATCTACACTGCTAGTAACCAAAGGATCTCTCTGACAAAAGAACTGACCTATTTAAACTGTATACACTTTGTGATATGCATGGTACACATTCTTTGCAGCAGGCACATTAATCGTCTGTGCTACCATATATCTAGTTAAAACTTCCACTTGACAAAACTCCTTCTCTCTCGAAGAAGAACATTAATCACTGGTGTTAACCTGACATTTTTATTGTTGTATGAAAACTGCTGAGGCCAGCAATACAGGAGCAGGTGCTTTTAACCCGTTCCCAGCGTCGAACGTTCATCGCCCAGTGCTGAACGTTCGGAGAACGAATGCTGACCGGACGGCCAACGGTCGTGCGCAGCACTGGGGAGGTAGCGCTCGTGACGACCGTTGGCCGACGGCCGCAATTAAAGGGTTAAAACCATAAAATATTTCCAAACAGGCGCCCTCCTTGAAGAGTCATCACCCGTTGCGGTGGCACCAGTCGCACCGTCCTACAGCCGGCCCAGCTAATATCTTACAACCACTGTCAGTGCCATAACGCTTTTCACCATTCGACAGCCCATCTCAATGCTTAGAAGCTTGCAGGTCAAAGTGCACACTGTAGGGTTTTCATCTCTAGTGGGAAGTTGGAAAGCTCACCACCCAATTCCTCGAGTTCACAAAACTGGTCCTCAGCTGGGTTTTTTAGAGGAAGGGTCATGTATGGCTGAAAGAACAAGGCCAGCAGAGAATAGACCTCTTTCTGCCAGCAGAGACCACTGAAGTAAAACGTGCCCTACCTCCTGTAGAATATAATGTAGAGCAGGTGCATGGGCCGAGAACAAAAACAATCTAGTCAAAGTCTAGACAGAAAGAAATCCAAGCATGACCTGACCACGAAGAGCATCATTATCTACTGGGAAAACAAATATAACTGTGGAAATGTTGTGACTGTTTACGATAATAAGTTCATGGTGGTTTTTCAATTTCTTCCCAGGCTTTCGTTCTTTGTATTTTGCTTGGTTAAGAGCATTGGGAAAACTAACTGGTCAGGCAAGTTGAATGGTAATACCAAGTAAATTCTCATACTAGTAAAGTGCTCGATCTAATAAATGATTCGACACGTCAAGTGCCCAGCCTCATGGCACACACATATTTTTTTAAGTGTACAGGCTGGTTAATAACTTTATTGGATACATGTCCTATCCATATGGTGAGACTGAGTGGAAAACAAAAATTGAGAACCCCAAGCTCTTTAAGTATAAAACATTCATGCAATAGTATAGCCAAGATCCCTGTCATTAAGTTCTCATACATTTGCAAGTCTCCCTTAAGCACTACATTTAAGAATTGAATTTGGTATTTTTGCGATTGCTCCCTTACTGGTAAAAAACCCAAGTAACATTGGCAGCACCTGGAATGATAGAACCAACACCCTTCTGCCTAGAAGCCAGCCAATACAGACTAGAAGGACTAGACAAACTGCTTTAAATGTAGAGGATAGTGAAGGTTGATTATTTTTCTTCTTAACTTCTGAGAGCCGCGCCGAGGCTGGCATAGTAGTTTGGCAGCTGTATGTCTTAGGGTCAGCAGAGGCCTATCCCTTAACCCATTGGCTAAGGTGGGATCCTGGAGGGAGCTGTGTCCCTGGCCCCCTTTGCTGGATGGGACCCTGAGAATGAGATTCATTGACAGTCGATTTTGTAGTGTGTGGGCTTGGAGAAGAGCTGTAGGACTTGGGAAGACAACGTTGTGGGCTCTAGGCGTGACCACATCTTATGGTACTAAAAAAGTTCCAATGGCCCCCAGAAGAAGCATTCAGCAGTTTTGAAGAGGCGACCATTGTATGAACAAAAAACACTAGGGTACTGCCACCTTCCTATCACCAAAACGAAATAGTGTATATACCTTACATACCTAGTAGAAGTAATTGCAAGGCTAAGCAACAGGTTTGTTCTAGTTGAGTGTACTTCTTAAGAGACTAATGCTCAGATGCACTGATGCTTTATTTTATTGTTTTTCACCTCAACAATCTAAACACCTTCACTGTTTTAATTATTATACCCCAAAACTTCAAGCCTTCAATTATGTTCCTATAAAAGGGAGAGGATAAATGTTACACTTTCTAAACAGTAGTTTAACGTACCAGTTGTTTTGCACCAGGTGTGAATGTTTTCTAAATTGCACAGGAGACTTTTTTGTTGATCATTTGGACAGAGCATGGTGTAATCTGTTTTGTCGCACAATGGACACTGGGCTGTGGCTGTCTGTTGTACCTGTCTCAGAGGTGTACCTTTATTAGATGATCTACAGATGCCTTCTTCCCGATAACCGTTCAGCAATTGCGGTCCCATAAATTAGCAACTTAAAATATGAGTTGCTGCATGCCAGCTTAGTCTGGTTTGTTGCTTCAAGAGTAAACTTCTGTACTGGTTGTCTGCCGGACACAATGTTCCCTCTACATTTTGTGTTCACTTTTTTAAATTCTGCAATTAATGTTGGGAATTTGGATTTTTGACGATATTTTTCTCAAGTGGATCTGTCATGGCATATTGGGATTACCCCAATACAAGCAGACGTGGTTTAGAGTTTATGCTCCATTCACAGTTAAATGGCAGCAGAGGGCGGCCTGAGAGTGAAGCATGGTGCTCTCACTGTGGCTTTTGTCACAACAGAATCACTGATGCCCAGAGTCCATTGTCACTGTCAAGCCATGTGATGCGGTTGAAGTCAGAGGTCAAAGGACTGAATCTAAGCTGCCTGTCAGTGGGATTCGTGAGAAATTAGTGGAGCTCCTAGAGGCTCAGGCACTGAACAGCACACTGAAAACAAATGCAAAGGAGGCTTATTTATACAGTGGATTCACTATAAAAAATGCTTAATTGTTAAAGATATAAAGCAATGCATGGGGCTAAAAGTTCTCCTTAGGCTCGCGCTGCTGAAGATGCCAAGTGCCAGTGTTGTCGAATGCCATGAATGAACAGTTTTGGTTGAATCCCAGGCCTTATTTTTCCACCATCTTACACTTACACTCTCTTTATCTCACTCCTGCTGGTTCTTTTTTATCCCTGCATTCTCCCTGTGTCATTTTTTCCCCATCATTTCTCTCCCTCCTTTCTCTACCTTTCTGTATCTTGCTCTGGGTCAAAGTTGATGATGAATACT
This sequence comes from Lissotriton vulgaris, assembly GCF_964263255.1. Taxonomy (NCBI): domain Eukaryota; kingdom Metazoa; phylum Chordata; class Amphibia; order Caudata; family Salamandridae; genus Lissotriton; species Lissotriton vulgaris. The sequence goes on along the minus strand of NC_141691.1, from coordinate 487,134,984 downwards.
GTGTCCTTATCACCAGAAATATGAGCCAGTGCCCATGATTTGCAAGCACTGGATATGTGGTACCCAATCACTAGCAACCACTCAGCTAAGTAGGACTCCCTGGCTTTCTGGTGCAAACCAGCTGCCCTCCAAGGCTGTTACCATAAGAAGGTGCAGCTATCTTCTGCTTCCCAAACACTTCTGACTCTCGATTTACTGCTTTCATTAACACTGATAAAGAACTGACACCCAGGCAAATGCTTTATGTTCTTCTGATAACAACGGACCTGGCTGCACAAAAGGCGGTCTTTTATCATAGAGGACGCAGAGTCATCAGCCTGTTGATGTCAACCACCTCGGTCAAAACAGAGAGGCAACAGCACCATTAATGAAATGGAACCGAAACCAGTGAACTGGGAACGCTATACCCATGCAATGGTGATGTGTGCTGGAGGGAGTGGAAATGGCGTTTTCCCTATAGACTGAAATCCTTGTTGCTTTTTATTTAGTTCAAGACACATTCTACTTTTTATTCACTGCTAATTCCTAGAGAGCTACATCTGGAATTACTGTATTTGTTATTTGAATGGTAGCATATCACATTCATGTTTTGACTGGTACATGTTTTTGCTTATGCTGGTTTACCAAATTATGTATGGGCTTCAACAAAGTAAGGTACGGTTTTATCTGCATAATTTATGTCTATGTATCTATAGCTGTTTGTATCTGTATATGTATGTTAAAAAACGTTGAGCAGTCTGACTTCTTATAACGTCATCCAAAGTTTACTTGAATGTCCTCTCATACCTTAATTCTGTGATAATCCAAAGAAAATGTATGGACTTTTAATTTATTCTGTGTGCAGGGCGGTGCTGCCCCCCATGGGATTGCAGCAAGTGTTGTATGTTAATCCTGCTATTAGCTGGCATGTCCCGGAGCTCCAGGGACTTTCTGCCAGGGTGGGCCCGGGCATCTGTGAGCTAGTGCCCCTTGTGTATATCTCAATGTAATCTTTGCACTCAACATACCCTTGCACTGAGTGTCACAAGTACTTTATTAAACGATTTACACTTTTTAAACAAAATGGAAAATAGCACGGGTTTGTAAAGAGCATCTTATTACTTCATGTTTTCCTTTTTCTGTTAGAGTTTAGCTGTGAGTGGTTTCAATTTTCACTCAGCTACCAAATCAATGGTTGTGAAAAATTGGATGCAAATTGAGTTTGCACCCATTGTTTTACTAGTTCTCCAGTCTAAATGACTGTTCATTCCTTAATGGTCTTTTCTGTTCTTTCCATAACCCCCTTGGATCCTGATGCTCCATAATGACATGTTTAAATGCATATGCATATTTCTTTTTAGAAAAAATCTAAGCCCAAGTAGTAAAAAAAAAAAAATGCGCTAAACTCAGTTTACCCCTGCCAACTTTTAGACTTGGGCTTGACAGAAACAGCTTGGATACACAGATTTACACAGGCAAGTTTCATTTCCATCACATAACGTTTGCTATAATGTAAAAATGAAACGGCAGCGCTCCACATTCCCTCTTGCACTGAGTTGTTCTGGCTTCCCATGCGTTCTCGCAGCTGAACTCACCCATGACTCTGGCTCTGACTGTCAACCGTTGCTGGCTTTTCCCGGGCGTCTGCTCCTCGGGCACGCTGCGCGGTGCGCTCTCCTCACGCGCCTGCTCTCGCGCCGAGAGCTCCACTTTTGATGCCTGGCTGACTCCGTCCGCTCGCGCCGCCAAGAAAAGAGCCTTCTCTGGGACATTCCATCGCCTTAAAGCGACAGCCCCCGCCGTGCCCCCTCCCATGCCCACCCCCTGCAGGGCTGGGTTACTCGCCCATTGCGGGGCTGGCTCCGGCCATTCTTCGGCGTGTATGGGTCAGTTCATCACTGCCACACAAAGGCACTTGTTTCGCGAGCCACTTGTAAGGCAACAAGTGAATCCACAAAGCAGAGAGCAAAGGTCTGCCAGGCCTTTCTGACTCGAGGTCTGTGTCCAATTCTAATGGGGAGAGTCTATGGGAAAGTTCAATATTTCCCAGCAGTCTACCAAGGTGTGTGTGGCAGGGCAGCAGAGCTTTCTGGGAGTTTTAAATGTATGTTCTCAAAAATAAAATTTTACTTCGCATCCATTAGTTTTGGGTTGTATTTTACACAAAACAGTAGCGTTACACTGTATCTACTCACTAGTACATGTTCATTATTTTTTGCTATTGTCATAGAACAGAAACCATCGTAGTTCTGTTGCTGCAGCTCCTAGTTTCTTTTGGTCAGTGTTATTAGCATCAGTAACCGCCACGCTATTGATTTCCAGAGTTCCCATGTCGCCAAAGAGTGAACCTGCCATTGCCCTTTAGGTATATTTTTTCAATAGTGCTCGACAAACAGATTCCGGGTGTCAGGCCCGAAGTAATCGGTGTCTTTCACAATTCATACGTTTTCAAAAGCAAATGCATGCGACATTCATCACCGCGAAAGCGAGAATTCCATCATGCTTCAAAATGTGGATTTCAGTCCAGATCTTGATGGAATTTGTGAAATCACGGGAAATGTTATGTATGTCATACCCTTGACTTCATTCAGAGAGGTGCATGCATTCACACGGTTGCTTTAGAGCGCTATGAGGTGTAACGTAACCGGTGCTCATGTAAAGCGCTCCAATACCTTCGGGTCGAGTTCGAGCTATATAAATCTGCAACAAATATAACTACAGCGCAAACAGTACTACTCATTTTCAAAGGCACCTCCTTAAGCATACATTCCATAATGCTAATACAATGTGGGCTTGAAATCCACGTGAAACTTGTGAAATCACAGTAATTGTATTTATGAAAGTGTCTATGTTTTATTCAGAAAGCTACATGCATGCAGGCGGTTGGCGTGGATCACTCTGGAGTATTAAACATAGCACCAGGACTATTATTAATTGGCGAACACTGCACTATGCATCACCTAATCTGACATAAAGGCAGAACTGTGGCACAATAATTTCTGAGGGTAAAAAAGAGAAGGGAACCAATGGATGATTGTTATTTGCAGGAGCTGTGTGGTGTTACTCTATGTTTGAAGCCTATCCTCCTTCTCCCTCCAGTCTACGCCTACAGTAATTCTTATTTTAATTCAATTTTTCAAAGCGCAGTGTAGCCTTTCTGCAGAACCATTGGTCTTGGGCTTGTAAGATGCTGAGCACTTGAGAGCTACACGATTCCTTGCTAGAAAATATGCCTTTTTATCATAATTCTTCATTTATCATTTTCAAGTCAGAGACAATGAGTTCCCACGTTGCTTTGCTCTTCCAGGTACACGAGGACAACAGTACACCATCCCAGGTGCAACAAATAGAACCGTCTGAGATGTAGTAACACCTTTGATGTGTTGAAATCAGAAACAAAGTTATGCCTAATGCACAAGTCCAGCCGGCCCTGCAGGCCCAGTGTCTCACTAATAACAGGTAAAAGAGATCCTACTCCACAGGGCCAGAAGCCACCGCTCTAGAATGGATGCATTACAGAATGGGGATAGGGTAAGGCATAGCAGTTAGAATGGATACAGTGTGTTACGAGTACATGCAGTAAGTTAGTGTAGTCGCCTCAAAATGAGTGGAGGGATGAGAGAAAAGAAGAGAAACTATAGGAAAAGAGGGGGGGCCCAGAGAAGGCAAGAGGAGGGTATGAATGATGGCCATTGTCTGCCACCACATAGCAAAAAAAAAGTTAGGGGCATATTTACAATGCCCCTATGGCACTTTAAAGCCGCAGGAGCGTCACTTTTGTGATGCTCCAGAGGCGCAGTGTGCCGGCCCATATTTACAACGGTACAGGAAATACTGGTCCCAATACACAATTGTTTATAAAATGGTTTCACATAATATGCATAAGGAAAATCATACACAAAATTACAGAGGGATGTTGTTTAATCACATCCTCATTCCAGCAAAAACATCAAAGACATTACTTTAAATATCACATTAATATCGTGCCCAGAAGAAGGAAGGGAGTTGGTCGGGAAGGTAAGTGATTCAAGTTTCAATCTTTATTTCGGCATGAATGCCATAAAAGAACAGTTTATATACATACAATAAAAACATATTAAAAATAGACATCATGGTACATAAATCCATCTTTTAAAGAGCATTCGTTTATATTAGAAAGCGAGGAACATAAAACCATTCATTAAAAACAATTCATTCACATTGGAGACAGTTGTAAACAACAACATTAGGGTTCATCGGTTGACCCCCCTATTAATTGATTGAGCCACAATTTTGACATTCCTACTTAATTACAATCTATAGCCCATTTTTCTTCTTTGGTAGAAAATACAATGCAAATATCTGCTTACACTAAATACAATAGGTTGGCTTGTGTTGGTCGAAAGAATTCTCAGTGCCTGAGAACAGGATCTCACACCTAACACTAGACATATTGGTTTAATCCATCTTTTCCTCGCCTGGGCATATACTGGGCAAAAAAAGAGGATATGTTGCTCGTTTTCTTTTTGGTTACTTCCACACATGGGGCAAGGTTCTTCTTCCACATGATTTGAAATATTTGCACCAGCAGTCCAGCGAGCCAATGTGGAGCCTATTTGGAGGTTACCATATCTGAATTTCAGAAATAGAGTCTTTGCTAAGGGTGGTTCTATTTCGTCCAAAAAGGTCTCAAAGGTTGGTTCATCTTTGAAGGTGAGGAACCTTGTTGCTAATGTCCCGCTGGAAGAAGCACTTTTGGTCATATCTGTAATATAAATCCAAAAGGCCTTTTTTACCATTGTTTTTGAGTTAGGTGGTAATAGATCGGGGTTTTCCCAATAGTGTGCCAGACCTAGATTGTTGAGCCAGAATTTAACATGTTTGAACCAAGATATTACTTTGAAACTATCAAGCTCCATAATTTCTTTAAGCCCATCTCTGTATTCTTGCAACTCAGGTACCTGCCATAGCCTAATCCATAGCAGTAGAGGGCGTAAAGTAATATGATGGTCCGTTCTACGAAGGTAAGTGATTCAGTGAAGGATAAAGTAGTGTAAGCAATACAGAAGGAAGGTGCAATATCAAATTTGACAGTTTGCCTCCAAAGGGCATATTATTCAACCACATAGCAAATGTCGAACATTTATTAGCCAAGCCCATATATATAAATACAGTAACAATCATCTGTTGTTGGTGGGCTGGTATAAAAGAAAAAGTCGACGTTTCAACCTCAAACAGTGTTGGTTAGTTGCCACCTTACTATGGGTCTTCCTCAGGACTCATGCGTGGGGGGGAGCGGGGTGGGGCACCAAGAAAGGCCCTACACAGAAGGCTGAGGTAAAGGATTATGGGCGCGTGGGCTCCAGGGAAGAGAGAGCGAGATGGCGACACTTCAAAAAGAGGAACAGAGAGTTCCCTCATAGTCGGCCGTTTAGATTAATAAATGCTGGCCATTCAAAATGGAGACATCTAAGGTATGGTGAACTAATTTGTATTAGCCCGAGGGCATCAATCACTCCTTGGCGGTCCCAGTCAGCTAATACTTGCAGCCCCGTGTTTTAATCGCGGGGAACTGCTCGCTGTCACGTAGAATCAAACTCGGGAACCATATTTACAAGGCAATGCAAAGCCTCCCTGAGTGGCTTTCATCAATCAATCAATCAATCAATCAATCACTCATATCATTTGTAAAGCCCACTACTTACCCGTGAGGGTCTCAAGGCGCTGGGAGGTGGGGGATGCTGCTACTGCTTGAAGAGCCAGGTCTTCAGGAGTCTTCTGAAGGCCAGCATGTCTTGGGTCTGCCGTAGGTGGATGGGGAGGGTGTTCCACATCTTCATGGCCTTCTAAATATAAAAAAAGGCAAATCTTTACTCTGCGTGGAAGGGGCATTCCATGGTTTTTGACACTGCCCCAAATTTACAACATAGTGTAAATCTGTGGTGGTGGCCAAACTAATGCTGTCCCAAAGCAGGGATAACGAGGAGAAATGTTTACACTTAAACACCGGTGATAATTCTGACCCAACAGGTCATAAATGGTCCAAATAGACCCATTCAATAAAAATATGCCGATAAGTCTTTAACCCGGGGCATCAAAGGAACAAATGTATCTATCCACGAAGTGCTGGAATATGCAACCCATAAAATCAAGGAAGGCCGATGTGAGCCGTAAGCAAGTCTGAAGCGTGTACGCTCAGTAGTCCACACACTCCTGGGAATGCGTTCTGTACCGAATGCCTTGAGCTACCAGAATCTAGCTCTGAATCATGTGGGCTTCAAAAATTGTTCTAAAATAAAGTCAAAACATCGCGTTGTTCTTTGGTTTTATGACTGATCCTCTCATTGTCAGTAATGGTAATCTTTTCCTTCAACCAGTTGGAGTGTGTGGGGACTGTTGGGGATTTCCACAGTGATAAAATGCAAAGTTTTGCAACAGACCCTGCTGCAGCAAACAATATTCCCAGTTGTGAAGACATTTTCTGTATTCCAGACATGTCCTACAGAATGGCTAAGGAAGCACTGGGTAAGAGTTGTAAAACCTAGGACGTTCATAAAGAAACCCACCTCTGTGATCAATACTGTGCCATACTGGGGAAAGGCGTAGATCTGTGAAATATCACAACCCACATGGTCACATCTCCAGAATTTTGACTCTGAACACGTGCACCAAGAGTCTTTTCAGGAACCCTGCCATTCCTGAACACTTTTAAAGTAGCTGACTTGAGCCTTGCCTCCTGCAGCCCTCTGTCATGAAGGGATAATATGTCTGAGCACAAGCCATCCTTAAACTAAATGGCAAGCTTCTCTTGCCACTTCACTCTAAGAACTGCCTCTGTTGTTGCAGAGAAAGTGAATACAACTATAGCCATACCTCATTGAGTTGTTCACAGATCCTAAAGTACTTCTGGATAGGGATTTGGGGACAGTTGACGGGGGTCCCCAATTTGGCCCTACCACTATTGAACAGTAGTTTATTCCAGGTCTTAGGGGGCTGAAGATGATTTCCGTGCAAAAGAAAGATTTCAGTTGTCCATTGAGTAGAGGTTGTTGAGGGTCTCTATCCTTGTCTGTTTCCACAACCATGTGTAAGCACTTTTCCTGTAATCTTCAGTTGCTGTCACTACCCCACCATTCAATTGGCTAAAGGGGTCTATTTTCCACTAAGCTTCTAAAAATTCACAGGCTGATAGGTTTATAAAACATTTATAAAAACATTTAAAAAAGGTATCGATTTTCCACACATTTTTCCAATAGTAATACATTACCAAAGGAGACCTTTCTTGGCAATTAAAAATAATAAATATATTCAAATGGTTTAAAACGTTGAGGATTTACAGTAGAAGGGATACACATTTGGAATAAAAAAGAGAGCAAGTAGTGATATATACAAAATCGGCCGTACAATTAATTATTTTCCACCAAAAAAAAAAACAGTCTATATGGTAGTAACAATAAATTCCATATGGACAAGTTAAGATACAGTGCAAGTCTAGAGGTGATTAATATACTTTCCATTAAAATTTCCTGCCTTCTTCTTCCTTATTAGATTCACGCCGAACAAATACCTACTCAAGCACAAAACTGCAGGTTGAGATGTATCTGATCTCAATATTCTCTCAATACAGGATCTTGTACCCAATAATCGTCAGATGGGTCTGATCCATTTCCTTCTACATTTTTGATATGCTGGGCAGAAGAATAGTAAATGTAATTAATTTTCTTTTACTCCCATGGTACACAGAACACAACAACCAGAACTTGCATTTCCATTTTTTTAGCCCAATTTAATGTATTGCCATTTAACTGTAACACACCATATCGAAATTTAAGAGATAATGATTTTGCCAACTGTGGCTGAACTTCGTCTAGAAATTGCTCAAAAATCCAAGATGGACAATGGGAGCGGGACCTCAATTGGTGCCGGAGGGCAGAGGAGACCATTTATAAAAGTAGGGGGTGCACCAGAAAATGGAAGAAGATCTGGGGGCCTTGGAGAAGATACAAGGGAATGGGGGATGGCCTGGGATAATGGGGTTTTACCTTGAATGTCCAGATAATGGTTAATGGTGACTTTTCTTTACACTGTACACTGCCTGCTTGTCTGATGCAATGTGACCAATGGATTGACATGTCAACTGGAATGAGCACTGTTAAAAAATAAAATCCAGGATGGTTTTATTAAAAGAAACTGCATTGTCAAGGTGCCTATCGCTGATCTATGTGATTGGCCATCTTGAATGGAAGCCCAAAGTGCCTGTTTTAACACTTTTTTAGAGGCCATAGTCAATTCTGTTGGACGTTCCCAAAAGTGTTTGAGTCCTAATTTATGGAACCAACCTTGGATGTGTTTCAGCCACACTAATACTTAGGTATTTTTGAACTTTAACATTTCCTCTAGTCCTTCTTTGTAATGGGCAAGTTCAGCTGTGGACCACAGGCGAACCCAAAACAATAAGGGATGCAAACTCGCCTGATGGTCTATACTGCGTATATTGAGATCCATTGCCATGGGAATTAGCAGTGTACGCTTTGGAAGGCTCAGTAGCTTTCTAAAAAACGTATTCTTCTCCACCCTGAGGACATCATTATTCAAACGGCCCCATAATTCTGCTACATATAGACACGCCAATTGTACCCTATATTTATACACCTCAAGGGCCGGGGAGACTGCTTTGGATATAGAGCTCTCATGCTTCTTACCAATTGGTATAGCATTTTGATATAAAATTGCCATGCTCTTCTCCAGCTGTGTTTTCCAATTCATTTTAGTATCCAGGGTAACGCCTAAATAGCTAAAATTATAAACATACTCCAATGTCTGATTTTTAACAGTTAAATTCTTTAAAAAAGTTTTATGCAGATTTATTGCCATATATTTAGTTTTACTCAAGTTGATCTTCAGACCTTTAAACTCACAGTAGATGTCAAAGGTATCTAATAATCTTTGCAGACCTTTGGGAGTTTGTGAAATTAAAATGGTATCGTCAGCAAATAAAAGAGTCTACTGGCACACCACACAGTTTGGGAGAATCGTGTTCGCAGTCCAACAAAAATTCAGGAATGTCATTAACATATAGTGAAAATAAGGTGAGTGCTAGTACATATCCCTGCCTTACACCCCTACTGATCTTAATGGGATCTGTAAGTTCATCCCCCGGTCCCCATCTAACGCTTGCAAAGTTGTCCTCATGCAGTCTTATTATCTGCATGAGCATTTCTCCCGGTACACCTTGTTCCACAGGATATTTCTGGGGATGAGTTCGAAGGTGACCTTTAAATTGACGAAGGCAATATACAAGTGTCCCTTCTTAAATATTGTATATTTCCAGTTGATACAAAGGAATCTAAAAACCTGGTTGATCGTACTTGTTTTAGCTCTGAAGCCTGCCTGGTACCTTGATAAAATACTGTCCTCCTCAATCCATTTGTTTAGTTTATTTAAAATTTTGCGAGCATATATTTTCTGTAAAACATCTATTAAGCTAATCAGTCGGTAATTTGAAAGATCATATCGGTCACCTTTTAAAAAAATATTTGTAATCTCAGCTCCTTTCCATAATTCGGGTTTTGCTGCGCCTGCAGCCACTGTGTTACATATACAATTAATATAAGGGCCCCAGACCTCCTTGTCTCTTTCCATAAGTCACCTGGTATCTTGTCTGGACCTGGAGCCTTCCCTGGTTTGATTGCATCTATTGCTACTAGGTGTCTTCCAAGCTAAAGTGTAATGGGACTAGGACTGACGGAATTTACATGTTCTGCTGGACTAAGCTCTGTATCACATTCAGCTGCAGAGTAGAGGCTTGAAAAATTGTTTACCCATGTATTTGCATCTAAATATATATCTTTAGAGCGTCCTCCCTTTTTGCTGCCTTCAGATATTAGGCACCAAAAACATAGTTGGTCTTTTGCTGCACTGATTAGCTCTGTCCATAAATTATCATCCCAATTTTTATTGGTTTGGGTTAATAAGTTCTTATATATATCCCTTTTGTCCCTTAAAACATTAGCGTTTTTTCCTTCAATTGCCAGAATAAGCTCTTTTTTTGCATTACAGCATTCTTTATTGTACCACAGGTTACCTGAATCGCTCACCCCTATTGTTCCATATTTGCGTTTCTTTGGTATCTTACTTAAAATTGGTGTGAGGGACTCTACCAAATCTTGGTGTAAGTTCATGGCTGGCATCTCTGTAATCGGTAGACCTATATACGGTGAGATAATTTCTACAAAGCTATCATTTTAGTGCTCGACGATTGTTAGTTGGTAGTGTTTCTATCAAATCATCAACCTCATCATCGGCCCTCAAACTAGTTGGTTTAAAGAGATCGGCCTTGAGTGTCAGAGACAATAGGAAGTGGTCACTCTCAGGTCTATCATCGATTTTAAAATCATAGAGAATAGACCATAGTGCGATAGATTCCAGAATATAATCTATATAGCTCTTAGAATTACCCCTTTTAAATATGGGGGCATTCGGGCTATCAGAGGGCCACCTACCGTTATAGGATCGAAGGCCATGCCCCAAAATCAATCTAGTCAACTGCGCAACTGCAGTAGTACAAGATACTGCTGGACTACTGTTTAGCAAAAGAATGTTATTTGTCGCGTCTTCAACTTCGAAGATATTTCCTAATCCTGACATTCGTTCGAATTTACGGTTGAAGTCTCCACCCACAATTACCTCAGCCATAGGGGTGACAGAAACTAAGAATTGATCAAGTTGTTCAACAACCCTAAACTCCTGGCTCGCTACCCCCGGTCTACTAAAAATATTTATTAAATATAGATCTTTGTTCTTTGATGTAGACATTTTTATCATCAGGATATCAGGGGTTGTAAGTTCGAGTTGTTTTATTTCTATGCCTAGGGTGACGTTTGCCCATATTACGAGTCCCCCTGAGGGCCTTCCTCTAACTGACGGGACAGCAGCTATACTAAAGGTTTTGTACCCTACCTTATGTGGGATTTCAACCATCCAGGTTTCTTGGAGGAGAATTATTTCATTTTGGCCAAAATAGTCCGGCCATACCTCATCCCCCAGATTTCTTGTCAGCCCTGGAATGTTCCAGGGCTCACAGTTTGGCTCAGTTTTAACTCAGTTTGGCATTTCTTTATACTTAGTTTACCAAATGGGGCATCTTTTTCTTTACCAGGACTTGATATTCTCTGGGGTTCAGCTATATTATTGCTATTTATGCAATCAACATTTCATACATCAGTTCCATTGTTCCGCATAAGATATGGGTCACCAATCATCACCCTAATTTCCTCAGTTCCATGAATGACTGAGCAATTTAGAATGTCATTCGTTCTGCCTTTATCCCCCACAAAAGTGTCATTGTCAATTGAAATGCTAACCTCAATTTCTTCATTCACAAAAGTGGTCTTACATGCATTTAAATCTTTAACAGTTAATATTGGCTTCCAGGGCAAAACTTTCTCAGTAGAAGTCACCTTTGGTGTATTCCAGATAATTGTCAGTCCTGCTCATCTAGTCCTGACAATTCCTGGAATCTGTTAGTCATTAAAATTGGGGGAGATCTATTTGCAAAAGGGTCAACTTGTGGTAGGTAGAAATATCCCAAGGGGAGTGCGCAGATACTGGTATAAGATTATAGGTTCGGGTCATTATAGTTCAGTATAAGGTGGACCGATGTTTTTCTATGGAAATTGATCACAGCACAATCACCATTGATGCTCTTACTATATCGTCCTAGCCACCCCACTCTCCGTACCATTAGGATCTCCCTTATGTATAAAGGGTGAAACCCTTTATAATTTGTCAACCAGTCAACGCTCTTGTTACACAATTCACTCCATGTCCCCTTTTGACCTTCCTTAAGGGTCGGAACACCAGCCAGGATTACCACGTATGGGCATCAGGCTGGGGGTAGGTTTAATATATATCCGCATTGGATTTTAGGCCATTACTACTTATGTCAGTTCTCACATTCTTATGAATAATATTCAATTTGGGTCTTGCATCTGCAACTGTATCTAGACCTGGTTTTTGTGCACCTTGGGTATCTACTATCTTTGGTCTACTGCATATGCCATGTGCTACTCCTTTTATTTCATCTACTTTGATGCTAGTGTAATTTTCACCTATGTCATCTCTTCCCTCTTTATTTTGGATTACATTATGGAAGTTATTAGCCTGAATTCTAGGACCTGATGTGCCTCTTGGTTCTAGTATGTCAACACAGTTCAACTGCTTATACCCCTTAGCACAACCAAGATGTTTTATAGCAGTGTCTATCTGGTTCAGTTTTTCCCATAGGGTTGTGAGATTTCTTTCAACTAAATCATGAATCCGAGATAACATCCCTCCAAATGCCAAATTATCAGGATCTACATTAGTTACATCAGTTTCTGTCATAGCATTCACATTAACTACATCCCCTTGAACAGAGAACGGCAGTACCACCTCAGTTTGTGTGCCAACGGAGACGCACCTCAAAAAGTCACACTTCCCATTGGTCGCACTGACCGTGCAGTTAGACACCATAGGTCCCTTTAAAGTTTTTTTCTTCTGTCCAGCAGGTCCCTGTTTCCATTTTGTCGCGGGTTCTACCACCGGCTTCTTAGTGAGAGGGTTCTTAGATGCTCGTGTCCTAGACCTACTGGGCTTATCTGTCGGGACTGGAGCATGAGCCTTTGAAGTAGGTATCGAGGATTTGGTGGATGCAAAGGGGGTGGAATTGGAAAGGCATTCGTTAGGTCTACAGACAAGGGAGCTTGTACAAGGTTCTCCAAGCTAATCAGACGATTGTCTAAAGATAAGAGCTTGGAAAGATTTGCCCGGTCCAAAGAGAGACGCTACTCTGTCAGCTGTAGTTTGTGGGTCAATAACGACTCTGCTCTCACTAAAAAAGCATCCAAAGTTACCACCACTCCCTTCCGTTTATCCATTTTCAGCCTGATTCATGAAAACCGGAATCTGCGATTCTCAATTTACGAAAAACTGCGATTCGCAATTGAGAAATCGCAGAACGGAATTCATGATGTTTTGCGATAATAAAAAGCGATTCGCACGCGGCCGCAAAAGCCGATAATCGCAGAAAAATCGCTATTTCCGGCTACATCCGTGTCGGAATTGCGATATCGCAAATAGCGATATCGCTAATTGCGAGATCGCAAAAAGCGAGATCGCAAAATCGTGAGATCGTGAAAACGGGAAGTCGCATTTCGAGCACAGTGATGACATCACAACCAGGAAGCAGCCCGTTCCCACCCCCATTCACCACAGTGAGGCAGACCTCGAGTCAGCAACTGGGAGAACTCCTGCAATTCTATTTGGATTTCTACTCTGAAACTACAGTGCAGCAATGTCTGAGGATGCAGTTCCTGGGACCAGCAACACCACAGGGCGGAAGAGAAAGTTAAAATTCTCCGAGCAGGAGCTGGAGCTGGAGCATTTAATAGAAGGGGTGGTGGCCTACCACTCCAAACTATTTGGGAAGGACTCTAGGAGGGTGCCGGAGCAGGAAAAATGCAGGATCTGGCAGGGTATTGCGTCCACGGTGAACTCTGTGGGTGTGGCTGATAGGTCACTGGACAAACTCAAAAAACGCTGGTACGACCTCCGAGGTCGTGCCAAAGAGAAGGTGGCTGAGCGTCTTGGAGAGTCATCGGGCACTGGAGGGGGAGGATCTACAGTCCCTCCAAACACCCCCTTGGAGGACCAAGTAGAAGACACGCTGGAGACTGAGGCGTGCATCGGAGTGACTCGTCTGGACTCATCCCGCCCCACCCAAGACATCCAAGGTAAGTGGCATGCGACTGCGACCCTGTCCCCTATGAATGTCCATGACCATATAGCCTCCCATAATGTTCCATAGTCATGCCATCATTGCACATCAGGTAATGCCCTGAAGCATTGTGGGACATGTAGTGTGGCCACAATGTAGAAGTACCACAATGCAGCCAGACAGGTTCCAAAGTTCGCAAAGCCATAGCCAGTCAGGGATTGTCACCCAGCATGCATGTAGCAACTGCACGTGTGACAGTTACATGCAACTAATGAACGTCCACTTCCCCTCACAGGTGGCGCAGACAGCAGCGACAGCGAGAGGCTGCAAATAGTTGAGGAGGCACAGGATGAGGAGGAGGTGCCGCCACATACACAGCCACCAGCCCCTGCCGCAGCAACAACTCCTGCAGCCAGGTCCACCACCAGTGTGCCTCCTGCGTCTGGCGCAGCAACTACTCCCGCAGCCAGGCCCACTACTAGTGTGCCCCCTACCTCTGCCGCTGCTTCTACTCCGGCAGCCAGGCCCACTACTAGTGTGCCCCCAGCCTCTGCCGCTGCAACTACTTCCGCAGCCAGGCCCACTACCAGTGTGCCTCCAGCCCCTGCCGCACCAGCAACGCCCACCGTGACACCACCAGCAGCTGGTGCTTCAACATCAGGGCCCGCGACAGCGGCAACACAGCGGCCACCCACTGTGTCAGGCCAGTAGGACAGGCGTGGCAGGTCTCGCCTCCAGACCAATGCAGCTATCACCAGGAGGGGGAATGGACAGCAGCTGGCGAGAATGAGCGTGGAACGACGCATGCTCCGTGTACATCAGCTGCAAGCACGCCGGCAAGGTGCCATACAGCTTCAGCTGTACAACATTGGCCGCAATGTGGCCGGAGTGGGGGACCGGATGGACCGCATGACGGCAGCCATGGCAGGTGTGGGGGAGGGAATGGCCCGCATGACTGCTGCCATGGAGGCCAACACTCCTGCAATGACATCGCAGCGCAACGCAGACCGCCGCCGCCACCGTCAGCTATTGACCCGGCTGACGGCCTACACCAGGTCCAATTATGTGGTAGGCAATGCCACCTCACAGTTATCGCGCCGGTCCCTTGCGCAGCAGCAGCAGCTCATCCAGTGCTGCGAGGATGTGGCCAGGGTCCTTGAGCACCTGACCACTGCCGTGACAGCACTGCACCCTCCTCTACCTGCCACTGTTGGGGGTGATGATGTCAGTGAGGGGACATCGAGTGTGAGCAGCCACTCTGCCTCACATGAAGGGGCACTCAGACGTAGCACCAGGCCCACTGCAGGGACACGTACCTTGGATGAGGAAGAGCCGCAGAGGCGCTTGGGTGGTTCGCGCAGGAGGCGCACATGACTTCATGAGACTTGTTCAGGCACAGGCTGCGCATAAGCCTGGCCTGTGTATTGGGCACAGCAGTATGCTGGAATACTGTTAGCAATTGCAAAATTGAAACTGGTACCATTATTGTGAATGAAACAATAATATTTATTTTTGCTTCACACATTGGCGTTGTGTCATTTTTACATTTTGCATGCAAATGTGATTTGTGGGGTGAGGGTAGAGGGGGCACTAGAAACTGTTCAGTGTGATGTGGTTGCGACGTCTGTGGCCTTCAGCTGGGTTCTCCCCGCGTGCATGGCGCGCATGTGCAGGTGGCCGGTCGTACCCTTCCGATTCACTGCCAGAGATGTCGACAGGTATCCGGCGCTTGGTAGCAATGTTGTGTAGGATAGCACACACAGCCACGATGCGGCAGCACACTTCAGGACTGTAGTACATGGCCCCACCTGTCTTGTGAAGTATGCGGAATCTGCTCTTCAGTAGGCCAAAAGTTCTCTCTATGCAATTTCTTGTGCGTATATGTGATACGTTGTAACGCCGTTGCTGTGGTGTAGCAGGGTTGAGGTATGGGGTGAGGAGGTATTCACGCAGGGCGTAGCCACTGTCACCTGAATGAGAGGAGCAGAGGGTGAGTGCCTGTGCAGCGCATCTACATAATCGCAATGTGACATTGTGGGCAAAGTGTACTTACCAAGTAGGTGTCCTTCCCCGAAGTCTCCCCTGACCAGTCGTGTGTGGAGGCCGCTGTGCCGGAATATGAATGAGTCATGTGTACTCCCCGGGTACTGGGCCACTATGTCCGTACATTGCAGACCATCTGGATGTTGAGGGAGTGGTAGGACTTGCGATTGCGGTACATGTACTCCGTAGCAGCAGGTGGGCAGATGTGGACGTGGGTACAGTCAATGCATCCTATCACGTGTGGGAAACGGGCGACATTGTAGAATTGTAGCTTGGTCTCATCCAATTCCTGTTGGCTGGTGGGAAATTTGATGTGGTGATGTAGCTGGGTCAGCATTGCGTCAAGGAAACTACGTAGGCAGCGGGACATGGTGGGCTGGGATATCCCCCCAGCTGCCGCAACTATCCCCTGGAAGCTCCCAGAGGCCAGGAGGTGCAGGCTACACAGTACCTGGACATGTGTTGGGACGGCATAGGTCCGCCTTGTTGGGTGCTGCATCAGGAGGTCAAGGTCCTGTATTAGCTTGATGATCATATCCCCATTCAGACGGTACTTTGCGTAGATTTGCTCTCTGGTTTGGCCCAGCAGGGTGACCCGCTGGCGGAATATCCTTTCCTGGATTCTGCGTCTCCTCCTTGCTGCTCGCTGTAGCCTTCGCCGCCTGACCACCATGTACATTCCTGGCATTGTGAGACTCCTTCTGCTGATGCTGCTTCTCCTTAAGTGTGTTTGGTCAGGCCTGCACTAGTTACTGATTGGCCAACAGTTTTTCAAATTTTTTTTTATATGGGTTTGATGGTTACCACCCGCTTTGAGTTGTCCTTAAATTGCGCCTCGCAAAATGCGATTTTTGGCTTTTTCGCTAATAGTGATTTTTCATGAATACCGATTGCGAGTAATGTGCGATTTTGCTATTATTTTTGCAGAATCCGTGCTTTCTCGCTATTTCCGAATCGCAATTGGTATCCTGCCGGCATTCTGCGATTATTTTTGCGATTTCGCAGATCTGTGTTTGCGAATTCGCATTTTTGATGGTGAATTCCGATTATGGGAATTGCTCCCGCGATAGCATTTTCGCAGCTATTGCGGGTGCAATTTTGCTTCATGAATCAGGCTGTTAGTCTCTCTTATATCACACAGAATACCTTTCCACGTGATGGGAATGTTCCAGTTGCGCCTCATCCTAATTCTCATGGGAGTGGCCCAGCCCTGCCCCTTCCTGTCTCTGACGGGCTCGGATGGGCCCGCCCTTGGCCTGGGCTTGGCCTAGGCGTGGCCCGGGCATGCCCGTGTGCTTTCCGGTCTGGGGGAGACCTGGCCCCCTTTTGAGCGCCTACTGGCGGTCAAAAAGGGGTGCGTTGCGTGCGCGCTGCAAGGAATGTTGGGGCTGTAGTCCCCTAGCAGCGGTGGTCCAGCAGCGGTCTCGTGTGCCTTAAGCAGCGACCTCAAACAGCGGCAGACTCGTATGCCCCAAGTTTGCCGCAGCCACTGCAGGAAAAGATTACGGGCTTGTTTTAGCTGTATATGTCAACATTCAGCCCTGAGGAGTCGTGGAATTAACTTCCATACACGATGAAACACTTGTCGGCTGGGATCTGTTTGACCACACGAAAACCGAATAAAAAAAAAAACCAATGCAACATTTATATGATTATGAATCAATGTATTGAACTCTACACAAACGTTTGAATTACCTTTATGTGTGCCTAGGTTAAGAGATGAATTTAGTAAAGTGTGAGGGATTTTCCCACACAACACTGAGAGGTTATATGGCTTATCCCCTTTCCTAGTAGCATCATATGATATTTTTTGCATATTGACATTTGTGTGACACAGCAGTGCGCCTACAAATCCCTGGCTACTAAAACCCCTCAGTTTTGAATCCACCACTGGTACACATGTTGCACCAGTGCGATCTTTAGAGGTCATTCCCTCACTTGCATGTAGGCATGACCCCATGCAAATGAGGGAATCCCTTTCCCTCTGTGCCAGTGCCCTATGACAGATGTGGGTGCAAAGTCAAACAGGCCCTTAGGAAGTGTACTGACAGTGCACCACAAACAGGCGGCGCACTGTCAGTGTGCCCCCAAAGGTCAGCCCTCCGGAGGAGGGAAAAGGGGTCTTATGGACATCCTGACATCCCAGAGCAGGCAGGTGCAGTCACTGCACTGATATTAGTCCCCTCTTTAAAGTGCAGGCAGCTGCCGTCAGCACTGTGAAACAAAGAGCTGCTTGTAAGCAGTCCCTCCATCTTTCCCTAAATGCTCTGCCTTTAACTTCAATGAGTTTGCAGCTGTCCTGGCGGCAGCACACTGATGGTGATAGTTGTTTTCCTGAGGTGATTTTTCAATGTTCTTGTTAGATTTTGGGGTCTCTACTTGGCACAGGGAGGTACATGTGACAAATAGGGACCCTTGCCTCTAGTCAGGCTAAGGGGGTACACTCCTAAAATAACCCCTGCTCACCCCCTTGGTAGCTTGGCATGAGCAGACAGGCTTATCTCAGGGGCAGCGTGTAAAGCATTTGTGAACACATACAGTAATCAAATGACAACACTACAGATGGACACCACACAGGTTTTATATAAAAAATAAGTATTATTTTTATAGACTTATCACAAGACCACAAATGGCAAAAATCCACAATACTGTACTTAAACTGGTAGAATTAGCTTAGTTCTCTTTAGATTTTAAAATGCGACACTTTGAGTCAATGTACCTTAACAAAACTTTTGCAGGGAAGGTGATGCGGTAGTCACTTACACACAAGGATGGTGATGCATTGAAGATCTGGTGCAAAGAAATAAAGATGGCGCTTTCTCCTTGATGCAACACGCTTCCCGGTGATGCAGCGGTGTCTGCTGCGAGGTCGATCCTCTTCTCCGGTGATGCGAGATGCTTTACACGATGCGAGCCACAACAGGCCCTGCGACACGCTTCCCAGTGATGCGGCGTCGTCTGCTGCGACGTCGAACCTCTCTCCTGGCAATGCGAGTTGCTTCCACAACGATGCGAGCTGCGACATGCCCTGCAACACTTTTTCCGGTGATGCGGTGGCATCTGCGGCGATGTCGATCCTCTTCTCTGGCGATAAACCGCGACAGGCCATGCGACACGCTTCTCCGAGATGCAGCAGGGTCTGATGCAACGTGGATCATCTTCTCCTGCGACACGCTTCCCAGTTTTGCGGCGGCGTCTGCTGCGACGTTGATCTTCTTCTCCGGCGATGCGAGGCGCTTCGTATTGTGAAGCGGCAGCTGCAGTTCGGCGACATGCTACCCGCTCTTGAGTGGCGCTTCCAGCTCCTTGCGACAAGCAAGTCCTCAAAATGTCCAACATAACTGCTGGCACTTCAAGAAAACACTTGGGAAGCTGGTGGGTGAAGTCTGTTGTCCCTGAGACTTTAGCAGGTGGCAAGCTCTGTTGCAAGCCCTTGGAGATCCTTACAAGTAGATGAAAAGTACACAAAGTTCCTCTCTCCTTTCTTTAGCAGTCAGGCAACCACTGCAGGCCAATCCCCCAAGCAGCACTTCAGCTTAGGGATAGTCTCTCCTCAGTCTCTCTGGTTCCAGTCCTCAGGAAAGGTGTCTTCTTGTTGTCCAAAAGTGATCTAACTGTTTAGGGTTTGAATCCCCTCTTTTATACTACTTTTCTCTTTGTTTTCCGAAGACAGAGAGGCCTTTGCCTAGTCCAAGCCAGTTCTGGTCAGTCCTGGAGCAATCTGTCAACATGACTCCATCCTTTCTTTCACAGTGCAGGGCAGAACCATCAGACGTCCGACAGGAGGTGGAGCCAGCATTGTGGAGGGAAGGCACAGCCCTGGAGTACTCTGTTGACATGACTCCTTCTCTCTTTTCACAGTGCAGGGCAGAGACATCAGACGTACCACAGGTGGTGGAGCCAGCATTGTGGAGGGTAGGCACAGCCCTATTCAGGTCCCAGGTGCAACTCCTCCCTCCCATCTAGATGTAGATCTCTCTATTCACCACTGGGCTGACTAACCCTGTCTCCTGGAATCCCCCAGCCCTGTCACTCAAACTCCAGACAAGGAATACAAAACCTAGCAGAGGCAGGCTTGGATAGTTATACAAGAAAATACCTACTTTCTAAAAGTGGTATTTTCAAACTCAGAATGTTAAAACAAACTTCGCTAAAAGATGTAGTTTATCATTCTGAGTTCAGGCATACTAAACTCGAATTTCTACCATGTTACCTGAGTCAGTTAGGATTATAAAATGTAATAATCCTACTGCCCATTCTGGCCTATGGAGAACAGGTAGCCTTGCAATAGTGAAAAACTAAAATGGCTGTAATTCACTATTAGGACATGCCACACACACACCAGGGCATGGCCTACCTTATACTTCCAATGCACCCTGTCCTTGGGCCTACCATAGGGGTGTCTGATATGAAGAAAAGGGAAGGTTTAGGAACTGGCAAGTGGGTGCACTTGCCCAGCCATCATGGGAGTACCAGACTGCACACAGGCTCTGCAATGGCAGGCATTAGACACACTTTTACAGGCTGCTTCTGTGGGTGGCACAACCAGTGCTGCAAGTCCACTAGCAGCATTTAAATTAGCAACCCTGGGCACTCCTGGTGCACGGTACTAGGTCTGACAGGTAAACCAAACCAGCCAATCATGGAATCACTTATCCATACATCAATTTACAATAGGGAGCACTTGCACTGTGGTACTGGACAGCAGTTGCACAGTGCCCAAAGCATCTAACACCAGCAAAAACACATGAGGCAACAGCAAAAATTGAAGGGAGACCCACGCCAAGGTGTCAGGTCTAACAGTTCTCCAACAACTGCATGCATTTCTCTACATTTTAATGATCGAACACTGGACCATTCAATGCAATGTCTACCCTAGGCAGTGTACCATTGTCTTTTCATACTGGTAGCATGTACATTTTCTAACAAATGCCCCGCCCTTGCATGTGCTTCCTTTTATATATTGCAGCGGATTATTCTGCCATTACTTTATTCTATGACTTTAGAAGTTTAGTCCTGTAGGAAAGTGCCCTTTTTTGCATGGTTGTACCCCACTTTTTGCCTAAGTGTTGATGTACTTTGACTGAGTGTGCCCGGGGTTCCTGCCAACCAGTTACCCAGGGCCTATGTTCTTTCCCTAAACTGTACTATCGCAAAACTCAATTGACAAACCTCTGGCCACATGTAAGTCCCCTGTAAAAGGTACCACTGGTACCATGGGCACTGTGACCAGAGGAGGCCTCTAAGGGCTGCAGCACTGATTGTGCCACCCTTAGAGTCGCCGTACCTTTACACACACACACTGCCATTGCAGGCTGCATTTTATGGTGCAGAACAAAGTGAAGAGACGACATGGCACACCTCCTTGTGTCTCTAATGGGACATTAGAGACATCCCCTTGGGCACTCCTTTATCTCCTCCCTTGTAGTCAGAGGATTCCACACTTTTTATATTTCATTACTTAGATATTTTACTAGGTATTTTCAATGTCTTATCTTGAATTCATTCATTCATTAAGTTCTCATTGTTTCAACATCAGTGACATATAATCCTTCGTATTCCAATGCATTTCGGGCGGTATCACAACGCCCTTCATCAGGGAATCAATACTATAGAGAAAACACAAAAATGTAAAAAAACGTCACTAACTAAAATAAAGGTGGTCTATATTATCAAAAAAGAATAACTATGCAATCCTACACAAAAGAATAAATTGTCTACAGTTGAGTATAACATGGTTGGCACCTACTGTCCTTGATTGAAACGCCGAGATAGTGAGAACAAGGTCAGTGTTTCCTAAGAACCATCGGTAACCACCGCGTTATGATTTTGAAGTAGTGCGGTCAGAGTGTTAAGCTTACACCCGTTTTTTTCATAATATTTTTTCAGAAATATTCCTCCAAAGAGAAGAACAGTGACACGTGAGTGTATGCATGTAACCCTGATAAGGACAGTAGGTGCCAACCATGTTATACTCAACTGTAGACAATTTATTCTTTTGTGTAGGATTGCATAGTTATTCTTTTTTGATAATATAGACCACCTTTATTTTAGTTAGTGACGTTTTTTTACATTTTTGTGTTTTCTCTATAGTATTGATTCCCTGATGAAGGGCGTTGTGATACCGCCCGAAATGCATTGGAATACGAAGGATTATATGTCACTGATGTTGAAACAATGAGAACTTAATGAATGAATGAATTCAAGATAAGACATTGAAAATACCTAATAAAATATCTAAGTAATGAAATATAAAAAGTGTGGAATCCTCTGACTACAAGGGAGGAGATAAAGGAGTGCCCAAGGGGATGTCTCTAATGTCCCATTAGAGACACAACGTGTGAATCTGTCTATCAGGCGCCCAGGGACGTTGGCCGCCACCCACGGAGCACCCAAAAAGAAACGAACTGTGTTATACATAGGTTGTGCACCTACTCCACAATATATATACACCTCCTTGTGTGCCATGCCTACAACCCACTACCCTGGCATAGGTAAGCCATCCCTCTAGCAGGGTGCACTATGCTAGAGTTGAGGGTACAGATGCATGAGAACTGTACCACTGCAGTGTCTAAGTCAATTCTTAGACATTGTAAGTGCAGTAATGCCATAAAGAGTATATGGTTTGGGAGTTTGCCATTACGAACTCCAGAGCACCATATTGGCTTTCCTGAAAACTGGGAAGTTGGGTACCAACCTTCTCAGCACATTAAACCCACACTGATGCCAGTTTGGGATTTAACCCTTTCGCTGCGGGAGTAAGCGAAGCCACTCAGGCTGGACACTAGAGTTAGGTCATTTTTCAGAGTGCATCTCAAAGATGCCCTCTGAGTGCATTTTTCATTAACTCCTTCCGTGCTCATGACGAACCCAGCTCGTCATGAGTCACAATGGAGCTGTGCTCATGATGAGCTGAGCTCGTCACAACCCTGCCCACTGATTAATTCTCCAGCACAGGCGAGGAATCAATCGCACGTGGGTGGACTGCGGTCGTTATGATGAGCCCAGCTCCTCATGAGCACAGCTCCACTGTGACTCGTGACGAGCCAGGCTCGTCATGAGCACGGAAGGAGTTAATGAAAAATGCACTCAGAGGGCATCTCTGAGATGCACTCTGAAAAATGACCTAACTCTAGTGTCCAGCCTGAGTGGCTTCTCACCAGCTGCCACTACCAGATATGTGTCTGGACCCCTGGGTCAAGAGCCTGTAACTTTCGGGGTCCTGAAACAAAGCACATCCTGGGGTGAGATGCCAAGCCTCCTCCTCCAAGATGAACAGGGTCTGCCTTTGTGAGCTACCCAGCAATTTGCTTCTCCCATCAACTGGCCCTACCGGTTCTGACCCCCAGTTTGAGCAGGAGAATCAGCGGGAAAACAAAGATAGGAACCAACCCCACCGCTCAGGTGGGGGAGGCGAGTTGAAGAACAACTCTCAGTCCCCTCCATCTTGCAGATGGGGGACCCAACCTACCAGAGTGAGGCTCATGCCCCCTCCCACTGAAGGGTGGTATAATAGGGGGTGTACCTACCCCAAGGAAGAAACTAATTGTTTCCGACCTGTACCTACCTGTGACGCCCCGAAATTCAGTATTTGGAGGCAACCCTGTACCTTGCCTCCTCAGACTAAAGCCGAAAAGAAGAAGCAAGAAGTAAAAGGACCAAACAGCCATGTGGCGAGAAGAAGAGGTGGACACCAACTGACTTGGCCCCAGCCCTACCGGCCTGTCCCAACCTCAGACTCCTCCAACAGAACGTTAGCGTGTCCAGCCGTCAGCAGCCCTCGAAAAACCCAGAGAACCTGCCCTGCCTTTGTGACTAAAAAGGACTTTGGCTCCTGTGAGTACCGGACATGCTAAAAAAAATTATTCTGACTCCGGCCGACTCCGTGAGTCTCCACCACTCTGCTCCTGGCGCCCTGAGCCTGATTGACACAAAATCCCATGGAGGTACCCACAGTGATCCTAGCCTGGTTTCCAGGTACCCTTGAACCTCCATAAGCTCCAGAAACAACCCTGCAGCCAACAACTTGAAGGTCTCCTAAACCAAGATCAAAGCCAACCCCCAGACCGACTCCGTAACCGAAGCGGCGCAGAAAGAGCAACTGCGACCATCTGACCGACTCTGTCACTGAGCGCTTGTGGTCACAGGACGATGACTCCCGAAGCCCCCATTCTCTTCAACAGCAGATGACTGACTCTGAGGAAACTGCAACCGAATCTGCCAGGACCGCATCCTACACCCGACCACCTCGATACCGCTGGTGGTGTAGTTCTTGTGTTGGCCATTCATTGAGGCTTCAGTGCTGACTCTACTCTAGCAGCTGTTTTGTTCCGCAATCTGGTGGCTGCTTGACACAGTCTTGTATAAACAAAGAGATTCTATCAACGTGTAATGGTTTTTATTTCTATTTTTCTTTCTTTCAGTGGGAAAACTCTCTCTTATCAGTGGAAAGATGAGAGCATTTATGTGCTTTGTAAAATACCCCTCACACACTAGAAAAATCCAATAGTGTCATGCTTCATCATGGGGGTCTTCCCGTCCCTCTACGGAGCGGGGCGTGCTACGTCCAGCGGACTACGCGGGAGCACTAGATATTAGTGACAAAGGCTATGTGTTGGTGCAAAAGTGTCAGTGAAGTGTAGGGACCTAACTAGTGAAAGTGAAAAAAGCTGAAAAAGGTTAAAAATTCCCTGGCTAGTAGAAAAAAATTATTTATTCGCTTCTCTGGCTGGGAATATTAAGAAGGGGGTTTTGTGGTAGAGCAATTAGCTAGCTACCTGGTCAACATGTTTCGTAGGCAGTCCCCTACTGCCTACTCATCAGGACCTTCTAATGGTCCCTACTGGAAAATGCTCGGTTGTATATTGGTAAGCCTATTGTCCTACAAACTGGCAGCAAAAATAGGCTGCTAGTTTGGACTATGGGGCATGAGCTGGCCCCATTGAAAACTTAATAGTTTTCTCAAATTATCTCAAATTATAGACAAAAATATTGACCTATTGCGGTCTCTGTAAAAGAAAAGGGAAAAAGGAAACAAAGCACAATAAATCACTGCGGGTTTCGGATACTTACGTACATGATTTAGTATCCAGAAAAAACTATTTGTTGGCAAGATTACACATAGGAAGCACGCACTACAGGCTTCACATGTGAGGGGATGGAAAGATGTCACTCCCCTGATTCTTCAGGTCGTTAGCCTCATTGATATGAAGGCAACGTCAACTCCAAATGCACACACACACGTCACTCAATGCAGACAGGTAGCATCATTAAAAAGGGAAGGGTCCGAGGGGACCGAATACCCTCTCAGTTAAAAACTATGTACAACTGTGCTTTTGCGCAAATCTATCCCTGGCCAAAGTAAAGATGTTCATACATACTCATTAGACACAAGCTTCATGCCCCATGAGTCGGCAGACAAAGGGTTTTTTCTTTCGGTGGTCTGTAAAAGAAAACCGCACCCTTTTGTAAATCCCCGATCTCTACGTAATTGATCTATAGCCTCCAAGACCAAAATTGTTAGAGACTCGTGGTCACACAGAAAAACTATTTTTATTTCTACTCTGATATTCCACATCACGCAATTTGCGAGGCCACCAACCAGCATGAATATACCAATGCCTTTTCTGGAAATAACTCACTAACTTTGCAATGCAATGCTTCCATCCATCAAGGGCCGTCTTTCAATTTTCTTTTTCATCTTCTGAAAAATCGAAAGTAAACTAGGCGCATTCACTGACTTTGCGATACAATCGTTTCATCTATCAGGTCCCGCTTTCCATTAATGGATCCTTGATATTATTCAACTATTCTCCTTTTGGCCCTTGCAGCAACAATTATTTTACAGGTCGCTAATGCAAAAGAAGAAAGACTACCGGGAACCAAGCTCCCGTTCGCCCGTTGTTCCATAGAAGGCGGCCATCTTGAGTTAGCGGTTCAGCTTCTCGTTGACACGAGACACACTGGATGACAACACGATCTGTTTGTCTTAAATAACCGCGAACAGCGAGATGGTAGTAACCCAACATCTTTACTTTGGCCAGGGATAGATTTGCACAAAAGCACAGTTGTACATAGTTTTTAACTGAGAGTGTATTCGGTCCCCTCGGACCCTTCCCTTTTTAATGATGCTACCTGTCTGCATTGAGTGACGTGTGTGTGTGCATTTGGAGTTGACGTAGCCTTCATATCAATGAGGCTAACGACCTGAAGAATCAGGGGAGTGACATCTTTCCATCCCCTCACATGTGAAGCCTGTAGTGCGTGCTTCCTATGTGTGATCTTGCCAACAAATAGTTTTTTCTGGATACTAAATCATGTACATAAGTATCCGAAACACGCAGTGATTTATTGTGCTTTGTTTCCTTTTTCCCTTTTCTTTTACAGAGACCGCAATAGGTCAATATTTTTGTCTATAATTTGAGATAATTTGAGAAAACTATTAAGTTTTCAATGGGGCCAGCTCATGCCCCATAGTCCAAACTAGCAGCCTATTTTTGCTGCCAGTTTGTAGGACAATAGGCTTACCAATTTACAACCGAGCATTTTCCAGTAGGGACCATTAGAAGGTCCTGATGAGTAGGCAGTTGGGGACTGCCTATGAAACATGTTGACCAGGTAGCCAGCTAATTGCTCTACCACAAAACCCCCTTCTTAATATTCCCAGCCAGAGAAGAGAATAAATAATTTTTTTCTACTAGCCAGGGAATTTTTAACCTTTTTCATTTTTTTCACTTTCACTAGTTAGGTCCCTACACTTCACTGACACTTTTGCACCAACACATAGCCTTTGTCACTAATATCTAGTGCTCCTGCGTAGTCCGCTGGTCGTAGCACGCCCCGCCCCGTAGAGAGACGGGAAGACCCCCATGATGAAGCATGACACTATTGGATTTTTCTAGTGTGTGAGGGGTATTTTACAAAGCACAAAAATGCTCTCATCTTTCCACTGATAAGAGAGAGTTTTCCCACTGAAATAAATAAAAATAAAAATAAAAACAATTACACGTTGATAGAATCTCTTTGTTTATACAAGATTTTTTAGGAGGGTG
The DNA here is from genome assembly GCF_964263255.1 of Lissotriton vulgaris. Lineage (NCBI taxonomy): Eukaryota > Metazoa > Chordata > Amphibia > Caudata > Salamandridae > Lissotriton > Lissotriton vulgaris. The sequence goes on along the minus strand of NC_141691.1, from coordinate 487,108,176 downwards.
ATTCTATCACTGCCTCTACACTTCCCCTTTTGTTTTGAAATGCTTGACACAGTCCCCAAGTCCACAACCATGCTTAGCCCATTGGCTAATGTGTGGTCCCTGCAGTTTGCACCCGGCCGTCTCTGTGCCTCTGGGGCTACGACTCGAGTGTCTATTTGACCGAATCCTACCCGACGACCCATAAACTCAGTTCTGTCTTCTCAGGACTAAATGTGGCTCATGAGTAATACTGTAAACCTGTATTAAGTTTGGAAGCACATTGTCTAATTTTTCTGTCCCCCAGGAAATGCACCAGCCTACCATCTAGAATTACCTGGCTGCGTAGAAAAGTAATTGAAAAGTCAAGTCAAGTCATGAAGCTTTATTCGGTGCATTAAAAATGACCATAAAAGCACAACAGATACATATTAAAACAAGTGCAATGAAAAGTAACTCTGACTGTCTGTGAATATCAAGCATTTATACTGTAACTAATTCATTGCCTTCAAGCAGTATTTAAACTGTATATGCTTGAAAATTATTTCTATACTGACATGCACCAAGCTTGGCTTGGTTCTAGGAAATAAATATACCTAAATAATATTTTTATACAAAGCAATTGGTCAGAGTTCAGTCCTTGAGTATGTGAAATCATCTCTTGCCCTTAGGTGTACAATAAATGCTTAGCACTACCCTCTGATAAAGCCTTACTGTTCACTAACACTACCACAAAATAGAGAGTAAGGTACTGCCCACTTTAACCTCTGCTTGCCTTTGGGGATCCACTTGACTATCTGCACACTATGCCTTACTTTGGTATACTATATACAGAGCCAGATTTCTACAAGTCCCACAAGTGCCTGGGTGCAAAGTTGCACATGCACTGGCGAACCCACTATGTATGGTACTAGAAGCCATGGGGTGTATATCTGGGTGAATGTTTTTTTCCCTGGTGTGAGGTGCATTCCCTGGTCCGGAAGGTATCTGCCTTCAATTCTTGTCGCCATTTTTGGTGAATTGTGACTGTTATTCATTTGCACTGAGTGCTATCAGCATGTCTGATCCACCACATTTTGTGACCTCTTACATCCTACTGTTGGCTAGTTTCAGTTGTGATGAGCCACCTTTATCAAATATTTTTTATAATCCTTTTGGTATGGTAGGTTCCACTGCACTGAATGAAACAGGGATGTCATTTCACAATGCAGACTATTGTAGGTGAAATGCTAGCACTCACAAAATGTTTTTTTATTGTTCACCTCTCCAAAGAGATGCTCACCCTTCTCACAATTGTTGTTTTCTTTTCCATTACCCCCATCTGGCTTCTGGCTTCTGGCTCCCAGACTAATTCTGACTCAGACACTGTTCCGGCCTCGCAGACTTGACCATTTATGGTCCTTGACACTTCATACAGCCTGGTCTATCTATGCAGACCTACTTCCAAGAAACTGTGTGACTTTCTGTTGTGCTTTTTTAGTAGTGTTGTTGCGCAACTCACTTTTGCGTTTGTGTCAACATGTCGATGTGCCATTGTTTGATTTTATATTCTTATACATATAAATGGACGTCATCACAATACAACATTTAGTAGGAATGGCCCTATGCAATGTTAACTAATTCTGCTGGTTCAAAGCAACACAAAACAACCCAACATTGTTTTGCATTTTTTTGCCTAGCTCAGATATTAATTAATAAACGTGGGCCACAATATAAATACATGAATATCACATTTGTGAGTTTCAAAGCAAATTCCATAGGACATACGAGTTACCACCTAAAAGGTGTAAATGTAATCATTTAAAGCATGGCGGTTAGACCTGACAGCCTTAGAGTGGGATTTCCCCCAACGTTTTGCCTAAATCCTCTACTGCTCTAACCTCTTTTTTTTGCTGACTTAAGGACTCTATGAACTTTACTACTGCTAACCAGTGCTAAGGTACTTCTTCTCTCTACCCTAAGCATTGAAATATTGGTCATCCCCAATTGTCATGTTTAATTTACTTATAAGTCCCTAGTAAAGTGTTACCCTTTGTACCCAGAGTTTGTAAATTAAATGCTACTAGTAGCCCTGCAGCACTGATTGTGCCACCCACTGAAGTAGCCCTTTAAGCATGTCTCAGGCCTTCCACTGCAGAGTCTGTATGTGCAGTTTACACTGATGTGTCTACAGTATACATGGCAAAATAAACCTTTTGCCAGGCCCATGCCTTCCCTTTTTATGCATATAAGTCACCCCTATGAGGACTCTGGACAGCCTAGAGGACAAGGCACAACGTATGTGAAAGGCAGGACATGTACTTTTAAGTTTTGCATGTCTTGGTAGTGAAAAACTCCCAAAGTAATTTTTCACTACCGCAAGGCTTATCTCTCCCATAGGACAACATTGGGGTTACCGTATTACTTTTTATAAGAGTAATTTCCAATTGAGAAGGGACCTGACTCCCAATTCTGGTGTCTCTGGAATCCTAATTTAAAATCCTAAATTATGGTGAGGTCTGATTTTGAATTATAATTCCAGAAATGCCACTTTTAGAAAGTTGAAAACTCGAAAGGCATGTACCTGACGCACCAGGCTGGCCCCCTGCTTTAAATGGGACCTTTTCCCTTCCAATACGTCATTTTCAATCTTAGTTTATACAAACATGACCTTTTATTCATTATTTTAATCCATCTTTTTCATGACAATGCCACAGAGACAGCGGATTCCACATAGATGTTTATTGCTCATTTTCAAATGCAGCTGCTTTCCATTCCAGGCTTTTAAACAACGGCACATGAATTAATAAACACCAGCGTAGGCCATGTAAATGCTACCCAATGCATTTCGAGCCAAAGGCTCTTAGTCAGGGGTTTCTAAAAAAATACAACAAAAACAGCTATACCAATGGCGCAAATTAAATATTCTGTTTAAACAAAGAGATTGTTTTTGTTCAGGGAAGGCCATTATGGGTGTTATAGTATTTGGAATGAGTTGTGATTGGTTCAGATGGCTGGATGGTGATTGAGGACACGTGGGTGCGAGGATTGGTTTTTTAACGGTTTGCTTGTGAGGGTAATTGCCAGAGCAGATTGGGAGAGTTGGTAAGGAGGTTATCGGTGAATGCAGAGTACGGGCTTGTGTTTATTAGTTAAGAAGGTAGCATAGATTAGAGAGCTGAATATTTCATTTGGGTAATGTTTTCAATAGTTGCGGGTGGGGACTGGCAGTTTAGGAGGGCAGAGTACGATATTTTGATAGAACTTCTTAAAGGGGGTGGGAGGTATAGTAGGTTTAAGCAGGTTTAAGGGATTTTGTGGGCATTTTGTTTTTGTTTAAACAGCATATTTAATTTGCGCAATTGGTATAGCTGTTTTTGTTGTATTTTTTCAGAAACCCCTGACGAAAATCCTTCGGCTCGAAATGCATTGGGTAGCATTTACATGGCCTACACTGGTGTTTATTAATTTATGTGTCGTTGTTTAAAAGCCTGGAATGGAAAGCAGCTGCATTTGAAAATAAGCAATAAACATCTATATGGATTCTCGCTGTTTCTGTGGCATGGTCATGAAAAAGATGGATTAAAATAATGAATAAAAGGTCAAGTTTGGATAAACTAAGGTTGAATATGACGTATTGGAAGGGAAAAGGTCCCATTTAAAGCAGTGCGCCAGCCTGGTGCGTCAGTTACGTGCCTTTCGAGTTTTCATTTTGAAAAAGTGACCGTGATGTGTCACTAAGAATGATGCGCACGGTAGCCTTAATATGCTTCAAGATGTGGTTCATATTGAAGGGAAGGAGTGCACTCCGATTTAACTCTTTTAACTCTTTTTACTCTTAGAAAGTTGACATTTTCTTACTTTAGCCATTTGGTGCCTCCTGCCTGACTCTGGTACACGTCTGGGGAGGGTGTCAGCTTGGCTTTGAGTATTACCCCTAGACAGACACACACAATGGGAGCTTAGGTGTGACTTGAATGGGTCATGCTGGCAGGATGGGAGGTAGAAGATGGACCCAGCCTCACTTACACTTGACTATGCTGTGTCCTGTCCCCACACAATGGGCTGCCTACTCTGTGTAGTGTGTCTAAAGCCAGGGCCGGAAGGTAGAACCTCTGTTCACTTCAAAGACCTGTCTTTGAAGTTTCTCCCACTTCCAAGGTCCATCTGGCTATAAGTGCTGGACCTCTGACACATGACTTCAGTACACTTCTGGAACTGTAAAAGACTCTGCCAGGTAGAAGGACTGTTGTGCTGCTGAAAGACTGCCACTCTTCTGAACAGCTGCTTTTCTAGACTCCTGCCTTGCTGTGCTGCCCTGCTGCCTGTTGTTCCCCTGCCTGTGTGAGAAGGACTGGACCTGCATCACTTGAACCCAGAGGGACTCCTAGGGTTAGCTGGCTGGGCTCTTGATCTGAAGTCTCCGGGACATAAAAGACTTCCAACTTACCTGCTTCTGCAGCAGGTCTCTGCCATCTGTGAGTCTGCCCTGCCAAGGGTTGCCAGAGGCGCTTGCTTCAGCAAAACCCATGCATCCTCTGTAGAACCAGTGCATCGGTGCTGTTGAGTGGATCAGAACTGGTGCATTGCCTCTGTCGCATGAATTGGAACTGGTGCATTGCTCCTGTTGTGTAGATCAGAAACGGCACAGCGCTCCTGTTGCATGACCAAAACCGGTGTATTGCCTCTGCTAAGAGGATAGGCCCCATGCATCACCTTCGGAACCACCACTGGACAAGGTCTCTGCACCTCCGTGGGTAGCATCATTGACGACAAGATCGGATCTCTACATCACAGCTCTATGCTCATCAGAGCCAATGCATCATCGCTCCTGCATGGATCAGGACGGGCGCATCGCCACCACTGTGTGGATCAAAGCGACGCATTGCTTCGTCTGTGGCCCACGTCTTTGATGTCGATGCAGTCAGGATCAAGGTACTTTTGTTCAGCAGGCCTCACTGGGTCCCTGTATCCGGCCCCCGCTCTATCACAATTGGCCTGAACGTGACTGTGCCATGGTCCGGCGCAACGAGATATCTCACGTCAGCGCTTATTGCTTCTAAGCGCAATTTTGCAGTTTATTTTTTACAAATTGACATCTCTAGTTCTACTTATTGGATTTTTGTCATTTTGGTCTTGTTTTATTTTTGAAATTTAATTATATGTTTTAACCTAGTGTGGAATCTTTTTGTGTGGTGTTTTCACAGTGTTACTGTTTGAAGTGTTGCACAAATATTTTACACATTGCCTCTAAGTTAAGCCTGACTCCTCTGTGCCAAGCTTCCACAAGGTGAGCACAGGTTAATTTAGGGTTTGCCTGCTACCTACCCTGCTAGGATTGTGGTAGCTGCTTCACTAGGCCCATACTACAGTCAATCTGCAACGCAATTTATAACCAAGTTACATTTCAAACATTGAACTGTAGGCATTCACTTAATTATATTGTTGCATTGTCATTATAAGGATTTTGGTGGCCCAGTACAAGACATATTTTATGGGCGCTTGTTAGAAACAACTTTGAATTTTATGAACCATTTAATAATAAATCAAGCCCTAGGTTGCCTAACAACATCCAATTATGGTTGAATGTTAAGACAGAAATACACAGAAGTGAGTTAGAGAGGGAGTTCATTTTACCACAGGAGCTCTTGAAGGTGGGGGCCCTGGGCAGTTGCCCACTTTGTCATAGCTTAAATCTTCTCTGCCTTGTTGAGATAAAGGCAACACATTTGAATGAAAACTGGCATCTGTAGAAAAAAGGCATTTTGCTCAAGTACTATTATAAAATTTGCATTTTTCTGTAGAGAAGCAGACTGCTCTCATATAACAAACATTTTATAAATGTTCATTTCATTTAAAAACTAACATTGTCTAATTTCTTCCTAGAGAACATACACGAGCAACGAAGGTATACAGGCCACAGACCTCAATGGAGTAAAAAAATCCAAGTACAGAAACATTTTTTGGGTGCTTACCTCAGGAAAGGTGGACATCCTAACACAGAGACTGATGCATGTTGTTAGTGCAAATGTTTTCTGATATGGGTGTTTCTTTTCCTAGCCATGTTATACAGCAATGGAACATTGTTTTGGAATGCTAATACGTTTTCTATGAAAGATTTTGTAGGCAATAAACCTCTATTAAAAATGGTATTGACATCTTATCAGTGGTGATGAGTGGGGTGTTGAGCTTCAGTGGATCACTTTGGCAGTCTGTCTGTGCAGCTCAGAGTCCTCTGTTAAACATGGCCCAATGTGTGCTTCATAGAGGCAATGGCTGGTGTATTTTGTGCCTGCATTAATAGTGTGCCGTGTGAGGCTGATGGTCCTTGGACATAATCGTAATGCATGCGGACTACATTGGGTGGAAGGAAGAAGAATATTAAAACAAATCTTCCAATTCAGGAAGGAAGAGATAGTGGGAATAATGAAGATGATACAACTGTGGGGGGAGATTTAGATGATGACCCTGAGAAGCCAATGATCGATCTTGAGGAGAACTGTGGAAAAAATTAATATTGTATTAGAACGATGCAGATTGTTTTTCAAGGTTATAATTACCAGCTGTTGGTGTGTAGTAACACATTGCTGCATTATATATTTTTGTAGTATCTTCTTCTTTCAAAAATGTACATAACAATTAATAGGAATCTATTAAAAGCATCAGCAATTTAAAGAAACAAATAGAGTTATTACGTGGTAAGAAACCTACTCTTGACAAAGCTGTGAACATAGTGACACGTATTGATAACACATCATACTCATACTGCCTTAAGAATCTGCAGCAGAGTGAGGGAACAGTGAAAGCAGAAGACAAATGTACATTTGGAGGAATGTATTCTGTGAATGCCTTAATGGTGAAAGGAATGTACGGAGATAGAAAGGAAAGGCAGACAGGATAAATGAAAACTGATAATAAGATACAGTACCACGATGTGTGAGACATTTCACTTCTTCTGGTAACCATGATACGGAAAATGCTTTAAGTGCAAGAAAGTTTAAAATTTTTCAAGAGCTTGTAATTGTAAGTGAGAAAATGATAAGAAGGATGTAGGTAATTTGCAGGTAGTGAAAGACAGTAGCAGTGAGGATGATGAGGAGGCTTTGTTGGTATGCGAGTGCAGGGCTGAAGCGGAAGATGCTAGTAACATGCACAGTGTGATGGAGCCTTATCGCCCACCATGATGCATGGTTGATGAAAAAGTTCATATATGGGCTGATTAATGCACTTCGTATACTTTGATTGGCATGCATACTTCCAGTTAGTTCCTTGTTGTGGTGATGAAAGAAACTGATGCCAGTCCTGAAGGGTAATGTGGAATGACGCTGCAATGATATGGTATTTGTAGCCATATTGAGTTATAAGTGACGAGTTGCTCAGTGGAGAATATATGTTGAGGAGAAAGGAAAATCTATAATATGATGGAATGAAAAGGTGAATTTGGGAATTTTCACGATCCCAATCGCCCAACACAAGTTCTGGTGATGAATACCTCAGGGATTGAAGGGTGGAAACAAGAGATTCCTTTGTTTTTAAGTAAGACGTTAGGGCTTTTGAAGGGTTTTAGCCATCGTGGGGTGCTGAAAGAGACCTCGGTGACTAACTTAAGGGAGAAATGATTAGCTGCAACTAAGGAAAGCATTAAAAAAAGAGCTACACAGACTGTGCAAAGGAGGAATATTTGAGCAATTGAGGCTACAGGCTAGTTAATCCAAGTGTTTTTTTATAAACCAATTTGTATTGATTTTGAAGATAATAACAACAGACAGTAGAGTGCAAGTGAGAACATCCATCTTGATGAATAAGCAGACAATGCAGTGCATCTTACTGATCACTCCAGTCCACAATATTCCTACCATTTGCACCAGATGTTCTTGTGTTTTTGGGGTAGCCACCTGCCATACAAATAGGCTCCTCCAATTTTGCCCTCTAGCCCATAGCAGCATATCATGCTGTCACTGAGGGTGGACAATGTCCTTTTCAGCGATTCGGGTGCCAGACCCACTAGGCACCAATAGGAACCCCTTCACCCTACATCTTCACAGGTCCTCTAGGAGCCAAAGAAATACAATTATAGGTGAGGGGTCAATCGGTGTCACCAAATACTCAGGAGGGAGGTATAAATAGCAGCCCAATCCTTCCCGATCACAGGAGATTTCCAGACTACATGGTAGAAGTCACCACTCTCTTCCGAGCATCAGAAACATGCATGGTAGGATCGCTTTGCACCCGCCAAAGCACAATCAGCATTAAATAGGTAGTATGCAAATATTTCAGTTGAATAAGCTGGAGTCTTGAGGATATCACCAGCTTCTCTGGCACCATTCTGGCATGTCTCAAATAGCTATTATCAGGGGGACCCATTCACGATTTCCATTTGACCTTCAATGGGACAGATAAATCTGTAGAATTAATGACTATTGATTTGTGGATGCTGTTCCGTTGTCTTACTTACCTCCAACGCCACCAACTTGAGGGGCTGATCCGGGTCCTATTTCTCAGTCAAGTAAATAGTCGGCAGGGATAGGTCCAAACTCCCTGGAGGGTCTCTCTCTTTTCTCATAGAGATTATTGGTATTCATTGGTAAAAGTAGTAGCCAATGCCTGGGCATCTATAACTCTATCCCTGGGGAAGCCCTAGACTCCCAGGATTAACCTGGTGGCATTATCGTGAGTCACCAGCCAATAGTGCAGTGTGTTGGAATTGTCACACATTTGCAAACACGTCTACTGGAGGTGATCCAGCATTGTTATGCAAATTGAGGCAGAGTTTTCTCAAATATGCCCTGCAGACCACTAGCTGGTGGCTCTCAGTGGCTCTCGACCCAGCCTCATTCTCAAGTAGAACGCCGTGGGTCTCCAACTCCATTTCCATTTCCTGCTCCTGTTTCTTCCTCTCCTGCACATTAAGGTAGGACTTGGAAATCTCTCATATGCAGGTCTTCCCAGCTGCCTATAAAACTCCCAGAGGATCCACTGACCCCTCATTGAGTTTCAAATACTCCATCAGCTCCCGTCCTAAGAACTGAGTGACCTCCCTGTCAACAAGACACCATTCATTTAGCCTGCAAATCAGGCTGCAGCCCGCTCTTTATACCCCTACATGAACATGGACTGAGATCACCTGTGCCAGGATATGTGCTCTAGTTGTAAAGAGCAGAAGTCCAGGTGATTTAACATGTAACTCAATGTCAAGAGTCAAGAGTGTGAATTTAGGTGATTTGAATGGTTGCATTTTGGAACTGGTCATCCCATCCAAATTATAAGTGAGGTGTTATGAACATTAGGTAAACACATTGAGTATGGACAGAGGGATACAGTTGGGTTCAGCAATGCGTAGAACCAGAACTTGCCCCCGCTGTTGAGGTCTATGTTCTATTGCCCCAAGCAAGGAAGTCCATCAAGGGATTGATTAGTGTACCCTGGCTTTAGGGTGGGAGGGGATTGTAAGTAAGTAAGTAAATTTATTATGCTTGATTAATTAAAACCTTGCATATAGCACATAACAATAAAATCAAGGTTACAATAAATGAGGAGTTTACAAGACTAAAATAACTAGATTAAAAAAAAAAACACGGGGGATTGTTTACATGGCTTTTTCAGCAGGTTTACCCCCAGACCTTTTGCTTTTTGGCCTGCTGGTTTTGATCCTGTTTTGGTTGGTTTTAGGACTCTGGGCACAATGCCACTGCTATTCAGTACTAAAGTGCATATGCTATTCTTGTGGTAAATCTTTTTTATTAGTTTTATAGATGCAAAACATATGAAGCGCATCTCTACAACCAAGGTACATTTTCCCGTCTACACGGGTGGCAATAAATCAACATTTCAGTCCATCAAGGGCGCTATGCCAATTCATGCTGAGATTTCGTGGACAAGATATAAGCGCCCAAATGTGCCTTCCCTCCGAAAGGCAGAGGTTGACCCGTTTCACCTCCCTATAGAGGAAGGGACAGGCATGTGCAATCATCCCAACCCCGGAGAATAACCATGTGCAATAAAACAAGAACAATAACAACAAACTGCGACACTGTCACCAAACTACATTGCCATGTGCCCCAGTTCTTGACCCCTCCAGTCAAAGGTCCTCCCCCCGCTCCCACTGATGTAACTGGCGCAGTGCCGTAGCTGATGGCGCCCCGCCACTGCGTCACTTAGTGCGCCAGGGTATGCCTCCGGTACAATTGCCTCTGTGATGTCTATTTAATGCCCCACCACCCCCTCTGCTGCGGCCTCTGCCGCCTCCTGTAGGGCGCTCAGCATATGCTTCCACCTCTCTGCCATAGGCTCCTTACGGAGTCCCAGAGTTTCCTCCCTCAGAATGGCGGCCCACTCCGCTCGCGCCCAGGACGAGAACGACAGAACCCACGCCCTAATGTTGGGCGGGTCCCTCTCCTTCCATCTCCTAGTAAGAAGACGCACCGCCGTCACCATCCCCAGATCGAGGAACCGAGAGGACGCTTTTTTCCTTAGGCGGCAGTTTGAAATGATGTAGAAGGTACTCAGGCCAATTACAGGGGATGATGCGACCTGTGCCTCTTGCAAGTAGTGTGTGAATGTCTTTCCAATAGGCGCCGAGGCCCAGGCAGTGCCATAAGGTGTGGAGGAGATCCGCATTCACTTCTCCACATCTGGGGCATGCTGCGTCTGTTCTGTGAAAATATTTGTTGATTAGGTCTGGGGTGAGATAGGCTCTGTGCACTATATATACCTGGATTTGGCGGAACCTCACATTCCTAGGGATTCGTACCGGACCTTTAAGGACCTTTTCCCACTTCTTATCCGCCAGTTCACGCCCCATGTCCCCCTCCCACTTCGCCCGTGGTGAAGTTAAGTCCAGTTCCGTGTACGTCCGTAAGGACGCAGCAAACCACTTGACCAAGTGCTTGCCCCTGCCCATCACGTGCAGGTACTGCACCGTCAGATGCTGTGTTGGCTCTTCCGCCACATCACCCCACTTAGCCGCCATATGGGCTGTTAGGGACCTATGCATGAGGAAACCTCCTAGGGGGAGTCCCGCATCCGCAACCAGCGTCTCATAGGGTATTAATGCTCCATCCCGGTACAAGTCGCCCAGTGTTTGGACATCCACCTCATGCCATTGCTCCAGCATGGAATGCGTGAGCGTCCCCTCGCCCCCGGGTGAGCCCTCCAGGGGCACCGCTGGCGCGTATGGGCGCACCTATCTCGTGAGGTACAATGCCTTGCGAAAGCATTTGAATGCCACTGCCAGCAGCAATGGAGTGGGGCGCGCCTGCATCGCCAGTGGGTGGAATAGCGCAGTGAGCCGCACTAGGGTGTATGCTGGCTCAGCCGCATCGGTGTCCTCCCGCCCTCTGTCCACCCACTGGAGCTGCGCCGCTAAGTAACACTGCTCAAAGCAGGAGACGGCTGGCCTGCCTCTGTCTGAGGGCAGGAACAGCTTCCCGAGCGCTAGGCGGTGTCTAGTGGCACCCCAAATAAAGTCGCGCAGAATCCTGTTGAGGTTGGAGAAGAAGGACGCGGGTAGGAAGAGCGGAAGGTTCACAAAATAGTAGATTAGGCGTGGGAGCATCACCATTTTAGCGAGGGCCACTCTGCCTGTGGGCGAGAGTGGGAGTGTAGACCAGAAACAGATCTGGGCCCTGAGCGCCGTTACCGCTCTGCCCAGGTTCCCATCTAATAAATCCTCTTGTCGGCTGTATATTTGGATCCCCAGATATTTGAAGGTGTCCGCCTTCCAAACTACTCTTGTGCCATGTAGGCTGTACTCTGGGTCCGGCACCTCGTTTCCAAACGCATAGAGACACGACTTGCCGGCATTGACTTGGAGTCCCGAGAGGTCAGCGAAGCGGCTCAGCAAAGGGGCCAGTTGCTCCGGCATGCGGCTCACATCACGGATGAAGACCAGCAGGTCATCCGCATACAATGACACCTGGTGAACTCCGTCTCCTAGTATAATGCCATCTGCCAAATGCTGCCTCAGGGCCGCAGCCAAGGGCACCATGGCCAGCACAAAGAGCAGCGGTGACAGAGGGCAGCCCTCCCGGGTTTCTCTGCCGACCGCCACGGCCTCTGAGACATACTGCCCTAGTCGGACACGGACCACGGGGCCACCGTATAGGAGTCCCACCATCTGCAAGAAGCCGCCATCTATCCCATACGCCTCCAACACTGCCCGCAGGTATCCCCACTCCAGGCAGTCAAAAGCCTTTTCTAGGTCAAGCACCAGGCATCCCGCCCTGGGCCTGACTGATGTTGCCTCCGCTGCTACCCGGAAGAACCTCCTAAGGTTCAGAGATGTGGATCTCGCTGGCACAAAGCCGTTCTGGTCTGGGTGCACTAGATGCGGGACCACTGCCGCCAGCCGCTCCGCTAGGAGCTTGGCGAATATCTTATAATCTACATTCAGCATTGCCAGCGGGCGGTAGGAGCCCAAGGACATGGGGTCTCTGTCGGGATTGGGTAGGGACACTAAAAACGCCTCTCTCAGAGAGGGTGGGAGCCGGCCATCGTCTATCGATGTCCTATACATCCGGAGGAGCTCAGGCGCTAGAATGTCCTTGTTCGCTTTGTAGTATTCGGCCGGCAGACCATCTGGTCCCGGCGTCTTCCCAGATGCTAGCGCTCGAATGGCATCCCCCACCTCCTCCAATGTCAATGGAGCACCAAGCTCCCTATTGTGGCTTTCCGTGGCAGTAGACAGAGCGACCGACTCGAGAAACTCCGTCAGCAGGTGTGGGCCGCCAGCACCTCGTGACCTGTAAAGCTCCCGATAGTGGTCCGTCAGCGCCTGGTGAATTCAGCGCTGCGTGTACACCACTATCCCATCGATGGATCGTATGACACCGATCGGGGTCGTGCGCTCTGCCCTCTGGATTAACCAGGCGAGCAAGCGGCCGGCCCTGTCTGCCTTCGAGTGCATCCTGGCCGTGTGTGCCGCATAATTGTGGCACCGTAGTCGCTTTTGGAGGGCCACGTGCTCGCTTCGAAGGTCCCTCTGCCTGTATCCACGTTCACCCTTGCCCTCCCCCTCCCTTTCATGTTGCAGCAGCTCGGTCTCTATGCGGGTTAGTGAGTTGGACACCTGCGTACGGATTTTCCATGTGGCACCTATACAGTGCCCACGAATGGTCACCTTGTGAGCGTCCCATTCCGCCCCTGGGTCACTCGCCGTGCCCTCGTTTTCCGCAAAGTAGAATAGAATGGCTGTGCCTAGAGACGATCGGAATTCAGCATCTCCTAGTGCTGCAGGTTTTAGTCACCATGTGTGCACCGGAGGCCTCTCCGCCTCCCAACTGAGATGGAAACGGAGAGGATTATGGTCTGAGTGCATCCTGCCCAGGTACTCCGTCTTAGACAGTAACGGGAGCAAAGACTGGGAGCCCACTACACGGTCCAGGCGGACATGGAGGTCATGCACAGCTGAGTAATACGAGTATATCTTATCCGCTTGCGCTGTGGATGCCATTGTCGCTGCGCGCAGGGGCGGGAAGGAGTAGTCCAGGCTCGTGTCCAGGACCATGTTAAAGTCGCCGCCCAGCAACCAGGGGAGCCCCGCATGTCGCTGGAGGATGGGATTGGGGGACGCCAGGAAGGCGGCGTGGTCTGTGTTGGGAGCATAAATGGAACCCAGCAGCATCTCCTGCCCATTCAGTCTCCCCCTAACAAATGAGTACCTCCCCTCAGCATCCGTATGAACATCTGAACAAGCAAAGGGTACGCCAGCTCTCACCCATATCAGGGCGCTGCGCGCCTGCGAAGAGTACGTTGTGCCATATATCTGCCCCCTCCACCGCCTGCGCAGCCTCTCCAGTTCTACTTGGGACATATGGGTTTCCTGGAGGAGCGCAATCCCCAGCCTGTGCCGCTGCATGTAGGCGAAGATAGAATACTGCGTGACAGGGTCTGCATGCCGCGGACGTTCCATGTCATGATAGTGGTGGACGCCATGACGTGTGTTGTGATGTAGTCGCTCTGGGAGCTGAGGGGGCCACCCCCCCCGGGCCGGGGGCCTGAATGGTTCAAGGTGCTCACTGAGTGTCGCTTCTGTAATGTGTAAACTAACAGTAACATTGCAACTCGACTGGCGATTTCCCAATGGGGCAAGCGTCCAAACTTAGTGAGGCGATTACTCCTCAATATAACGTGTCCACAATCAGTGTGTGTGTGGGGAAGCGCGTAGTCAGTGGTGCATCGCAGTATCCCCTCTCTCCCAGGGCCCGTAAGTTTTCGGAGATGGACTCAAAGCATCTAATCAGTGTCATTCGTCAAACTGGTATGTGTGAGCCACCCGTGCGGTTCACGCGCAAAGCGCCCCACTTTACCCCTACGCCGGACGCGGGTATGTATCTGCAATGCTTTGCGAACCGGGCGCCGGCCCGCTACCCATAACAGCAGTGTAGTGGGTGATCAATGAAAGTATACAATATGCAATATGCGAAGTACAGCCCATGTATCTAGTTGTCCCAAGGCTTGCTCTGGTCACACTATGAGGTCCGCTGTCTGAGGCGTGACCACAGGCATAGCAATGTCGTCCAACATCTCTGTGGACGGCGATGATGATCCACTGGACTGCCCTTCGCTTTGCTGACTTTGGCTTAGGTCATTGCCGACAGTCCCCCCACCCAGCGTCGCCACCGCTTCCAGCGCCTCCTGTCTTTCCTGTCGCATTTTCTCCGGGCTTGGGGCGACCTGTCCCAGGCTTGCAGTCCGCTGCGTTCCCCTCTTCCTCCTTCGCCTCCTGGAGCGCTGCTCCTGCCAGCCGCCCCCCTCCGGGCCCGCCGGTCGCTGTCCCGACCATTGTCCTGTTTCCTCCAGCCAGTCCCAGACATCAGACGGGGCGTCGAAGAAGCACGTGCCCTCCTTGGTGACTACTCTCAGACGTGACGGGAAGAGTAAGGAGTAGGGCAACTCCAGGGGTCGCAATTGTTTCTTCAATGTCAGGTACAAGCCACGCCTCCACTACACAGTGGCCGTGTAGTCCGGAAAGAACAGGGCCTGGCTGTTGCCCACCTTGATGTACCCAAGCTTCCGAGTTTCTCGTAGCACCGCATCCCGGTCTCTGTAGTTAAGGAGCTTGAAGAGGAACGGGCGGGGCCGAGTCCCGGGTTTTAGGGCTTACGCGGGCACCCTGTGAGCTCGTTCCACCACGAAGTGCGGCGACAGTGTTCCAGTCGGCAAAAGTGTCCGCAGCCAGCCCTCCATGTACTGTTCGGGATTCTTCCCTTCTTCCCCCTCCGGCAGGCCCACCACCAGGACATTACTGTGCCGGGAGCTCCCTTCCGCATCTTTCGCACGATCTTCTAGTGTGTGGATCCTATCAGTCAGGTCCTGTAGAGCAGAGGCATGGCTGTGCACCACCGGCTGTAATTCCTGGACTGTGTGGCGCTGCGCGGCGACCGTGTCCGATAGCTTGCGATGGTCCGCGTGCAGCAGCGTGAAGTCAGAAGTGACTTTGTCCAGTCGCGCCTCCAAGGAAGTCTTGGTTTGTGCCAAAGCAGTCCCGATACGTTCCACTCCCGCCAAGACAGTGTCCATTTTGGCCGCCAGCATAGTTGCGTGCTCCATCTCTGTCCGCCGCTGATCCTGTGGCGAGTCGGGGCCACTCGGACCTTGTTGTTTTGACTGCGGCTTGTCTCTCAGCCTACCCATTGCGAGCTGCTGCACCGTGGGCATCAGCGCCCCCGTCGGAGGAGTGGCAGTGGGGGCAGCGGGCTCCCTATCTTTCAGGTTTACTTCACTCGCTGGAAGGGTCAATGCTGCGTGGTCAACCGTGACCAGCGGGTCACGTTTCACGGGCCCGCCAGGTGTCCAGAGTCGAGGACAGCGCACCCTTCGTGTCTGCTTCCAGGGCCTCACGTGAGTCTTCTCTCGCCAGGGCCAGCTGGCATAGACAACAGCAGCCTCTTGATCAGTCTCTGGCCAGTCCGTTTGTGAGGTGTGACTGTAGGGGGGGTCGGCCCGGTTCGTGGGGATTAGCTGCGGCAGATCCCGGTCCTCTAGCGCCACTGCCCAGGTACTTTTAGGGTCCGCGGACCAATCAGGCGGGCTCCAAAACTTCTATGCACATGGGTGCAGACAGCGAAGCTCTGCCCGATGCACCCTCGTCTCAACCACATAGGGAGAGGGCCCCCTTGCCCCCCATGCGCGCACTGCCAGAGTGAATGTAGTGTCAGGGGCTAGGGCCTCCCAACGTGTGCACAATCAGAATGGCGCCTGGGGCGAAATGGCGCCCGACAAGTGCGGTCCACACCCTGCCTCACCTCGCGGCCTCCTCCGTCTTGATGCGCCCCACAACTCCAGTGGCAGTGTCCAGTTCCCCTTCCACCACTAGACCAGGCGGCTCTCAGCACAGCCCCAGCAGCCAGCGACAGTCCTGGTAGTCGGCGTGACCAGTGTAGGCCAGGGGGGCAGGGCCTCTCAGCGTGTGCCTCTCAGCGTGTGCGCGATTAAAATGGTGCCCTGGGCGAGATGGCAGCCGACGGGTGCAGTCCACAGCCCGTCTCACCTCCATCAGCACGCGGTCTCCTCTGCCCCGCTGCGCCCCACGCCTCCTGTTATAGCGTCCAGTGCTCCCGCTATCACCAGATCAACCGGCTCGTAGCGCCGCAGTCCCCGGTGACTCACCAGCCAGTGACCGACTCAAACAGCAATGTCCACGCATCGGCCGTGCATCGTGGCCGGAGCACAGTTCTGTAGGCCGCCTCTGGGCCTGCCGATCCTCCGCCGCTGTCCCCGGCCGCACCACGGGTCTCCAGAGCACACCAGTCCCGGGAGAGGGACACTGCAGCCCACTTCCCTAACTTCTCGCCGCCGCCGCCCACATGTAGTGTCCGTCTGCGGTCGGGCTCTCCCCTTCCGCTTCTCCCGCACTCTCCAGGGTCCTCCCATGGGCGCACGGCTGTAGGCTCTCTTCGAGCCGCAGTGCCACAAGTCAGCCTCTGCAGGGCCTCGCCCAATTGTCCCCCGCACGACTGCTCCAGGCACCGTCTGCCACCCGGTGGTCCACTCCAGGTCCGCCACCACACACCTTCGGTCCGTGCAGGGGTCTGCAGCGCCGCTCAGGTCTGGCCTCCCCCACTTCCGCCACAGCGCCCAAGCCAGGAGCTTTCCTGCTCGTCCTGACCCTGGAGGAGTTTCGTGCCACTGCAGCTTGCCCGCACCTTCGCAGTCCGGCAGGCGATTCCTTTCTGCTGCTGACTCAGATCCAGCAGTTTTTCACACCGGCAGGCGCCCCAACCAGTGCCGCATCCGTTCCGCTCAACTTGGGTAAGCTTGATCTACTCTCGCAGGATAATTACAGGAGAAATCGGGCCCCTTCAGACGGAGCTCCAGGGAGTTGCGTCCGCCATGGTGCCTGGCTAGCCACGCCCCCCCTGGATATGCTATACTTGTGAATTGTGTTTATGGATTGGTGGTTCCATGATTGGCATATTTGATTTACTCGTAAGACCCTAGTACAGTGCACTGTGTGTGCCCAGGGCTTGTACAACAAATGCTGCTAGTGGGCCTGCAGCACTAATTGTGCCACCCAAATGAGCAGCCTGTAAATATAACTCAGACCTGCCACTACAGTGACTCTGCACATTTTGTAACTGCCATGTCGACCTGGCAAGTGCACCTACTTGCCAGGCCCTAATATTCCCTTTCGGTATATATAAGGTACCCCTAATGGAGGCCCAAGGTACCCCTGTGGGCAGGGTGCTGTGTATGTTAAAGGTAGCAGATGCACTGGTGTGTGTGACATGTCCTGGTAGTGAATTACAGTGCATTTAGTTTTTCACTATGGAGAGGCTACCTGTCCCATAGGATAGAATGGGGATTTATTTATAACATCTTATAAATATAACTTCCCATTGGGACAAGATGAAAAGATGGAGTTTAGTATGCCTCAACTCAGAATATAAAAATGCATTTTTTAGTAAAGACGATTTTTGTATTGTGTGTTTGAAAATATCACTTATAGAAAGTGGGTATTTTCTTGCATCGCCATTCTGTGTGCCTCTGCTGGTTTGTGGTTTGACTGTCTGTATTTAATGTGACAGGGGCTAGGGATGTACATTCTCTCAGATGGCCACAGGTTGGGAGTTGATGTGTGTCCTGCCTTTTCTGAATGAGTCAGGGCTGGGCTGAATAGACCTGGGCTGCCTTTAGAGTAGTGGAAGTAGTTTTTCACTAGCACCTGAATAGGCCTGGTCTGCATTTAGAGAGGTCGGAGGAGATTTCCCTTGCACCTGAATAGGGCCTGTCTGCCTTGGTCTATGCTGTCTCCACCTCCTGCCAGGAAGCTGCACCAGAGAGGATAGAACTGGTTTTGGCTGGGCAAAGAGCTTCTCTGCCACCAGAGAACAAAGGAATTTGTGCTATAAAAATGGGGCCCAGACCCCAGAACTTTAGATTCCTGCTGGACTAAGGATCTTGCCAGGAAGAAGAGCGTGATAAACTGCCAGGAGGAACTGACACTTTGCTGTCTGCTCTGCTGTATGTATGCTGCTTCCTGCTTCTGTCTTGGGCAGGGAAAGGACGGGATTGTACTTTCATCATCCTGCTGTTAGAGTTTACTCCAACGGTTTGAAGTAGAGCTTGCCTCCTCTTGGAAGTCTCAGGGAGATAAAAGACTGGAATCAAGGAACCTGCCAGGAAGAAGAGCTGAAAGAGCTGTCAGGAGGAGTACTGCCCCGTAGCTGTGTTGTTGCTTTGTTGGGTTGGCCTGCAGTTGCTTGTTCTGCCTTGAGCAGTGAAAGAAATGGACTGAACTTTTTTTTTACTTGTGCTGAGTATCTTCAAGGGCTTGAAGTAGAGCTTGCCTCCTATTCTGAAGTCTCAGTGACTGCAAAGACTTCACCAACTTCTGGGTACCGCTTCTGGCACCATTGTTTCAGTTGCCACAAAGAAGGGAAAAGCAACTACCTACGTCACTGGCTCCGTGTCCTGAAGGCACCACAGAGGGCACCGCTGTATCTCGCACTGCAATCCTCGTCTCACCAACGCCACCGACCAATGCCACCAAGCCGCTGCTTGCACCGTGACCTGTGGGTACCGAAATCTGCACCACCTTGCTTCACGACGCTGCCCTGGTCTCACTGACGCCGTCACTTCCTGCTGACTTCTACACCCTTGATCGTATCATGGGTGGGGCACCCCACGTAAGTTTCATGATGCACCGCCTCGTCCCACACCGCAGTCTGGACTGACCGACGCCAGCTTCCTGCAACTGGCTCTGTTGCCTGCACCATAATCTGTCAGCACCACCTCGAGCACCACCTTCACTCCACACCGCAGGCCTGGTCTCACCGATGCCGCTGGACAACCGTCAGCAAGCCTCTGCCTGTATTGCGCTTTGAGGGCACTGCACTCTGCATCGTTATGCTTCGAATCGCAACCTCGATAGTTGCCACAACCGGATCACTGACATAATATCGACAGTCAAAATATCGACTTGCAAAAATATCGAGGTAAAAATATAGAATGCCAAAATATCGACTTCCTATCTACAAACAGGTAAGTACAAAAATGTTGACTCCAAAATATCGATAGGAAAAAATATAGACATAGAATAGAATATCGATTTTTTTTAAATATCTTCAAAGTAATTTAAAAGTAATATAATAATAAATATAATTAATTTAAACATACTTAAAATACTTCAATAAACTTAAAATTAATAAATAATTAATGTAACTTTAAAAACTTTTTTTTATTTTTAAACATATATATATATATACATATTATTAACAAAACATATACAATATTTTTTTTCCGTAGGATAGCGAGAGGGTTAAATTTACTATTCACACTCCAGAGAGTGCAACAGTAGGAAAAGCGTTGGATAGCGTAGGGATAAAAATTACTATTCCCACTCCTGAGAGCGCAACAGTAGGAAAAGCGTTGGATAGCGTAGAGGTAAAAAATACTATTCCCACTCCAGTGAGTGCAACAGTAGAGAAAGCGTTGGATAGCGTAGGGGTTAAAAAATTACTATTCCAACTCCAGAGAGTGCAACAGTAGGGCAAGCGTTGGATAGTGAGAAGGTAAAAATTACTATTCCCACTCCAGAGAGAGCAACAGTAGGGAAAGCGCTGGATAGCATAGGGGTAAAAATTACTATTCCCACTAAAGAGAGCGCAATAGTAGGGAAATCATTGGATAGCGTAGGGGTAAAAATAACTATTCCCACTCCAGAGAGTGCGACAGTAGGGAAAGTGTTGGATAGCGTAGGAGTAAAAATTACTATTCCCACTCCAGTGAGTGCAACAGTAGGGAAAGCGTTGGATAGCGTAGGGGTACAAATTACTATTCCCACTCCAGTGAGTGCAACAGTAGGGAAAGCGTTGGATAGCGTAGGGGTAAAAATTACGATTCCTACTCCAGAGAGTTCTACAGTAGGGAAAGCGTTGGACAGCGTCGGGGTAAAAATTATTATTCCCACTCCAGTGAGTGCAACAGTAGGGAAAGCGGTGTATAGCGTAGGGGTTAAAATGACTATTCCTACTCCAGGAGTGCAACAGTAGGGAAAGCATTGGACAGCGTAGGGGTAAAAATTAGTATTCCAACTCCAGAGAGTGCAACAGTAGGGAAAGCATTGGATAGCGTAGGGGTAAATATTACTATTCCCACTCCAGTGAGTGCAACAATAGGGAAAGCATTGGATAGCGTAGGAGTAAAAATGACTATTCCCACTCCAGTGAGTGCAATAGTAGGGTAAGTAAATACTTCATATATAAATATAAATAACATACATATTAATACCAATTACAAAATAATTAAAATATTTTACAATTTTGTAAAACATGTTAATTAATCAATTAAAATTACAAATAAAAATTAAATAATAATAAAAATTACCTACTAATACTAATTATTTACCAATTACCAATAAATTAATTTACAATATAAAAATAAATAAAAATTAAACACAAATATTTAAAAAATGTAATTACTTACAATTAAATTACTTCCCAAGCTATTCCCCTATAAACACACAACCCACAACAGAAATTAATGTAATAAAAGTAATATATTTATCAATTAATCAATTACAATAAATTACCAATTATATTTTAATTAATAACCAATAATAATTAATTAAAAATTAATTCTAAATAAATACCAATAAATAAATTAACATATTTAATTAATTATATTTAAATTACTTCCCACCCAATTCCCCTATAAACCCACAACCCGCTACAGAAAATAAATTACTAAAATTAACATATTTATCAATTAAAATTAATTACCAATTATATTTGAATTAATTACCAATTAATAATTAATTAACAATTAATTCTAAATAAATACCAATTAATAAAATAACATATTTAATTAATTATAATTAAATTACTTCCCACCCTATTCCCCTATAAACCCACAACCCGCTACAGAATTATATTACACAAAAATAAAAAATTTATATTAACTTACCTTAAATTCGATATTTTTGTTGTCGATATTATGCCCATTCTATATTTTTGATTCAATATTATGTCCATTCCATTCGATATTAAATTATTCTAGTCGATAATTTGGTCTATTCTATATTTTTTACTCGATATTATGTCTAGTCCAAAATTAAAACTCAATATTTTGTCTCTATACCGCCACAACCGGCTCGCACCAATGTGTCGGCCACAAAACAAAAGGTACTGTTTATGAGCCTGTCGATGCCTCTGACCGACGCTGTCAGACGGAACTGTTGGATTCTGTTTTTTATACTACTGCAGTAGCAGCGTACGTAGCTACTG
Source organism: Lissotriton vulgaris (assembly GCF_964263255.1). Lineage (NCBI taxonomy): Eukaryota > Metazoa > Chordata > Amphibia > Caudata > Salamandridae > Lissotriton > Lissotriton vulgaris. Next base: position 487,086,496 of record NC_141691.1, on the reverse strand, counting down.
ACTTCAAGAAGCTGTGTTTCTAAAATATTCTTGCAAAGTACATATTTTTAAAGTACTGTATTATGGATTTTTGTTGTTTTAGTTTTTTTTTCCATATTTAAAAATATTGCATATTTTTCAAAATGGTGTGGTGTCCTTTTGCAGTGTTTTCACTGTATTATTGTTGGTTATGTGCAAATGCTTTACACACTACCTCTGAGATAAGCCTGACTGTTCATGCCAAGCTAACAAGGGGGTGAACATTGGTTATTTCAGTAGCGTATCCTGACTAGACTACCCTTATCCTGACTAGAATGACGGGTCCCTACCTGGACAAAGGTACCTACCTCGGCCAAATAGAGACCCCCATTTCTAACATTTGTTGTCAGCGGTGAGGATAGGACTTGCATTTGCACTTGACCTACAGTGATTGCTGTGCACTACTACCATATCGCAGACCATTACGTACTGCATAGTGGGTTTTTCCTTTGTGATCTATTTTTGTCTTTCCCTATTTTTGAACTTGAACTTCCTACTGAATCCTGTCTCAGTTAAGAGCATCATCAGTTACATTCCTAGAATTGGTTTTTGAGGAGGATAGGTTAGAAACCTACACTGTAAAGGAACTGAAGGCAGTTTGCAAAAAGCTCAAAGTCCCACTGTGAGGTCGCACCGAAAAGGAGGAGCTACAAAAAGGTGATGAGGCCCTGGGCAGCAGTTAGGAATGCCAGTAGGCATCCTGAGGATCCTAGTGTGGAGACCAGGGAGCGGATTCAAAGGGAAGATGGGCTGAGGGCTCAGGAGCTATTAGGAGGGTAGGTACCCTCTGGGTCAAGCAGCAGTGGTCCCTCTCCAGGTCTATCTACAGAGGAGCTGGAGAATAGGAGACTCAAGTTGGAGCAGGTGAAATGACAAGTGGAGCTGATGGAAAGGGAATTGATTTTAGTTTATGAACTTAAAGTGAGGGAGTTGGACTTTGAAGCCAGGAGAGCTACGTCCAGCCCAGATGGTGGCAGCAAAAGTGTTAGGTCCAGTACTGACCAGGGAGATGTACACACACACACACACAGACTTGTTGCCCTGCTTCAAGGTGGGGGTTGATATACACCAGGGGTTCAGGATTGTGAAGTAACTCCAGTGGTGCGCAGTGTCCCTGAGGTGGATTGGGGAACTGGCGCAGGGGATCATATTCCTAGTAGTGGCAGGGACACTTTCCTGACTCTAAATGAAAGGTGCAGGGAGAGGGGTTCCCCCATGGTAGAAGCCCTGGTAAGTGAGTATGGAGACCAGCCAGAAGAGTATGGGTTGAGAGACAGCAACAGTCAGACATTGTCTCACCATTCTTGCGAGAATGATGTGGGGTACTTTTCTGAGGCACTGGATGGTTGGGCGAAGGCTGGTTTAGTTGATCCATGTGAAGGACTGTGTAATTTGTATGCTGGAGAGCATATGTTTAGTCCCTGTTTTCCAGAGCTATGCCAACACAGGTGGAGTGTGAGTTCTCTGACCCCATGGAGTTCACACTGGAGGCAGACATTTTGGTGGATTCCAGAGGGTCTGATGAAGCATTTGAGGGTGATCCTGAAGTAGGTGGCTCAGGTTTTCCCCAATCTGGTGAGGTAGGGGACGTTGGTAGCGACCCAGATAGTTCCCAGTATAGTGGGATGGGTGAGGAGTCCCATGTCCTATCTTTGAAGAGAGGGAGTGGGGATGGACTAAGTACCAAGGTGCCCGAGACCCCATCCCAAAGCCTGATTGGTTCCATGAGGGCACACCAGGAGTGGGCCGAATCTGTAACAGGATGCCATTCCCTTAAGGGGTTTCCCAAGGTGTCAGGTGAGCTGGGGAGGGGGGAGTGTAACAAGCGTCCCACCAGTTATGGCATCTGGCAGCAACTCTGCAGTTGGGAGGGTGCATGAGTCCAGAGAGAGGGGTGGTGGGGACACAGTCCCCAGTTGGAGGACCAGTGGGTCAGGGGTTGACAGTTCTGAGGTCAGAGCACCACAGGACTGACCCTGGTGAGGCTACTTCTGGCCTGGGGAGACTTCATGCTCTGTCAGGTGGACAGTAGGCTCTAGACCTGCACCAGGTGGCCTCTGGTACAACTCATGAGGAGTGTGTTTCACTTGGAGGGAATTGGTGTACTTCCCAGAAGTCCTGATGTGCCAGGCATAGGTCCAGCCTTAGGGTAAAGACTCTGGGCTGGAGGGCCAGGTTCAGGGTGTCCCACTTGACCTGGAGAAAGGGGAAACTGATAACAGTGCCCCCACCGGTTTGTATTCTGGGAGCACTGCTCCAGGCGGGAGGGTACAGTGCCCTAGGGAGGAGGACAGGGTGTGGGAGAGCCCACCCCAGTCCCTCATGCTGCCTCAGGGTACAGACCCTAGGCTAGTGTACCAGTTGTGGATAGCCCCCCTGAACTGGTGGGCGGATTGTACAGGACTCCTTCCACAGATGCCCTGACAAATCAGGAAGGGTGTACCGCTCCAGGTGGGAGGGTAGAAAGCCCAAGGGAGGAGGATAGGGTATGGGAGAGCCGACCCCATCTCCTGCTCAGGCTCAGGGTACAGACCCTGGGCTGCGGGGTCAGTGTCAGGATGTCATCCCTGACCTGACAAAAGGGAGAGTGGACAATGGGTGCCAGGCACCGGGGGCTACCGCCCCCCACTCTCTGACACCACAGAGGTTAGAGAGCCCTGAGATGCATAAGGCCTGGATCTCATCACTGACGAATGTCAATAGCCATTGTGGCTTGCCTTCCTGGTGGGGGACAGAAGTCACACCCTGGGGATGGACTGGGCCACACCACTATGTTGGCCATTTGGGTACTGTCTACCTGCTGGGACACATATGTGAACAAAGTAAGGTTAGGTGCTGCATAGATGGGGTCCACAGGTGAGGAGAAGGATTCCCCATGGGTCAGCTTAGAGGGCCCTGAGAGTATGGACAGAGGGATCCAACTGTGTTCAGGAAGGCGTAGAACCAGAACATGCCCTTGCTGTTGAGGGCCAGGTCTATGTTCTATTGTTCCAAGCAGGGAAGTCAATCAAGGGATTTATTAGTCTCTCCTGGCTTTAGGGTAGGAGGGGATTGTGTTAGACTTGGCTTTTTCAGTGGGTTTATCCCCAGACTGGTTGATTTTGGCCCCCTGGTTTTGACCCTTTTTTGTTTATTTCGGACTCTGGGCACTTTATCACTGCTATTCAGTGCTAAAGTGCATATGTTCTCCCTGTAAATTGTGTTTATGGATTGGTGATTCCATGATTGGCATATTTGATTTACAGGTAAGTCCCTAGTACAGTACACTGTGTTTGCCCAGGGCCTGTAAATCAAGTGACAATAGTGGCCCTGCATCACTGATTGTGCCACCAACATGAGCAGCTTATTAATGTAACTTAGACGTGCCACTGCAGTGTCTATGTGCAGTTTGTAACTGCCATGTCGACCTGGCTAGTGCACCCACTTGTCAGGGCCTAATCTTTCCTTTTTTAACACATTAGTCACCCCTAAGGGAGGCCCAAGGTACCCCTGGTGGCAGGGTGCTGTGCATATGAAAGGTAGGACATGCACTGGTAGTGAATTACAGTGTATTTCGTTTTTCACTCTGGAAAGGCTATCTGTCCCAAAGAATAGAATGAGAGTTTATTTAAAACATCTAATAAATATAACTTCCCATTGGGACAAGATAGAAAGATGGAGTTTAGTATCCCTGAACTCGGAATATAAAAATGCATTTTTTAGGTAAAGATGATTTTCATATTGTGTGTTTCAAAATACCACTTTTAGAAGGTGGGTATTTTTTTGCTTAGCCATCGTTTGTGCCTCTGCTGGTTTGCTGATTGACTGTCTGACTTTGGAGTGACAAGGGCTGAGGATGTGCATTCTCTCATACAGCCCCCCGGGGGGGGGGGGGGACGTGTATCATGCCTTTCCTGATCTATTCAGGGCTGGGCTGAATAGACCTGGGCTGCATTCAGAATAGTGGGAGGAATTTTCACTAGCACCTGAACAGTCCTGGTCTGTATTTATGGAGATGGGAGGAGATTTCCCTTGCACCTGAATAGGCCCTGTCTGCCTTGGAAAATGCTGTCTCCACCTCCTGCCAGGAGGCTGCTCCAGAGAGGACCAAACTGGTGTTGGCTGGGCAAAGAGTTTCTCTGCCACCAGAGAGCAAAATAATTTGTGCTATAAATGTGGGCCCCAGACCCAGTACTTTAAATTACTGCTGTGCTAAGGACCCTAGCAAAAAAAGGGGATTCCTTTCTGTGGTTCTTAGATAGAAGTTGGAATATAATTTGTAAGGTAAGACACCTAAACTTTTCTGTCCTCAATTGCATATATACTAAACATCACATAAATTATATCAAAAAAAGATAATATTCATTAAAACCATATTTATTAAAAGAAACAACCTTTATCAAATAACATAATATAGACAAAGTCTTGTACATAAAATTTCCTACATATATCATAATAATTCACAAACACATTACAATATATTCCGATACATTAACATGTAGAAAATATTTAAAAGTAGCAAGTATTGTCGACGCGTTTCGGTGTTTTGATCGATGGCACACCTTCCTCAGTACTACATTAAAATTGTTCAATCTAAAAGGTATATGGAGAATTGATTAGTATACAATCAGTGAGGGATTTAAATTTCATTACAGAAATGTTTCTCATCAAAAGACCTATATATAAAGAATAATATTATTATTCTTTATATATAGGTCTTTGGATGAAATAACAGAGACTTATAACAGTGGATAAGGTTACTCCATCTCCAGGATTAAGTCTGGTACAGCAAAGTGAAAAATGCGATAAATGTAAGAAATTCGTTCCTTGCAATGTAGACACCAAAAGATCCGTAAAAACTTTCTGTAATGAAATATATACTGGCTACTTTTAATTATTTTCTACATGTTAATGTATCGGAATATATTGTAATGTGTTTGTGAATTATTATGATATATGTAGGAAATTTTATGTACAAGACTTTGTCTATATTATGTTATTTGATAAAGGTTGTTTCTTTTAATAAATATGGTTTTAATGAATATTATCTTTTTTTGATATAATTTATGTGATGTTTAGTATATATGCAATTGAGGACAGAAAAGTTTAGGTGTCTTACCTTACAAATTATATTCCAACTTCTATCTAAGAACCACAGAAAGGAATCCCCTTTTTTTGCTATAATATTTCCCAGTCCTTTCTGGGTTTGTCAGGGAAAACTCTCTCTTTTTCTAATAGTGCTAAGGACCCTGCCAGGAAGAAGAGCTGGAAAATCTACCAGAAGGAACTACCCCTTTGCTGCGTGCTCTGCTGTGTAGCCTGCTGCTTGCTGCTTTGTCGTGGGCAGGGAATGGAATGGATTGTACTTTTATCATCCTGCTGTTAGAGTTTTCTCCAAGGGCTTAAAGTAGAGCTTACCTCCTGTTGGAAGTCTCAGGGAGATAAAAGACTTCAGAGAACTCACTGGAATCAAGGAACCTGCAGAGAAGAAGAGCTGAAAGAGCTGCCAGGAGGAGTACTGCCCCTTTGCTGTGGTTTTGCTTTGTTGGGTTGGCCTGCAGTTGCTGCTTTTGCCTTGAGCAGTGAAAGGACTGAACTGAACTTTCTTTACTTGTGCTGAGTATCTCCAAGGGCTTGAAGTGGAGCTTGTTTCAGTTGCCACAGAGATGGGAAAAGTAACTGACTCCGTCGCTGCCTCCGTGTCCTGGAGGCACCACAGCGTGCACTGCCACATCTCGCACTGCAACCCTGGTCTCACTGACGCCTCCGCCACTGAGCTGCTGCTTGCACTGTGACCTGTGGGCACCACACTCTGCACCGCCTCGCTTGACTTCGCCGCCCTGGTCTCACCGACGACATTGCTTTCTAGTGACTTCGACACCTGTGACCACATTGCTGCTGCAGGCACCCCTTGTAAGTCTCATGACGCACCGTCTCATCCCACACCGCAGTCTGGACTGACCGGTGCCAGCTTCCCGGAACCAGCTCTGTCGCCTGCAATGTGATCTGTCAGCACAGCATCAGCATCACCTTCACTCTGCACTGCAGCCCTGGTCTCACCGACTCCGCTGGATGACCGTCACCGAGCAGCTGCCTGCACTGCACCTTGAGGGTACCGCACACTGCACCGCTAAGCTTCGCATTACAACCGCGACTGTTGCCACAACCGGCTCGCACCAACTTGTCGGCTGCAACACAAATGTTACTGTTACGAGTCTTTTGACACCCCTGGCTGAGGTGGTCAGGCGGAACTGTTGGATTCTGTTGTTTACAGCACCGTGGTAGCACCGGATGGAGCTACTGACTCCAAAGAACTGTGTTTCTAAAATATTCTTGCAAAGTGCATATTTGTAAAGTACTATATGTTGGATTTTTGTCATTTTGGTCTTGTTTTGAATATATACAAATACTGGATATTTTTCTAATCTGGTGTAGTGTTCTTTTGTAGTGTTTTCACTGTATCATTGTTGGTTATGTACGAATGCTTTACACACTGCATCTGAGATAAGCCTGACTGCTAGTGCCAAGCTACCAAGGGGGTGAGCAGGGGTTACTTTAGGGGTGTAACTCCCTTACCTTTACTAGGAAGAAGGGTCCCTACTTGGAAAAAGGTGCCACCAATTCCAAATAGAGACCCCGATTTCTGACAGCTCCAATCATACCATATCTGTCATTCCGGGCTCTAAAAGAAGCTTATATACTTTTAAGTATGCCATTTGCTGTAGCATCTACGTTTTTCCCATGGATAAATAAATAATCGCAGCATGGTGGACCACCAACAGCTTGTTTTTCTTTTTGTTTTTGATTTGTGGGTGTATTGAATATTTTGACAGGCGTGGACTCAAAGTAGGAATTGAGAAGCTTAAATTTGCTGTGGGAGCAGGAGAATACACTGTACGGAGATGAGATAAGACCAACAATTGGAGTAAGTGGAAGCAATTCAAAGTTTTCCAATTATGAACAAAGAAGGGCAGCTGAGATACCTTCTTGACATAACAGAGCACTATGCATGGTTTCTGGATATTTTCCTGACCCCTCTAGAGCAATGCAAGAATTGTTGTAGAAAGGTGTCAGGTGCGCTTGGTAAAATGATTGTGAAAGAGCTTTCAAGGACGTCAAGGAAAGTATTCTAATGCTGTGGTTCTGGTCGCATATGTTTTAAAAAATTGGACCATAATTTCACTATTGAAAGTGCTTTCAGTCTTGATATTGTCATGATGCAAGAGATGGGTGGACGGGTAATAGCATTTGTCAAAGATATTTAAAGGAACAGAAACTGGCTATACAGTTATTATGAAAGAGGTAACCTTGTTGGAGGGGGTTCAGCATTTTTAAAAATAATTCCAGGGTACAGAATTTGAGATACGCTATAACCACAAGCACTTTATTGAGATTCTTGCAAGCAAAAGAGTAAGTAGAAAGACACTCCGAAGAGCGAGCTAAATTACCATACAGGCTTCAAAATTAGCCTTTGTGAAAACTAGATACCTGATTTGCGGAGCGTGTATGCCGACTGTCTAACAAAGTTACCACTAAAAAGCAAATAAGAAAGCGGAAGGTGATGCATAGGTATGAGCTATTGTAAATTTTCCATATGTTGTTGCTGTATGAGAGGGATAATTGATTCTGGAGGGAGGAACCAGAGGTGCTATTAGTTCAGGGAAGAGAAGGAATGCATTGCCAATGGATAGCCCAAACATGCTGGAAAAGACAGTCCTTAAGGAAATGTTAAATTGGTGTGGACATAACAGTTTGTGTAAAACAAATTTGTGAAGAGAGAAGACACCATGGTGGTTCAAGTCCCATTGACGATTGGTTTTATGTACTCGATGATTGGAGGAATGTCAGCCAAGAAAAGGATGGCTTGAGCATCCTTTTGGTGGTCTGGAAAGGGCAATGATATAGATGGGTAGGTGTGTCAGGAACTGCATATTAGTGGAAGGAGTGACAAATTACATGCAGTAGAAGAGAAACCAATATTTCCTAGAGAATTTCCCCAGCAGCTGTGGCAGAAAGGTGGTATTGATCTAAGTGGTCCTCATGGGGTTGCAAGAATGGAAGGTAAATTTGCATTTGTCATGGCAGACTTCCTTTTTAAATAGCCTGAAGTGAAGTTTGTAAGGTATGGAAATACTAAGAATGTGAGTGAATGTTGTAAACAAATGTTAACTAGGTAAAGGTGTCCAAATGTGATGATCAAGGACAATGGCTGACAAGTCACCTTAGAGGAGATGAAAGAGTTTTTTTAACAATGAGAAAGTAGATTAGTAGTTGGGAAGGATGGTAGTCCACTACAAGCAATAATGCCAGTATCCCTGTTAAGTCCTGTTAAAGATTTCAGTCATTTAAACCTGAGCTTAAGCCCTGGTAGCTATAGCACAGAGAAGACAGGAATAATTTAAGAAAATGTGAAAAGCTTTTTAAATTATCAAAACATCTAAAAAGTTGGAAACATGAGCAATAAAATTCCCATTTCAGTTTATAAAAATAGAGACCTCTTTAATGAACACAATAACACCAAAACAACAAAAATCAAATAAGGGAAACCAGAGATAAGTTTTCATAAAATTAGCACCAAAAAGTGGAAAGCACCAACAAGGGTCAACTGTTCATGCTAGATCAGGTCAAAGTTAAAAGTTAGGGCTGACTATGATGCATGACTGTTCCAATATAGGGACCAGCTTTGTTCCAGAGAACGTTTACCTTCTAACATCAAAAGTTTTATGGAGAAAAAGTGGTTGTTGACACGTTGTTGGCAGGACAAGCTACAAGTTGGAGGTGAATCAGGGCTTGATGATGCTGGGTTGCAGAAGAGCAGATTCCCGGTGCTTCCTCAATAAAGCCAGGAAAGCTCCAAGTGGTTGAAGTCTTAAGTCTGTGTCTAGAAAGTTGCTGCTCAGCATTGTTTCTGGAGAAGCCTTCAACGTTCAGTTTTAGAAACTTTTCTGGAAGTCAGATTTTCTTCGGGGGGCATAAAGCAAGTTGAGGCTGATCAGCAAATCAACATTGACAGCTGCTGCTTTATCGCTTCTCCAGGCAGAAAGTTGTCAAAACATTTTTAATTCCCAACCTTTGTAGTTTGGACAGAAGGAGTACACTCTAACACCAGTCAAGTGTTCCAGGACCTTAGGAACAGCAAGTGTGGGTCAGGACTCACTACAACAGAAGCCATCAGCCGTGTCCAGGGTAAATCCAGTTGAAACTGATCAGCTGGGCTCTTTCAGGAAAGTGGGCTTCTTGCTGATTATGTGTACCAGTAGCTTAACAGGAGGTCAGCCTAATGACCCTTGCAGTCCACATCTTTGCCCTGGGTACAATTGAGAGCACGTCCAGCCCTTAGGTTTCTCCTCTCTCCTCACAGGTCACAAAAGCAGGTGCACTCATTCTTCTTTCTTCCACAGGTCTAGTAGTGTTCGGAAGAAGGTGTCCTGGGGTGCCACATTTATGCCTGACACTAGCTTGGGGTGGAGGTGACTTTCGGCCCTCCGTGACCAATAAGGAAAAGGTTCCCAGGGGTAAACTTACTCGTGTTTTCAGACGTTTCTGTTTACCCTACTGCAAATAATCCTACAGTACCCCTCTCTACTTAAAACCAAGATGGTAGAACCTTTCTTCCTCTGTGCAGAGCTCACATGCCTACCCTAAAAAGGTGGCCAGGGAAATTAGCAAACCCTGGCCTGTGGTCACTCAAAACTGATTCTGGCATTAAGCTCCTCTCCCAGTAGAATTGGTGCCTGGCTAGTTAAAAGGACCATAGAGGAGGCAGGCCCAGGGGTGAGCCTCATCTGCGCGTGATAGAGTAGGTATCCTTTGAAGATATGCAAGGGGCTGGGCACAGCCCCTAGATCGTCCTGTCAGGGGAAGGTCAACTTCTGCCCACACCCAAGGCTGTTGTCTTAAATCTGGTACACAATTTACACCTAATCAAGCAGCTATTCAGATAAGGGGTGACACTTCGAAGCACAGGCAAAATGGCTTCTAGATGCTTAGGCTGGTAAAAGGTGCCTTTTAAAAGTAGATTTTGTAAAATATGTGTTACAAATCCGACTTTACCCTGGGTTTATAATACATATTTTTATAAAGTCCATGAATTAACATTTTTCCAGTTCCTAGGCAGAGATAATTTTAGTAAGTTTAATAATGTATCCTAATGCTTTACCATGGGAGAACTAAACCTGCTACAGCGAAGATAGTGTTCAGGACGTTGTCACTGTAAGGACATGTTTAACATTAAACATTTACCTGTCCTCCTTTTAAGTATCATAAAACCCACCTTTAAAAACATTTAAGGCATACTTAGGGATGACATTACTATTTAAAAGAAAGGTTTAGACGTATTGAAGGAGGTTATTTTGACAGGTTGAAGTTTACCTTTAAACTTGCACATCCTGCTTATCTGCTGGCAAACCTAGAGTCATGTTTTCCATTGTCACTTTGGTGGTCGCACAAACTGTGCTGCAGTTCACTTTTGATAATCAACTAACAGGCACTGTGTACACTTTGGACCATAAACTAGGGACTTATGGGTAGGTTAAATATGCCAACGAGTATGGTCAATTATGACATATTGTAGGAGTCAGAGCACATTTATTAGGGCCTGGTAAGCATAGTCCCGGTGCACAAAGTAAACAAAACAGCATCAACAGTCCCCAAAAATTAGGTCGATCATGCATAAAGAGGCCTTTTCCAACAGAAACCTTATATTGGAACACACCATAAAAGAACATTATGGTGGTAGGCATAGTAGAGAGTATCAATAGACTGTTGAATTAGAGTATACAGTTGGTGTTTTAGAATCGGTTGGCATGGCAGGAAAAATGGAAAAGATGTTATGAAGTTACAGTAGCTACGCCTCACTCATTAACTGGGCAAACTCAGTTTTCCTTGCTAAGAGGTAGAGTGCTGGCAACATTATTTGTACAGTCTGGATGAGTATGTGTGAAGTCAGTGTGTGTGATCAAGTTAATTGTGGTGAGTGGACAAATATACAGGCACTAATACAATAGGTTGAAAAAGCTTTATTCGAGTTATACACTCATAAAAGCACAAACATGTAAAATTACACTTTTAAAAAGCTCTAAACATACAGTAACACTTAATTTACAGCCTAAAATACACAGTATAAACACATAAAATATTCACCACAAATTAATATAAGCTTTTTCATGATATACAAAATGCTAAATGCGAGTTAAAAGGCAAAGTCGACCACAGTATTAACCATAAACAAAATTTGTACAGTCAGAACTCCTTACGGGCATTTAGCAACATATTATAGCTAAAATTCATAATTCTCTCCCTCGGGATTTAGCAGTGCAATTCATACAAGCAAGAAAACGAGGTTCAAGGCCTATTCGAAGATAGAGCCCTCCACCTTATAGACCAAGCCCACCCCAGGTATTTTGCCGTTCCTACAACTATAGGCAGTTCGGTTGAGGAACAAATAATTCTCAGCCCCTCTACACCGCTTAAAACACCAAGGTTCCTGCAAACAGGTGCCAACCACAATTTCCTTGGTTTTACATAGCCCTCGCACATGAGTAGAAAATGTGCTATACTTTCATTGGGGGCGCCACATGTCGGGCAACATGAACTACTATTAGTTCCCCAATTAGACGTCAATGACTTCAGGGGGAGGGAGCCTGCCCTTAACTGGAAAAATAATTTCCTATCTGTCGGAACAGTTATAGTGTCCCAGTACTGTTCTAGTGCAGGCCTCATTTTGAATTCCATAAACCTACCCCCCATAGATTCTGAGGTCACACTCCTCCAAGACTTCTGGTCAATGTAGTCCCAATATATAGCTTTTATAATTGTTTTACTGGGGAACACTTCCCCAGAGGGATTTTCCCAAAGTTTGGAGAGACCAAGCACAGCAAGGGTGTCCCTAAGCTTTTTTAGCCATGTAATTTTATGGAAGACGTCTGATTTAACTAAGGCAGAAAACCCCTCAGCATAGTGTATAATTTCTGGGGTCGTCCACAACCGTCTCCAGTAGAGGATAGGCCTTAGTCTGGCACGATCACTAAGCGATCTTCTTCCTAAATCCAGGCCAAGCGGTATTAATGGGGTACTTTGGGGAAGACTAGTTATCCCTCTCAGGAACCTGTTCTCAGATCTTTGGAGCGTATCGAACCTCTCAAAGCCCCAGACTTCAGCCCCGTAAAGGGCTGCGCCCAAGGCTTTTGCATCGTATACCATGAGAACAGGTTTAATAGGCCTGGTTTTAGATTTTGCTTGTTCCACTCGAAGTGCTCCTGAGATCTGCTGATGTTTCAAAACCGCCTTCTCGATATGTCTTGACCAACCAAATTTACTTGATATCTCCACCCCTAGGTATGTAAAAACATTTACTACCTCTAGTCTAATACTGTTCAGAGATACCCTGGGTTGGGCTTGGCGTTTTTGCCCAAAGACCATCAGCTTAGTTTTATTTACATTGACTTCGAGACCCCGTTCCTTGCAAAACATATCGAATATGTTCAAGGCTTGCTGGAGTCCTGCCGGGGTTTTGGACACAATTAAAGTATCGTCGGCGAACATCAGGATCGGAACCCTGATGCCCGCCAGCGAAGGTGCGTCAACCCTCGCATCCAACATCCTATCGGCTATACCATTGATGAACAAGGAGAACAACAGGGGTGCCATGGCACAACCCTGACGTACCCCCCGCTCGACTGGGAAATTGATGGATGATTCCCCATTCCTCCCCCACTGGACTTTAGCGAAATTGCTTTCGTGGAGGCGCATTATTAATGTGAGCAATTCAAGTGGAACCCCTATCTTGCTCAAGACACCCCACAGCATACTCCTGGGCACCAGGTCGAAGGCAGCCCTCAGATCTACAAATGCTACATAAAGGCTGCCCTCGCCAAGGAGTACAGTCCCCCACCGCAGCATAGTGAAACGAAAAATTTGGTCAACCGTGCTGGTAGCTCGTCTAAATCCTGCCTGGTAGGGGGATAAGGCATTGTTTTCATCTACCCAGGCCATAAGTTTGTCGACCACCATCTTGCCCACGACTTTCTGGATAGTGGCCAGCAAACTTATAGGTCTATAATTTGCCAGGAGCGACCGATCACCTTTCTTGAAGATTGGAATTATAATTGCCCCCTTCCATACATCTGGGATTTTTGCCCCTTTTGCAAGGGCATTTCCCAGGACCGTCGCATATTTTGCCCAGCGGACCGTATCGTGTTTGAAAACATCTGAGGGAATTCCATCCAACCCCGGAGCTTTCCCCCCCTGTAGTGATGAAATTACCAGTTCTGCTTCTTTAGTTGAGAATAAGTCTCACTTGGAAAATACCACAGGGATTGGTTCAATGTCCATTATATCCCTATTCTCCGCATACTGAGGTTGGAAATACTCAACCCATGAAGCTTCATTAACATTATTATCGGGATTGTTTGGCGTACCACCTCTGCCCCATTTCATAATTTTCCAAAAGAGTCTTGAGTCTTTTTGCCCAGAGGCCTCAAGTAACTCCTCCCAATATTCCTCGTCCCAAACTTTTTTAGCCTTGCAAATATTCTCCTTATATTGTTTCCTAGCAGTACTAATCATAGCCTTATCCCTGCTTTTGATTGCCCTGCCCAGCTCCAGTCTGGTTGCCCTGCACTGCTTGTTAAACCACCTTGCCTGTTTAATGGGAGGTTTTCTATTTGCCCTAACCGATTTAATAAAATACGGTTTTATCAAATGGAAGAATGTGTCGTGAATGTCTGCTATTAGAGAGGAACCCGGTGTTACAGGGTATACTGATTCCATAGCGGCAATAGCATTATCCACCTCCAGATTAATGTGCTCCACAGTAGCTAGGTTGGCCAACACATTAGGCCATTTCACCCTTCTTGAATCGTTAGCTATAACAGGTACAATTTCACTACCTAACACAAGGTGGGCAGGCGCAGCCCTCCACCATGAGTGGGTAACACTGAGGGGGTTATGATCACTTTCTATTCTCCCCACAATTTCCATGTCGCCCACGCCACACCATAGCTCAAGACTGCAAATGACATAGTCGATCCTACTCTTACTATGCCAATTGTCGAATGTGCTATTTCCACCTTGATCACTTTTTGTCCTGCCATTAAGGGCCCTCAAACCATACTCCAGACATAACGCATTCAATAACAATACATCCTTAGTCCACCGCTTCACTGGTGGAAGGTTTAGGATTGGGACGCCCCATAGAGCATCCTCTTCTTGTCCTATCGGATGTTCAGTATTTTCCAAAGGCTCGAAAGTCCTGTTCAGATCACCTGCCACCACCAATCTATTACCAAGTGACTTGGATTCAAGGGAGGTTGATAGAGCTTCAAGGGTGGGAGAATTCCCAGCACTTAAACCCCTAGCATAAATATTATAGATATCTATCACACCACCCTGTCCTGATGTTAACCTCAATAATTGTATATCCTTGCAGCATAGGTCAATGACTTTTATTTTGACCTGGGAATTCTGCTTGACCCAGGCTGTTAGACCTCCCATAGGTCTGCCCCTAGGGCCCCTAGTCGCTGGAATACAAAAATTTAGATAACCTGGCAAATAGATAGGCTCACAAGCCCACGTCTCCTGGAATAGACACATTTCAAACCCATTAACAAAGTCTAACCAATCTTGGGACAACAATCTGGGGGCCAAACCTGCTATATTCCATGAGAGGAACCTCCCAGTGGTGTCACCTTTGCCAATCCCCCTTTCAGTATCTACCATGACCGGTGAATTGGTCAAAATCTCACAGTCACCACCCTCTCCCATCGCAATATTTGCACAATTTGCCACATTTGCCTCATTTGTACCAGGACTTAATGGTAGTCTGGGATCATCCCCCCAGTCGTCCTGGCATACCTTATTGACCCCCCTCGTGCTTCCATATTCCCTTTCTGGGACCACTTCTACTAAATTACACATTGCATCCCCCTTAGGTGACAGAATTGGCTCCACAATAATTTCCCTGTCCATTTGTACAACAGAATCCAAAAGTTCAACTGGATCCCGTCAGCATCCCCATCTCGTGTACCCTACTCCACCATCACAGTTATATACCTGTTTGTAACTATCATTTGGATGCAAAATAGGGGCAGGGAAGGAGCTGACCTCTACCAAGGGAGGCAGAGTAATTCGCGTTGACTCATTACACCCCCCCGGATAAAAGAACACAGATCTGGGATAGAAAAAAGTCAAGTCTACAACCCCAATCCCACCAAAACTAATATTCCATCCCGGTTTCGTGATCAACCCTACTACCCTTGGGTCTTGAAAGTTGATTATGATACACTCACCCCCCTGCTTTTTTAGAGTGTTCCCAATCCAGTTGACCCTTCTAACCCCAATGATCAGGCCGTCCACACCCCCTGGCAGGGGTCTATTGACCCGCAGCCAATGCATGACTTTATTTTTTAACATGTCATATGTTTCCCATTGACCTTCCGATAAGAGTGGGACGTTGGTGAGAATGGCCACATATGGGTGGGAATCAGGGGTGAGTTGAACCGGGGGAATCCGAATTGTGGGTTTGTTGGGATATGATTTTGATGGGCATCGTTCTTGGACAGCAAGGCTCAAAGGAGCACTATTTCCCACGGCCATGCTAGTGTTGTTTCCACCGGCTGTGGTGTTGCTATCCCTTACCTGACCTCCCCTATTTACTATCTGAGAGGCAAGAGACCCGTTTGATCCATCAACGTTCTTACCTAGATTTTTGTCTGTGTCTGTCAAAGTACCCTGATTACGTTCCATAGTAGTTGGTAAGGGTGAACTATTTTTATTAATCGCTGGGGCACAGTTTTTAATGCCATCTTTTGTACCTTTAGCCGTTGCACTAGTACAGCTGGTCTTTGTTCTCCCAGAACTACAGTTATTTACAGAGGGTAAGGGTACTGCTATGTTCTTATTGTTCTGACCCTGATTCTGCTGAGTAGATACACCATTCACCGTTGGGGGAGTCAATTCGACCACGGTGACACCAATATCCCGCTCGGCTAGCTTATGTTTTGACCCATTCTCTCCCAATTTGTTATGGGACTTAATTAATGTTTTTATTGAGAAGAAGTTATCTAAGCTAGCCTGCTCAAGATGGTCCAATTGTTTTGCTAGCTTCTCAAGTCTAGTCTCAAGAGGGTTTAGGAGGGAGCGTATTAGTTTTTCCACACCCAATAAATATTCCTGTTCAGATGTCGGTTGCCCAGGGGCTGCTAAGGTAATGGGGTCTATTTCTATTACTGGTGATGCAGGGATCAATTGTTTCTCTGCACCTGTTAACACAACCAACTCCCCCCTTGTTGTTACCCCACTAGGGTTTGAAGGACTGGGTTCTTTTGGACCCAGCGGTGCCAGGGCACAACACCTGAAACCTTCGTGGGTAACCTGCTCCGGCGTACAAGTCACAGAGACACGGGACACTTCCTTCGGCGTCAAAGAGTCAAGGTTTATTTACTGCAGGGAACACAGAAGTCACAGGAAGTACATCGAGTGTAGTTCGGGGAGACTGCTTCAAATTGGTTTTGTGGATCGCTCCTTTTATACAGTTTTTACCCATAAGATAACATGAGACACAATAGTTTACAACCTGGTTCCCACATGTCGCTCTCAGAGGGGTCGCTTTGGTCACTTTGAAACACATAAGGTCCGGAACATAAGTGCGGAAACATTTGGCGGTTCCCAACTGTAAAAACCCATCTTCCCACCATTAGCAAATTCCAATCAGCAATAAAGTAGATCGAAATAGGAACGAAGACAGGTGCAGAGGAAGACGGAGACAGTGGGGAGATCGGAAAGGGTGTAAAAGGGGAGGTAACGAGAAGCACGAGATACAGGCATCAAAGGGACGTGCCTAATGAGATGCACGGCTGAGACAATAAGCCCGTGCGGCAAGATGAGCCTCGAGCGGCGCCATCTGCCTTACAGTAGCAACCCCCTCATCATAAAGACACTTTCAAAGAACATGTGTCTTCCGCAAATATCTTGGGAGTCCCAGGGTCGCGAAGCGGACAGCGTCCGTTCGCTGACTACTTGAGGGCAAGAGACAAAATGGATGCCGTATCTAAGATGGAACCCGTGGGTACAGATGAGAAACCCACATATCAAACGAACGGTTTAAGTTAGCACAGCGAAACTGCGCACACTTACTAAACTCGTCATTTGCGGTTCATAGATACTAGACTCGACCATATTCGTACGAGTCGAAAACACCACTTACAATTGTCACGGAACCTCAGACGCTCCTTTTGCCCTCATGTAGGCAAGCACTAGTCGGAATCATATTCGATATTCATCAGACCATCAAGATGTCGTTGTAGCATAGCTCTGTCCGACCGAGTCCCCTTGGTAACAGATGGTTGTCTCATACACGTTGTAGCACAGAGGCCACATAAGGCAGGACCACACTGCACACAAAGGCAACACGTGAACAGGAACACTACCACAACCCCGATGATCATCAGAATCTTCCAACCCCAAGTCGACATCAGGCCCCAAAACCAACCAAGTAGCGTCCAATCCCCTACATCCACGTGTATGGATTCGGAGATCTTATGCAACTTCGAGATGGCTTGATAGACAGTAGGAGCATTATCAGGTATGAAAATGCAACAGCTCGAATGGATCACTTTACATACCCCACCGCGATCTGCCAAGACGACATCTAAAACCATACGGTTTTGCAACGTCATAAGTCTCTCCGCCTGAAGTTCTGAGGTGATATTACCAAGGGCACTGGCAGTAATATTAGCTGTCGATTCTACCACTCGAGTCAAATGTCTCAGGTTCCTACTATTAACCATAGGTCCCCAAAACGGGAGGAAACCCTTGAAAAAGTCTCCTGCCTCTTGACCGGCAGTATCCTCTTCGCTAATTACGCCTCGTACAACTCTAGTCTTATGATAATCGGCATCTACAGTGAACGTCGGAGGCAACAGATTTGCAACAAAACATGAGCCCATGAAGTCTGTGGGCAACCATGTGTATGCACGATCATGACAGATAAAGTATGTACCCTTGGCAGCCAGAAACACAGGGGTCGGGGACATTGGCAGAAGGTAACTTTCAGTGCAAGCACTTGCTCCAAGTGAGGCTTGCGAACCACGACCCACAAGACAAAGATTACCAGTGTGGGGTACGACCCATATTGGAGACGAGCTTTTAAGCTGCTTTTCATTAGTGAACGTACTATATTCCCCTCTACTTAGGACCCTATAGGCTTGCACCTCTTCTTTAGGGATGAGAAAAGCATCATGGATCTCATCTTCCATATCCGCTATTGCCATCGATAGCACCCACTGATAAGAGGTAGGACCAGGGTTGGGGGAACGTTGTTCTGGAGTGGGGTGGAAACCCAGTGCGCTTCGAAGCATTGTTTGAAATGCTCGAGCTGACCCTTGGGAACTATACGGTAACACCAGATATGGAATTCCCTTACCCGTAGTATGTGGCATCAGCCCACACACCCAACAATTAGTAGTGTTAACCACTAACTGATGCTGATGGAGGAGCTGGATAAAGGAATTGTTGCGGAATTCTACACGTCTAGCCTGTTCGTGTTCCGGTAACATATGAAAGGAATGAGGAGAAGCAGTAGAAGTAAGATTAGGGTAAGGAGTAGGAGTAGGGGTAGGAAGTAAGAAGTAAGACATAGTGTAATACACCCCACCCGCCAAAAATGCAGAAGCAGTCAGAAACAATACAAACAATGGAAATACAAAACATTTAGTACGACTAAGTTTCTGCAGTCTGACTCTATACGCCTGAGCTCCTTCCAAATCATTCAGCTTCGAAAATGCCATTTCCCTACGACCGTCCGCAACGTTTCTTGACGCACTTCGTTCTGTGCAGCAATAGTCAATCCCCAGGAGTTCCTAGGAACCGACGGCCTTTAACCTAGCGTCAAGACCTACTGTCCAGAAGGAAGTACGCGCGCGGCCCTACGGCCCTCAATACACAATATGTATTTTATTTAGCACAATATTTCAGCTGTGGAAGGAAAAGATACAAGGAAGAAGCTTATTACATGTACAAAACAATTTTCAATGATACGAATTGTTCAAAGTTGATCAGGGGAAACGAGGATATTGCAGTTATCAATTCAGCAAAGCAAGAAAATTTTATTTGTCCTTAATATGAGAACGCAGAGAATATCGATGTTTCCCTGGACGTGTCTGCTCGTCGAACAAAGGATCCGTTGAAGAGACAGCGTCCTGTTGATCAATTGGTTGATTTGATCTTGAGTCTTTTGCTGACAAATGTTCAACAGTGGCTTTCTGCTGCGCTGAGTGTTCACCAACAAGCTGTGCGTCGCTAAAAGGTACAAATGCCGGCAATGTTTCTGCTTCTATTGACGCAATGCCTTTCCTCACCCACGGGTCTGCCGGCAAAGGAATAGGGACTCGCTTACAATGGGTAGCATGTACCCAATTCTTCCGCCCCTCAAGACGAACGGCAGTCCTCGTGGCCAGGAGCACCTGGTAAGGTCCGGTGAAACGGGGGTCCAGATTCTTCTTGCGTGAAAAATTACGGGTAACTACCCAATCTCCGGGCTGGAGCTGGTGGCCTGGACCCTCCGTCTGCGTCGGCAAGGCGTCGTAAACCTGTTGATGAATTAACCTCAGTTTAGCAGTCAAGTCATGTAAGTAATCAATCAACATCGGATACTCAAGATCAACGAATATTCCTGGCCTAGGAACCCCCCACACATTCGCAGGACGGCCGAACACTATTTCATAGGGGCTAAGCCCTATTCGGGAGTGTACAGTCGCCCTAGTTGACAGTAATGCTAGAGGCAAAGCGTCAGGCCACGAAAGTCCAGTCGTAGCCTGAATCTTCGCTAGCTTTAGTTTAAGGGTGCCATTGTACCCTTCAACCAATCCAGCTGACTGGGGATGATTGGCGCTATGGAATTTTTGATTAATTCCAAGGCCCTTACACACACTCTTCATCACACTTCCAACAAACTCACTTCCGTTATCTGACCACACGACTCTAGGCATTCCATACCGAGGAAAGTATTCCTTCAGTAGGATTTTCGCAGTAGACAAAGCAGTATTGTCTTTGAGGGGATAGGCCTCGATCCATCGGGAGAATGCGCAAACCACAACCAAAACATATTTCAGGTTATTGCATCGCTCCATATGGATGAAGTCCAATTGGATCACCTCAAAGGGATACAAAGGAGGAGCAAAACTGCCAGGGGGAGTTGGGGTTCCTTTGCCAGGATTGTACATTATACACACCATACAATTCTTCACCAAGCGTTCAGCACACTTAGTAATTCCATCATTCTTCCACACATCAGCCAACAACTTGCAAATGCCTTTCGCGCTAATATGTGCTAACCCATGTGCCATTGTCACAACGGCTAGTACATACGCATCAGGCAACATCCATCTTTTCTGATCTGACAAATCAATCCAGCAACCATTCGCATCCAACCTTCCCGTACTTTCTTTCCACTTCGTCTTTTCAGTCTCGGTGGCCTCATTCTGTATTGCTTTCACACTCTCTATAGTATCCTCACACACACTCGATTCTGTAGGCCACCTAACCGAACTCGTCACATACATTCGAGTGCTAAGGTTCCGGGCAGTCTCCTTAGCAATCTCATCTGCAAACGCATTACCACGACCAACATCATCCGTCACTTTACGATGCGCACTACACTTAACAATTGCAACTTGAGCAGGCAAAGTCAATGCATCCAAAAGATCGTTCACAAGCTGGCCATGCTGTATTTTCGTGCCATGTGACGTGAAGAAACCACGCTCTCGCCACAACCGTCCAAAGCTATGCGCCACACCGAAAGCGTACTGACTATCGGTGTACACATTCACTCGTTTACCTTTTGCTAATACACATGCTCTAGTAAGAGCAATCAGCTCTGCAGCTTGGGCAGAGTTCTGATTCAATCTCGCAGTCTCAACTACAATATTCAATGTTACAACAGCATAAGCAGTAGTCACATCCCCATTCGGCAATTTAAAACATGACCCATCCACATACAGAGTGCCCTCCGGGTCTTCCAATGGGGTGTTTTTAAGGTCCACACGACCTTTTGTCTCCTCTTCTGTCCGCAAGTAACAGTCATGTTCTGCTACTTCATCTGACTCTGCACTAATTGGTAACAAAGTTGCCGGATTTAGGACATTACAACGTTTTATCTGAATATGGCTTGCCAAGAGCGTCAATTCGTACCCAGATAACCTCGCACTCGTCAAGTGCTGAGTTTTCGTTCGATTCAAAAGAGTATCGACTGCATGCGGAACCATTACCGTAAGCATATTATCCATGACCAATCCTGCTGATTGTCGGATAGAGACCGCAGCTGCCGCAGTTGCTCTCAAACAACTCGGCAATGCTCTAGCTACTGGGTCTAAGGTCGAGGAAAAATATGCACATGGACGTTGCTTACCACCAAAAGGTTGCGTTAAGACACTCAAAGCACAACCTTCCCTCTCGTGAACATATAACGTGAACGGCTTGCTGTAATCAGGGGTACCTAACACAGGAGCCGAACACAATGAGTCACGTAATTCAGAAAAACTTTTCTGACATTCCTCCGTCCATGGTAAAGGAGTAGAAACATCCTTGCACGTAAGAGCCACCAATGGTTTCGCTAGCAATGAAAAATTAGGAATCCACTGCCTGCAGTACGACGTGATACCTAGAAAGGCACGCACATCTCTCTGGGTTTGTGGCACAGCCATTCGCGCAATCGCTGCAATTCTCTCTGGGGTCAATCTCCTTCCCTCCTTTGACAATAAGTGACCGAGGTAGGTTACTTCTTGACAACAATATTGGAGTTTAGAAGGTGACACCTTGTGATTCAACTCACAGAGATGTTGCAGCAACGATACCGTAGCAATTTTGCAAATGTCCTGAGTATCAGCAGCCACCAATAAGTCGTCGACATATTGGATTAAAGCCGCACCAACCGGCAACCTAAACGCATCCAGTTGACCCTTCAAAGCTTGACTGTAAATCGATGGACTTTCACAGTAGCCCTGAGGAGCGCGTTTGAACCGGAAGCTACGTCCACCAAGAGAGAAACCGAAAAGGTCCCTACTCTCTTCGGCAATCGGGATGCTGAAAAACGCATTTTTCAAATCAATCACCGAGAAC
This sequence comes from Lissotriton vulgaris, assembly GCF_964263255.1. Taxonomy (NCBI): domain Eukaryota; kingdom Metazoa; phylum Chordata; class Amphibia; order Caudata; family Salamandridae; genus Lissotriton; species Lissotriton vulgaris. Next base: position 487,064,386 of record NC_141691.1, on the reverse strand, counting down.
CACGAAGCAGTAGCTGGAATCAGAGTCAGTAGCGCCGTGATGTCAGGCACAACAGGGAATTGAGGAACCACAATTTTATTTACCTCCCGTAAATCGATAACAAAACGATAAACAGGCGGTTTGGTAGGATCAGTACGTTTAAGAATGGGCAGTACAGGGCTGTTGCACACGTTTCCCCGAGTCTCCTCAATAACATCTTTCTCGATCAAATCATAGATGATCGCTAACAAAGCTCGTTCACCATCAAGGGAGATACGGTATTGGGGAATACGTGGCAATCGCACATTGGATTTCAACTGAACAACATAAGGGGAGATATCAAGTAGGCCCACATCATTTGGACCCGTCGCCCACAAAGACGCAGGAAGAGAATCCAATTCCGGTGGAAGCTTATCGAGAGACAAATACATGGGAGAGACTACTCTCTCTCCAAACGTAAGCTTTACACCCGCAGGAGAACAATACAAAGTTGCATACAAACGTTTAAGCAAATCCAGACCCAAAAGATTTTCACCACAACCCGTGGTTAAAATCAACGGAGCTTCGAGCTCACGAGGCCCAATTTTAAGGGGCAAAGGGCACGAAACTGGATTGCTAACGGGGGCGCCAGAGAATCCAACGGAAACATTTGTTAAGCCAGACAAAGGTGCGCCAGGGAGTTTCGAATGCATGATAGAACTTTTCGCTGCACCAGTGTCCAACAGAAAAGGCTCAACGACGCCCGATGTAGCAACTGCGACGTAAGGCCCTCTCTGATCAACCGGAACTGATACCACTCCCTCTCCTTGTCTTTGGCTGTCCTAATAATTACTATCGTCAGTTCCCTGATCGACGTAATAATCGTCTACATTGTACTGCGCAGATCGTCCTTGTGATGATCCACGTTGATCGAAACAGTTATTAGAATTAGATGAATTGTCAGAACGGTCGTTCTGAGCACCACGACCTCTACCACGTGATGCATTCTGTGAACCACCACGGCCTCCTCTAGACGAATTACCACTATTACGGTCATTTAAAGCAGGACAATCAAATTTAATGTGTCCCTCCTGTCTACAATAAGCACATTGATTGTACCCTAATGAAGATCTTTGGAAAGAGGAATCATTACGCGGCTGCGATCGATTCGATTGCGACTGTGGTCTATTCTGTTGAGACGCATTCTGATTAGAACGCGGCGGATATGCTTGTTGCAACAACACTTTAGTTTTCAGCTCTTTCGTCTTTTTATCAGCACGGTCAGTTTCCTCTTTTTCTCTATTTTCGTAATATTGTGCCGTAGCCAATATCTGAGCTGAGGTAGAAACGGCCCACGCACTTTCTGAATTCTTCAATTTATTGCACAAGTCGGGCAATAAGTTCGATACGAATTTATCCACAAACAACCGTTGTCCACCCTCAGTACCCATATCCTGTCCACTATGATCAACGAATGTTTCCTCAAACCTCGTAAAGAAGTCTGAAACACTCTCATCCTTCTTCTGCTTACAGGCTGACAACTTGTCCCAATTCACCCTCATAGCTGGCATGAGCGTTTTCATTAATGTAATGATTCGCTGGGGAAGAAGTTCAATCAACTGATCGGGTTTAGTAGCAGCCACTTGTCCAGCGTCTGCCGCTGTAATGGCAGCCCAATCACCACCTAATTCATTTGCGTGATCTTGGTGACGAATCTTGGCCCATACCGGTTGCGGTACGACATTGCCAAACAACATGTCGATATCGGCAAGATTCATTATCGTAGCGTCTACGAGCTGCGATAATTCCTTATAGTACCCTGCAGGATTTTTGCGAGGATCGGGTAAAGTTTGTTTCACCTGAAGCACTTCCGATCGTTTCCATGGGAGGTGTATCCACACTCTCTGGAAATGCGCCGGAACTGGCTGGGCACCAGTATTATCAGCTGGTACCCAAACTGGCGGAACTTCACGCATAGGGTATTGGCCAGACTCATCTTGTTTTTCAATGTCCTCAACAAACAATGCATGAGGAATAGGAGCGGGACGAAAAGATAGTAACCGCTCAATAGCACGTCGGACATTAGTGTCGACTATCAGTCCAGTTGCGAACTGAAGCCGAAGTTCAGACAGGGCGTACAGCACCTCGTCAGGCGCAAAGGCCACTATCTGATCATGCAAGAACTTGCACATTTCATCAAACACATATCTCTGAGTAGGTATGTTGAATTGATCAAACGTTTCGAGGACAACACGAGGTGGATTTCTAACAGGGTTTACTATCCAACCCATCGCCATATTGCATAGCGCAACACGTTCTCTATTAGCAGGAAGCTGGCTACGTCTCTGAGGACCATCAGAACCAGCAGACCCAAAAACAGGTCCAAGCGACTGAAAGAAGTTTGGCACACTGGGAGAATTACGGTTACGAGTAGAGGGACAAGAATAAGACACAGGACTAACAAGAGAAGGAGTAGAGACATTAGCAACAACAGGGGTTAACAACACAGGAGCAGTAGTGTGAGCAGGAGTATGTGGAAGCGGAGGAGCAGTAGGAATAGAAACAGGCAAAGGAGCAGGAACAGTCGGAAGAGCGGGTGCAGGTTGAGGAACTGGTGGAGGAATAACAGGTGGAAGAACAGGTACGGCAGGGACCACAGGAGCTGCGATACCCTGTACGTACGGAGGTGGTGACTTCATAAGATAGGACATTAAAGAATCCTCAACTGCCTCTTCCTTCTTATCCGACTCCACAGGCAAAGCAGGATAGCATTTATCTATGGACATACGCTGTAGCCTCTCAAACACTTCCTTATCCTTATCCTCCTTATCACGCTGAAACTGCTCAGCTTTCTTCACTATAGTAGCAACATTATCTCGCTCACTACGTTTATTCTGTCTGATCTCTTTCTGTCGGGCTTCTTTGCGCCACAACCGAAAGGCATCAAACATGGCCGGCCTAGATTTACGTTCGAACAACTTTATTTCCAAATTATCTAAGATCGACGCTTCGAAGCTACCGTGAGGTGGCCAACGAAGATCGCCGTCTTTCTTTGTATATTTTATCCAATAATCGTTAAAAGCAATCGGGCCTAGCCCATGTTTGCTATATAGGTCATAAGTAGGAGTTCCAACCGGAGGTATCGGACACGAGTCCTCCAGCAGGGAATCCGCACCACAAGGTCTAAAGCAACTGAACAAAGTACTGCGACCAGGCATCTTGCACGCTAGCCGAGTTTCACAAACTTCAAGGGTTACGGGATTTACCAAGTCCCAGCAAGAACAAAACCCTCGGTCTTTGGCGGCTGCAGTCGTCAAACAAATACAACAACAAAGTACGCTAGCAAAGTGTCACCGACAAAAACACTCACACAGCGTGAACAACAAAAACACTAGTGTTTACAACAAAGACACTCGCTAAAGTGTCTACAACCAAGAACTCTGGGAGCGACCCACAAATACTTAACTCAAAGAACAATGGCGTCCTCAGGAAGGCCCGTCTATCGTCTCGCTATACCAAGGTCTACGCCAGGCGCCAAAACAGGTCTACAGTCAGGGCAGCAGTCCGTCGCAGCCGTTAGGAGGCGGGAATCTTCGCGGGAAAAGTCTTCGGGCCACTTATTTCGACAACAGGATCGATGAAGCGGGGTGCACCTTCCCTCGGAGATTTCACACGAAGTTCCTCACGATCGTCGGGCTTGGACCGGTACCACTGATGCAGCCCCACGTTGGGCGCCAACTGAAGGACTGGGTTCTTTTGGACCCAGCGGTGCCAGGGCACAACACCTGAAACCTTCGTGGGTAACCTGCTCCGGCGTACAAGTCACAGAGACACGGGACACTTCCTTCGGCGTCAAAGAGTCAAGGTTTATTTACTGCAGGGAACACAGAAGTCACAGGAAGTACATCGAGTGTAGTTCGGGGAGACTGCTTCAAATTGGTTTTGTGGATCGCTCCTTTTATACAGTTTTTACCCATAAGATAACATGAGACACAATAGTTTACAACCTGGTTCCCACATGTCGCTCTCAGAGGGGTCGCTTTGGTCACTTTGAAACACATAAGGTCCGGAACATAAGTGCGGAAACATTTGGCGGTTCCCAACTGTAAAAACCCATCTTCCCACCATTAGCAAATTCCAATCAGCAATAAAGTAGATCGAAATAGGAACGAAGACAGGTGCAGAGGAAGACGGAGACAGTGGGGAGATCGGAAAGGGTGTAAAAGGGGAGGTAACGAGAAGCACGAGATACAGGCATCAAAGGGACGTGCCTAATGAGATGCACGGCTGAGACAATAAGCCCGTGCGGCAAGATGAGCCTCGAGCGGCGCCATCTGCCTTACAGTAGCAACCCCCTCATCATAAAGACACTTTCAAAGAACATGTGTCTTCCGCAAATATCTTGGGAGTCCCAGGGTCGCGAAGCGGACAGCGTCCGTTCGCTGACTACTTGAGGGCAAGAGACAAAATGGATGCCGTATCTAAGATGGAACCCGTGGGTACAGATGAGAAACCCACATATCAAACGAACGGTTTAAGTTAGCACAGCGAAACTGCGCACACTTACTAAACTCGTCATTTGCGGTTCATAGATACTAGACTCGACCATATTCGTACGAGTCGAAAACACCACTTACAATTGTCACGGAACCTCAGGTTCTCAGCAGGAACATTGACTAAGGGTGTTTTAATAGCCAACTTCCTGATCTTCCTAGCTGGTTTTTGTACTTGGGTTTTCTTTTTTGTGAATGTGTCCCTTTTCCTCTTTGGGCATGATTTAGGCTTAATAGCCTGTGCTTGAACACACGCTTTGGATATGGCGTTTTGCCCCTTTAGTGCTCTGTTAGAACCATTTAAATGCTCTGACGGTAAAGTAGTAGCCACTATATATACAGGAGAAGTACCCAGTAGCTCATTGGATACAGATATGTCATACTGTGTATCATGTGTAAGTGGCAGTACTGTAGAAGATAGCGGGGTAACTAATCCAGGGAAACTTTGGCCTGTATGCTTATCAAGGGGATTTTTCATAAGCTCGATCGATAGCCTTCGCCCGGCGCGTCTTTCCGCCAAAGCAATCTCCCTATCGATGTCTTGTGGCAGGCGTTTGAAATACGTATCTAAGGGCCCCATAACTGCCGTCTCAGCCTCACCCATCGAAGACTGCAAGGCAGAGGAACTTGCGATATTAGCCATAGTGCAAACCCCCCTACTACCTTCTATAACTAAATGATCCGAGCGAACACTACACAAATCAATTACGACCAACAACAAGACTGGAAATATTAAAGGGGTGGCCCAGCCCGGCCTCCTGCGGCCCCGGACGGCCACAGACGGTCCCGCCCTTGTGCCGGGCTTCTCCCGCGCGCTCTCCCGCGCTGCGGGAGTAGTATTGGCTTATTATAGTAACAGGTGGAAGGGTGGGAGGGGTCGGGAGAGCGGCCCAGGTGTTGCTCCTCCGGGCTGGCAGGCGCTCCTGGGAGTTGTAGTCCCTCCGTGAGCGCACGCCGCTCGCAGCCCCGTCAGTGATCTCCCCCAGCTGACCCTCCTAGCTCCAAGCTGCCACTGGACACACAGCGCGATGCGGGACCCGCGTAGCGGGTTCCGCGAGCAGTAGGTAGAAAGTCCAAAGCAAGGCAAGTAAATCCCAGCAGAGTGCTCTTCTATCAGCAAAGCGTCCCACTCGCTCACAGGGAAATGCTGATTTTAAATGATCGGTGGAAGGGTGGGAGGGGTCGGGGAGAGCGGCCCAGGTGTTGCTCCTCCGGGCTGGCAGGCGCTCCTGGGAGTTGTAGTCCCTCCGTGAGCGCACGCCGCTCGCAGCCCCGTCAGTGATCTCCCCCAGCTGACCCTCCTAGCTCCAAGCTGCCACTGGACACACAGCGCGATGCGGGACCCGCGTAGCGGGTTCCGCGAGCAGTAGGTAGAAAGTCCAAAGCAAGGCAAGTAAATCCCAGCAGAGTGCTCTTCTATCAGCAAAGCGTCCCACTCGCTCACAGGGAAATGCTGATTTTAAATGATCGGTGGAAGGGTGGGAGGGGTCGGGGAGAGCGGCCCAGGTGTTGCTCCTCCGGGCTGGCAGGCGCTCCTGGGAGTTGTAGTCCCTCCGTGAGCGCACGCCGCTCGCAGCCCCGTCAGTGATCTCCCCCAGCTGACCCTCCTAGCTCCAAGCTGCCACTGGACACACAGCGCGATGCGGGACCCGCGTAGCGGGTTCCGCGAGCAGTAGGTAGAAAGTCCAAAGCAAGGCAAGTAAATCCCAGCAGAGTGCTCTTCTATCAGCAAAGCGTCCCACTCGCTCACAGGGAAATGCTGATTTTAAATGATCGGTGGAAGGGTGGGAGGGGTCGGGGAGAGCGGCCCAGGTGTTGCTCCTCCGGGCTGGCAGGCGCTCCTGGGAGTTGTAGTCCCTCCGTGAGCGCACGCCGCTCGCAGCCCCGTCAGTGATCTCCCCCAGCTGACCCTCCTAGCTCCAAGCTGCCACTGGACACACAGCGCGATGCGGGACCCGCGTAGCGGGTTCCGCGAGCAGTAGGTAGAAAGTCCAAAGCAAGGCAAGTAAATCCCAGCAGAGTGCTCTTCTATCAGCAAAGCGTCCCCTAATATAATATAGAATTTGATTTAGCATTGTCAGTTGCAAATTCAGTGTGGGTGAGTGGGTGCATACTAAACAATATGAAAGGTGTATGAATGGTATTTCCAAGTTCTCTGAAACAAGGTGTGTCATAAGGGGGAAAAAACACTAACAACGCAACTTTTACAACGTGCTACCTTTACAACGAAACTTTTACAGAGCAACATCCATTACAATGCATACCATTACAACGCAACCATTACAACGCATGTCACTACAACGCATACCACTACAATGCATGTCATTACAACGCAGTCATTACAACGCATACCATTACAACGCATACCTACACTATCCAACACTTACCCTACTGTTGCACCCCCTGGAGTTAGAATAGTCATTTTTACCCCTACACTATCCAATACTTACCATACTTGCAATGTAATGGTATGCGTTGTAATGGTATGCGTTGTAAAGGTAAATGTAAATGTAAATGTGGCGTATTTGTATAGCGCGAACAGTGACCCGGAGGCATCCCGGCGCTTGTACTCCTACCACAAGGGAACCCCTCCTGGCTTTTCCTTGTGGGGTGTCCACTCCTGGGCATCACATGGTGAAACCAGGCATCCCTTGTGTATCAGGGGGCCTTTGTGGAGACTAAGCAAGCTATTGCCCAGAGTTGCAGCGTGGGACCCATGCTTAGAATCGGCACTGAGGCAAGAATATCCAGTCAGAGGAATTGAAGCCCGAAACCCGCCGAGGCGGGAATCGAACCCTGGTCCCTGGCCAGCGTTCTGCATCAAGGTCTGCCGCTCTAAGCATTGAGCCACACTTCTCCACTTTCAAAGAATTTATTGTAATGGCATGCGTTGTAGTGGAATGCGTTGTAATGGATGTTGCGCTGTAAAAATGCGTTGTAAAGGTATGCGTTGTAAAAGTATGCGTTATAACAACATACATCCGTCATAAGGTATTATGATAATTTAGCTTTGTTACAGGGTGGCAAATGTGGAATGTCTGGAAGATCGTTTATTGCAATGAGAGGAATCTGGTAGAAAGAACAATGAAAAGTGTTAAATAGTGAAGAAAAAAGTAATGTTAGATGCAATGGAAAAAGTAGTTTAGAAAGTCTGAGAGGTGTACTCAAGAAGTGTGATAAAGTGAAGTTTATGACTTTGGACTGTAAAGAGTTAGGGCCTTATTATAAGTTTGACTGCTGTATTATGAGATGGGCAAATTGCTTTTGGAAAGACCGTGGCTGAACCGCCGGCACCGCCAGCCCTCTGCAGACCGCCGGAAAGGGAGAAGAAGCTGCCATAGTGGGTGAAAACCCTAAATATCGATTCCAAAATATAGACTGCCCAAAATATTGAATCAAAAATATAGACAGCCCAGAATATCGAATTACTAAAATATAGACAGCCCAGAATATCGAATTTAGGGTATGAAATATCGAATTCCATAATATTGAATTTAAAATATCGATTTCCATAATATAGATTTTTTTAGTTATGTATGGTAGTATATGTATTAAAATTATGTAATAATTTTGTAATATATGTTTAATTTTTTAAAAGTAATGAATGTTATGTAATTTAATTTTTGCGTAATTTAACTCCTTCCATGCTCATGCCGAGCTGAGCTCTTCATGAGCCACGGCGCTCCGGTGCTCATGACGAGCTCAGCTCGTCATGAGCCGTGGAACGCTTACATGCGGGGATAATTCCCCTGCTGTGCTGAGCGTTCCACGGGAATGGGTGTGGTCATGACGAGCTCGTCATGAGCACAGGAGCTCCGTGCCTCATGATAAGCTCAGCTCGTCATGAGCATGCGGGGGCCGTGCGCGCCCCCCTGCCCACCAAGCACAGTGGGAAAATAACCCCCGCAGCAAAGGGGTTAATTCCGTTGCGGGTTTTGGGTTTGTGGGGGAATAGGGTTGGAAGTAATTTAATTATAGTAAATTAAATAATAATTTGTATTTATATTTATTGATAATTAATCGAGTGATAAATATTTTTTAATTGGTAATTATTTGTATTAATTGGTCATTCATTTTTATTAATTGGCAAATAATTTTTATTAATTGATTCATTGATAATTATGTTAATTGTAGTGTTTGGAGCGGGTTGTGGGTTTACAGGGGAATAGTGTGGGAAGTGATTTAATTGTAATAAAGTTCAAAATTATTTTTATTTCTATGCATTGATAATTAATGGATAATTAAATATTAATTGGTAATTAATTTTTATTAATTAGTAATTAATTATTTTAATTGGTAGTTACTTTTTATTAATTGGTAATTATTTGTAATTAACTTTTTATTGGTATTGATAATTAATTTAATGTAATTTTAATATTAAATCATTACTTTCCATACTGTTGCACTCTCTGGAGTGGGAATAGTAATTTGTACCCCTACGCTATCCAGCGTTTACCCTACTGTTGCACTCACTGGAGTGGGAATAGCAATTTTTACCCCTACTCTAGCCAACGCTTTCCCTACTGTTGCACTCACTGGAGTGGGAATAGTACTTTTTACCCTCTCGCTATCCAATGCTTTCCCTCCTGTTCATTCTCTGGAGTTGGAATAGTAACATTTACCTCTCCGCTTTCCAATGCTTTCCCTACTCTTGCACTCACTGGAGTGGGAATAGTAATTTTTACCCCTACTCTAGCCAACGCTTTCCCTACTGTTGCACTCACTGGAGTGGGAATAGTACTTTTTACCCTCTCGCTATCCAACGCGTTCCCTACTGTTGCACTCTCTGGAGTGGGAATAGTCATTTTTACCCCTCCCTCCCTGCTATCCTACGCTTTCCTTACTGTTGCACTCTTTGGAGTGGGAATAGTAATTTTTACCCCTATGCCATCCAACTTTTTCCCTACTGTTGCACTCACTGGAGAGGGAAAAGTAATTTTTACCCTCCCGCTATCCAACGCTTTCCCTACTGTTGCACTCTCTTGAGTGGGAATAGTAATTTTACCCCCCGTTATCCCACACTTTCCCTACTGTTGCACTCACTGGAGTGGGAATAGTAATTTTTACCCCTACACCATCCAATGCTTTCCCTACTGTTGCACTCTCTGGAGTTGGAATAGTAATTTTTAACCCTCCTACTATCCAACGCTTTCCCTACTATTGCACTCACTGGAGTGGGAATAGTAATTTTTACCATCTCGCTATCCAACAAATTCTCTACTTTGTTTTACATTACATTTATTATTTTTATATTTTAAGATTTTTTACATTATTTTAAGTATGTTTTATTTAATTGTTTTTAATATTTAATTAATTTGATATTATTTTTAATATATTTAAAAAATGAGATATTTTAGTTAACTATATTTTTAACCCTTTCCATGCTCATGACGAGCTCAGCTCGTCATGAGGCACGGTTGAGCTGTGCTGATGACAAGCTGAGCTCGTCATGAACAATGGAAAATGAGAAGATCCAGCACAGGGGAAAAATAACCACAGCAGCGATGTGGTTAACAATCTATATTTTAGATTCGATATTTTAGTACTTACCTGTTTATAGATAGGGATTCTATATTTTGTCCTTCGATATTTTGGAGTCAATATTTTGGGCGTTCCATATTATGTCCCTCGATATTAAGTCACTGATCCGTCATAGGGTGGTACAGAGGAGTGTTGTCACTGTCCGTATTACGCGTTGGCTTTCCAACAAGCTCACTAAAGGGGTGGGACCGGCAGCTTCAAGTCGGCGGAAACGAAGTATTTGGCGTGCATACTCTCCCTTTCCTGTTATTTCGGTCAGAATTCAAAGTGGATCCCTTCCTTAAGGCCCCCCTTCACAGCAGCATCCTCATCCTGAGGATTATTACCCTGTTTGAGGCGGTATACACGTGATTCCTTTTTGTAAGATATACCCATTGCCTGGACTGCCCACATGTGGCCCAGACTCTGGCAATGGGTAGATATTTTTCCACATGTATCATGAATAAATGTGAATCTGACACATATGCAGTCGAAATGCTCACACAGGCACCAATACATTTGGAAAGTAATCACCACGCTGCAAGATCTCCACAGCCTTACCGCTGGCACTGTGGTAAACTTGTAATACGACGGTCTAAAGGCCACCAGCGCTGTGGTATCCTGGTGGCCACAGAGGCGGAGTTCGGGCGATCAGACAGCCAAACTTGTAATAAGGCCCTTAGTTCTGTTCTTTATATTTACATTACTTTCATATCCTTACATTCATATTGTTTGGTATTTTTATTACTGAGAAAATCGGGCATGTTGCATTGTGTTGGTGCAGATGTTTTATTTTATGTGGGCTTCCTTTTAGTGGTGATATGATCTTGTTTGGAATTATGGTATTTTTTCCTAAAATATTCTGTAGGTAGTTGATTTGCTGAAATCCTAGCATTGTGATGTGTCCACTTTAAGTCTGGAATAAACATGTCTTTTTAAATAGTGTCAAGATATTTTCAGATACAGACACTGCCTCTCCTGTCATTATCCCTTGTTGTATTATATCAACATTATTATCGCTCCCTGCTTTAGCTCGCCAGCCTATTTCTAACATTTAAACTACCCTTACGCCAAAACCATCTCCTTGGTTTGACGTTTACCACTGGAAAAAGGCTGCAGCACAAACTGCAGCAGAAAAAGGCACTTTTCAAACATCCATGCACTGTGTGCCAGGCACCAGGTTGTACCTAGCACGCAGTGCATGGATGTTTGGGGGGGCACCACATATGCCCCCCTGGCCACTTATCAGTGGCCCACAGGGGACAGGCCTTGGGACCCCCATAATCCCTTTCTGACAGGCTTTAAATGGCGGTAGAACCACCACAAAAAGTCTGTGGGAAATGGGAATCCTAATCCCTACAGCGGTGCCTGTGAATGCCCTGCATCCATTGCAGGGATTAGTGTCCAACCGCTGCCCCAACTGACTCCTTGAGTCTGTTGATGGCGGCATTCTGTCCCCCAGACCGCTGTGGTCTGATGGCCCATATCGCAATGCGGCGGTCCGACCGATGGCCTAAATGTTGGAGGGACCACCACCAATGGCCTCCCAACTATATCAAAATGAGGCCCTAAGTGTTAGTGTCAATTAGTGATATGCATTTAAAATTCCAGGCGATGGAGGAAGCAGAGTGGAGGTACTGTTACCTTGAAGGGTAAGGTGGTTTACAGTCAGACAATTGATGTTTAGATGGAGTTCCAATTCCGACCTGCGACCTCCAGTGGAGATTGGACCGCATCCCCACCCCAACGACTGGTGTCCAATTCGATAATTATTTCTGAAGAAAAGCCAAAAATAGCTTTGCCGTACCAGGCTTTCATGTGATCCAACCACCATGCCATCTCTGTCATGGCCTTTTCTGACAAATTGACCTGATCCTAGTAATTGAGGCCCTGCTGAAGATGTTGGATCTTGAGCCGTTGTAGGTCTCTGTAGTGCAGTGGGCCCAGAAAGATGTCTTGAATTGAAGAGGCAAGAAGCTCCACAATTCAGGCTATTGAACTCAATGTTAATTTCTGGATGAAAAAGGCAGACCTCAATTCCTTATTGATATTCCGAACTTTCTGAGGGGGAAGAAATGGTTGAGCCAGGACTGAGTCTATCTGAAACCCTAGAAACTTTATGCTTTGAGTCAGAATAAGGACCGACTACTGGGCATTGAAATGGACCCCAGGTCCTGTAGGAGCTGGATCGTCTATTCCAGATGTGTTAGGATGGGCTGAGGGTCCTGTGCAATAAGAATGAGGTTGTCCAGGTAAATGATCAAGAGCACTCCCTTTGCCCGAAGGGCTTCTACAACTGACCTCATTATTTTCGTGAAGCACCAAGGGGCAGAAGATAGGCCACAGGGGAGAACTGCGAGCTTGGAAAGGGGCGACCACTCGGTCCCCCCGAACGTATGGCGGAGTGCCTCGATCCCCCCGGGAAGCCATTTTTGGGCGGGAGGCGCGTCTCGGCTGGTATGCCCGAAGCGGCGTAGCCGGGGCGCGCTTTTTCCCGCCCTAGAGTGGGCTGGCCTAGACACCGACGTAGCCAGCCCCGCCCTAGGGGCAGGCAGGGGCGGGTTTACGCCCGCCCTGAAGACGGATAAAAAGAGACGGAAGACCAGAAGACGTCCTCTTGTTCTTGTGCTCCGAAGCTGCACCTCCTCGCTACACGTGAGCTCGGGACAGAACGAAGAGCCAATTTTGAGCGTTTTGATCTTTGTCTTTGTCTTCTAGATACTTCGTCGGAGAGAAGCCCAAGAAAGGCGCAAAGAGAATGACGACTGAGCAGATGGTTCGGGCCCTTTGTAAGGATATGTCCGACATAAAGAAGCGGCTGGCGGAACGAGACGGTGAGGAGGGATCGGGCTTACCACCGGCTGGAGGGAGACCTAAGAGGCCGAGAAGGGTTCCAGCCGGGGGCGATGTCCCGGCTCCCTCTGCCCCGCTCGAGGTGCCGACCCCGCTACCGATGGAGGGGAATCCAATCCCCGTTGTCATCACCCCGACAACCAACGAGGATATGCCCCCCGAGCTGGCAGCACAGCTAGCAGCATGGTTGGGCGATAGTACCGAGGGCGCCACGGCTGCCGAGGCACAGGCGCTGATAAGAAAGCTGCGTAAGGAGAAAGAAGCAGCCAAGGTGACCGCACCGGTAGCAGTGATAGAAAAGCCACAAGTGGCAGAAGCAGCATCCGGTTCAGGTAAGCGGCCATTGCCGATCGCGAGAGACGAGTCAGCACCCTCTCGTAGAGAAAGATTGGGACAGCATGTTCCTTTAGCAATAAAAGAAAAGATTTGGGCAGGGGAATACGTGAATATATTTTCCCTGCTTGTCGATCATTATGAGGTAGAGCATGTCAAAAGTCAGAAGGACTTAATGCATCCAAGTGTTTGGCGCGCAAAAATGGCCGCCTTTAAGGTAAATGAGAATATTGGCAACTGGGGCAATGCGTGGGGTATTTTTACATCGATTTTGGGGGAACGTAGGCCCGAGTTGCTTCCCGAATTTCCCATTTATCAATCACGAATTATGGGTTACTCGACAGCGTATCAAGGTAACCATTGGTTCTGTTATGACAATCTGTTCAGGAAAGAAAAGGAGCATAACAAGAGTTTGACTTGGGATTGTTACGATTCTGTGACATGGGATAAAATGAAGGAATCAGGAATGTTAAAAATGCCATTGGTTGGGAGCAATGTTGTTGATTACTCCCGCCAAAATGTGGGGACGCCCTTTCGACCAAGTACGAGCACCGACGATTATTCGAGACCCGCAGGTAATACAGGGAGAAAGGGTTTCTGCTTTAATTTCAACAAAGGGAAATGTACCAGGCCTCCGGGATCGTGTAAATTCAAACACGAATGTAGTACTTGTGGGTCGTCCCATCCTGAGTCATCGTGCAGAGCCAGAACGAGTGAGAATGGGGGAAAGGGAGGCGCCAAACAGGTCTAAGATAGTCCGAGGGGCGCCTTTACCAACCCCGATTGATACCTTGGCAATGATTCCCTGGCTCAGCGAATACCCGGATCGTACTTCCGCCGGGGTGCTGCGGAACGGTTTTACACATGGTTTCCGCATCCCGGTGGGGGATTTTCAGGGTGTAGGGACGTGCAAAAATCAACTTTCCGTTTTACAACATACATCTGTAGTGCAAGAGAAGATTCAGAAAGAGGTTAGCCGGGGACGGGTCGCCGGCCCGTTTAGTGTACCCCCGGTACCGGGTTTTGTCTGTTCTCCGTTAGGGGTGGTCCCCAAGAAGGACCCAGGTGAGTTTCGTTTGATTCATAATTTGTCTGCTCCACATGGTCTTTCAGTGAACGATGCCATTGATCCAGAGGTTTGTTCGGTGCGATACGCATCGTTTGATGAGGCAATAGCCATCTTGAATCGCCTGGGGCCCGGGACGTTGATGGCAAAATCAGATATCGAGTCAGCGTTCCGGTTGCTCCCGGTACACCCAGACGACCAGCGTCTTCTGGGATTCGGGTTTCAGGGGTCATTTTACATGGATAGGTGTATGCCAATGGGATGCTCTATATCATGTGCTTATTTTGAAAAATTCAGTACTTTCCTGCAATGGGTGTTCACTAAGAAAACGGGTTTCCGAAATGTAGTGCACTACCTTGACGACTTTCTGTTCCTTGGCCCCGCCGGAAATTCCGAGTGTGCCCAGGCCTTAGCTGAATTCTGTGTGTTGATGGGTCATTTTGGCGTGCCATTGGCACCGGGTAAAACTATGGGTCCCACGACTTGCCTCGAGTTTTTGGGGATCGAGTTGGACTCAAGGGAGGGGTGTTTCCGTTTACCAGCTAACAAAGTGTTGAAATTCAGGACAGCCCTCCAAGTATGTTTAAATGCATCTAAGGTTACACTGCATCAGTTGCAACAATTGGTGGGAAAGTTGAACTTTGCCTTGAGGGTGATCCCAATGGCCCGCCCCTTTTCCCGCTCAATTGCCCAAGCGATGGTTGGCCTGAAGGAGGGTCATCATCGTACGAGGTTATCGGCTGAGGTCCGCCAGGACATGCGAATTTGGTTAGCATTTTTGGCGGACTTCAATGGTCGAGTCGTCTGGAACAAGCCAGCCGTGTCCTCCGATGAGCTTGGGCTATGGACAGATTCAGCAGGAAGCATAGGCTTTGGCGCCATCTTCGGCACAAAATGGTCTGCACAAAGGTGGCCCCCATGGTGGCACGAGAAGGGGCTGACGAGTAATATTGCTTTCCTTGAACTATTTCCCATTCTGGTGGCCCTGAGAACCTGGCCTGAGGGGTTCAGAGATCATTCTGTCGTGTTCTGGTCCGACAATATGACCGTTGTAGAATGCATCAATAGTCAGGCAGCCCGTTGTAAATTGATTTTGAGGCTGCTCAAAGAAATTGTCTTACTGTGTATGCAACTGAACGTGGTTTTCAGAGCCAAACATGTCCCGGGGTGATGAATCAGGCTGCTGACGCACTGTCTCGTTTTCACATGCAGGCTTTCTCGGGTTTCCTTCCTTCAGCGGACCCAGAGCCGGCACCCTTCCCCGAAGCTCTCTGGTCTCTCGGTGCCCCGAACTTCGTCACCTCGTGGGAGAGAGTCTAGCACCCAGGACAAGGAAGGCATATGAAGGGGCGTTTCAGGCCTATTTAGCCTTTTTGGGGGCTGAGAGAGGGGGACTTTGGGGTCAGGAAGAGTGGGTAGTACATTTTCTGATGTCCTTACGTAGGGCTGGGAAGTCGGTGGCTACGGCCCAGAGGCATCGTGCCGCCATTTCCTTTGTTGCCAGGGCCCATGGCATCCAGGACCCGACAGCGTCTTTTACAGTACAAAAGGCGCTGCGTGGGTGGCAACGCCTAGAGGGTCGCAGAGTAGACGTAAGACGACCGATAGGTCTAGATAGGTTGTCCCAGTTACTGGCCACACTCCCTAACACATGCTCGTCTCCTTTCGAGACCTGTTTGTTCCGGACTGCATTTACGCTGGCGTTTCACGGGGCTATGAGAATAAGTGAGCTGGTTGCAAGGAACAAACAGGATGTGGCGGGGGGCTTGTGCAGGGAACATGTTCAGATCAGGGGCGATGCGATGATTGTCTCCTTTCTCAGGTCCAAGACCGATCAAGATGGGAGGGGGGACTGCACGATCATTCGCAGGACCTCCGGGTCCTCCATGTGTCCGGTACAGTGTTTAGAAGATTACCTAGCACGAAGGGTGGCATCATGGGGGGGGACATTGTTGAGGCATGCAGACGCCACCCCGCTGACGAGGTTTCAGTTTCAGCGGGTGCTTGCAATGGCCATTGCCGCAGCGGGCTTGGACCCGGGCGAATTTGGGACCCATTCCTTTCGAATAGGGGCTGCCACTGAAGCTACAGCCAGGGGTCTTAACGTAGAACAAGTGAAACGAGTGGGGCGTTGGTCCTCCAACTGTTATAAGAGGTATGTGCGATTGCACATGTTGTGAAGCTGTTATCATGTACTCACGCTTCTTGTCTTTTGTTTGTTTTCAGTTGCGCAAGCCTACGCGGCAGGGCGGACTGTGCAGTCGACCCAACACCAGGCCAACGGTCGCACATCACCGGCTGAGAGAAAGGAGGTGTGGGTCGTGGGCCACTCATACGTGAGACGGGCCGCAGACGTATTCAAAGCAGGTGACATGATTCACGTACCTGGGGAATACGGGTACAGAGTGTCCTTCTACGGAAGAGGCGGTCTCTGTATTGACCAGTTTCAAGCATTTTTTGAGGGTTTGTTAGAGCGGATGAGGTCACCGCCGTCCATAGTCATAGTGCATTTGGGGGGCAATGATTTGGTCACCACCGGTAGACGACTTCTCCTGGAGGCTATGCTTTCCACGGTAAGTTGGTTAGCGAGGAGAGTTCCGGGGTGCATAATTGCGTGGTCTCATATGATCCCACGGAAAGTGTGGCGGGGGGCTATCTCGATCCCTGCTTTGAATCATTCTGTTAAAAAACTGAATAACAAAGTGAGTAGGTTGTTCCGTTCCAAGACATTGCATTCGATCTCACATAGTTGTATTAACGATGACAGTATGTATTTGGGGGATGGTGTGCATTTGTCAAGGGTGGGGAATGAGTTACTCATAGGTGACTTCTTAGCCTGGTTAAAAACATTAAAACATGACCTTTAGGCAGGAGTTTTGTGGGGGGTCCGGATAGCCGGTCAACTATCCGGAACTGTGGCGGTAAGGTCATGATCGGTGAGCACTAATTAGAAGATCCCTATGAGTGGGCGTCACCCAACACGGATGGGAGCGCTCGGGAGAGGTGGCCATTGGCCCCTCAATGGGGAGGCGGTCCCGTCTAAGGGCGGGTCGCCGGAAGTAAAGGAAAGGCGGTCAAGGCCCCTTCCTTTGTAGGAGGGGTTACAGCCCCCTCCTGGGGAATTTCCCGGGGCCAGTGTCATCTGCGACGGCAGATGCGGTAAGTTGTGTGGGGTGGGGGGAGGTCCACGATACCTTCTAGATACCACACACAAGTCTTCGAACGACCTTTAAATGGCGTCGAGTCTTAAGTGCCCCCGTCAAGTCAAGGGAAATTGTTAGTAGTTGCACTTGAGGTAAGCCTCTGTGCTGTCGCCCCTCCCAAGTGGGAGGGGTAAGTCTGGTTAGGGATCTTGACACCGGTTATGACCTTGCCGTTGGCCCTTAAACGTTAGGATGTACAATTTCAGTGTTTCTAGAAAATGTTTTTGTAGGATGCTAGTTCGGCTAGGAGAACCTCTGTATTAGAGAATATGTTAAGGTTAGCCAAACATCGCAATGTGATAATGAAATTGTACATAATATAAAATGTTTAATGTTTTAATTTTTGTTTTAATAAATACGGCCGGGAGGGTCACTCCCTCCCACATCCAAAAACTTTAAGAACTGTTTCCGGTTTCCCTCCTTTTGGGGATTGTGTTGAGAGGGGGTGGCGGGTATCTCAGCCATATGGAAAGGGGCGACCACTCGGTCCCCCCGAACGTATGGCGGAGTGCCTCAATCCCCCCGGGAAGCCATTTTTGGGCGGGAGGCGCGTCTCGGCTGGTATGCCCGAAGCGGCGTAGCCGGGGCGCGCTTTTTCCCGCCCTAGAGTGGGCTGGCCTAGACACCGACGTAGCCAGCCCCGCCCTAGGGGCAGGCAGGGGCGGGTTTACGCCCGCCCTGAAGACGGATAAAAAGAGACGGAAGACCAGAAGACGTCCTCTTGTTCTTGTGCTCCGAAGCTGCACCTCCTCGCTACACGTGAGCTCGGGACAGAACGAAGAGCCAATTTTGACCCACCCACCAGCCCCTGAGGACAGCAAGTTGTTGTGCAATAAAGTGAATTTTATAAGTATGTTTTCCGTCGTTTACAGGTTGTGGAAGTACCAGCTTGTTGTTGATCTTAATAAAGAATGGTGAATATCGTGTAGGTTGTTACGATTAAAATGATTTGATGTAGTGTTACAATTTTAAGCATGCTCTTTCGGTCGTAGCGACCAATGTTTTCATAGGTTTGAGTAAGAATTGTCGTATTTATTTTTTGGTAGGCGGTAAGGTCATGATCGGTGAGCACTAATTAGAAGATCCCTATGAGTGGGCGTCACCCAACACGGATGGGAGCGCTCGGGAGAGGTGGCCATTGGCCCCTCAATGGGGAGGCGGTCCCGTCTAAGGGCGGGTCGCCGGAAGTAAAGGAAAGGCGGTCAAGGCCCCTTCCTTTGTAGGAGGGGTTACAGCCCCCTCCTGGGGAATTTCCCGGGGCCAGTGTCATCTGCGACGGCAGATGCGGTAAGTTGTGTGGGGTGGGGGGAGGTCCACGATACCTTCTAGATACCACACACAAGTCTTCGAACGACCTTTAAATGGCGTCGAGTCTTAAGTGCCCCCGTCAAGTCAAGGGAAATTGTTAGTAGTTGCACTTGAGGTAAGCCTCTGTGCTGTCGCCCCTCCCAAGTGGGAGGGGTAAGTCTGGTTAGGGATCTTGACACCGGTTATGACCTTGCCGTTGGCCCTTAAACATTAGGATGTACAATTTCAGTGTTTCTAGAAAATGTTTTTGTAGGATGCTAGTTCGGCTAGGAGAACCTCTGTATTAGAGAATATGTTAAGGTTAGCCAAACATCGCAATGTGATAATGAAATTGTACATAATATAAAATGTTTAATGTTTTAATTTTTGTTTTAATAAATACGGCCGGGAGGGTCACTCCCTCCCACATCCAAAAACTTTAAGAACTGTTTCCGGTTTCCCTCCTTTTGGGGATTGTGTTGAGAGGGGGTGGCGGGTATCTCAGCCATATGTAATATTGTACCAACCATATGAATTGCAGGAAATGGCGATGAGGGAATAAACTGTTCAAGTATGCATCTTCAGATCTAGACGCACCATCCAGGTCCCTTCTTGAAAGATGTTTCACAGCAGATGGATGCCTTCCATCTTAAAATGTTGGTAGATAATCCAGGCATTGAAATATTTCAAGTTCAGAACCATGAACGGCCCCCTTTATTCTCCGCCAAGAAGGTGAAGCTGAGAAAACTGTGAGGATGATCTAGGAATGTTTGTATTTCTAATGTGATGAAATTTTTTTCTTGTTTTGAAAAAGGCATTTTCTTGGGCGGTGAGCTTTGATAATGGGTATCGTAGAACTCCAACATGTACCCTTGAACTAACTAGAGAACCCAGAAGTCCTGTGCCAACATTTGCCAAATGTTTAGAAAAAGACTTGTTCTGTCCCTCAAAGTTACCTCTAAAAGCCTCACCTGTAATTCCATATTTTTGGGAGGATACCTGTGAACCTCTGTGCTGCCCTCTTTTGAAGCGGTTCCTTCTATCGCGGGATTTTGAAGGATAAAAAGTGGTCTTTTAGGTGGACTCTTGCCAACCACCTCCACTTTGTGGGGAATAGTCATGATGTGGGCCTTAATAGACTCCCTGGACAGATGATGGCCCTCTGAAACATCCGCCCATGCCAAATCGAGATTGGCCAAAGACCTTTGTGAGTGCTAGTTGGGCATTGTTGAGTGTACAACATGGCAACATGAACTTGGCCAGGTTCTTAACAAAGGAGGCACCAAAATGAAGACTTTGGGCTATGGGGCCTGCATCGGAGGATTCCAGTTCATTTAATTTGGGATATATCTTCATGAGGATGGAGCAACTATGTTCTGTAGAGATCGCTCAGTTTGCATTTCCCAGAAGGCAAATGGTTCATTGGGCCCATCCCAATAGGGCATCAGGATCGATGGGGGTCACTGAATCTTTGGCTTGAAAAACCTTTTCTAGAATTTTAGTAAGAGGATCAATGACATCCAACAACTTATCCAGACTGTTGCACCATGCTCGATCTAGACCCTTCTTGGGTTCCTTGAAGTATTTTTAAAGAAACATGAGTATAGTGGGATACACCTCGGGTTTTAATCATCTTGCCAAGAGAGTCCTGCCTGGGGCATTGCGAACAAAGGTGAGCCCTTACTTCCTTGTCAAAGCCCTGGCATATATAGGTTTGTACATAGTTAGTCACCTCTTGCAGTGGGAACCAGCTGGTTGACCGAATATGGATGATGTTGCCTGTGAGGGTGAAGAAGAAACATTGAGGTAAAGGCCCTACAGTCATGGTCATCTAGAGGGAGCTGGCCATCTTCTTGAAGGCTGCAGTGTGAGGACCTTTCACTGATTTGGCTTTGCCTTAGCTAGGCGCTGAGAAGATCTCCCCTTCAGCCAAAATGGGGGGCATCGGAATCCACCATTGCCGACTGGCAAGGTATGCAGTCATAATATAGATTTCTTTTAATCGACGTACAGTAATATCGAGTTTGAAATATCGTAGGGACAGAATATCGAAGTCAAGAATATCTTTGACCAGAATATTAACCGTAAGGTAAGTAATATCATTTTTTTTATATTGAAATAAGTAATATCAAAGTAATTAATATCGTTAGCAAAAATATTGTTGTTAATATTATCGATATTTATGTTAGTGTTATGTATTTTAGTATGTATTTTATATGTATGTGTTTGAACATTTGTGATTTTTTTTATTATTTTTAAATATATGTATTAAATGTTTAGAAATTAGTAATGATTCTTAAAGTAAATTTTGCGTTTTTGTTTCAGAGCGGGTTGTGGGTTTATAGGGTAATAGGGTCGAAAGTAATTTAATTAAAATTTAATTAAGTAACATTTTCTATTTAATTTTATTGATTATAAATTCATTGTTAATTAATGATTAATTGACAATAATTTTTATTAATTGATTAATTGAGAATTATATAAATTATAATCAATTTAATATTATTTAGTATTTATTGTTATTGTTAGTTTATAGTTAAATAATTATTAATTGCTAATTAATTTTTATTAATTGATAACTTGATGATTAAATTAAATGTGTTATTTAACCCCTATGCTGTCCTACATTTTCCACACTGTTACACTCACTGAAGTTGGAATAGTAATTTGTACCCCTACGCTATCCAACACTTTCTCTACTGTTGCACTCACTTGAGTGGGAATAGTAATTTTAACCGCTATGCTACCCAACACTTTCCCTACTGTTGCACTCACTGGAGTGGGAATAGTAATTTTAACCCCTACACTATCCAACAGTTTTGCTACTGTTGCACTCCCTAGAGTGGGAATAGTCATTTTTACCCCTACGCTATCCAACACTTTCCCTACTGTTGCGCTCACTGGGGTGGGAATAGCCATTTTCACCCCAACGCTATACGTGTTGAAGCAGGCGGAGGAAACAGCGTTGATCTGGTGGTTCATGGTGAGTGATAAGTCCAGTATGATGCCTTGGTTTTGTGCATGATCTGTCAGGGAGGGGGGGTGTTCCCAGGGTAGGGACCACCAGGTGTCGTCCCACCCTGAGGGGGTGGAGCCAAAGATGAGAACTTGTGTTTTCTTGTAGTTACGTTTCAGGCAGTTGTCCTTCATCCAGGTGGTGACGGCTTTTATCCCTTCTTGGAAGGTGTGCCTGTTGATGTTGGGTTCCTTGGTGAGGGAGAGGATGAGCTGGGTGTTGTTTGCATAGGAGACAATGTTGAGCCCGTGTTTTCTGCTGATGGTTGCGAGGGGGGCCATGTAGTACCTGGGGTACTCAGCATCTTGTCTTTGTTGATTCTGGGAGGTAGGGCGGGAGTCTGACTCACTGGGTTCTGCCGTGAGAAATGAGCGTATCAAGTCTAGGGCCTTTTCTCAGATGACGATGTCATAGGGAGAGGATGTAGCCTCATGGCTAGAGAGGCTGACCTTGAAGCTGGGGAACTGGGTTCAAGTCTCAGCAACCACGCTTAACATCCCGTGAATCTGGGCAAATCACTTAATCTCCCCATACCTAACAAAATTGAATGTGTTCTTGTGTAACGAAACTGGTGCTCATGTAAAGTGCTCTGATACTTCTTATCTTCGGGTCTAGTTCATGCTATATAAAACTCAAAAAATAAATTTAAATGGAGTCTGGTGGCTAGTGAGAGGTCCAGGAGGATGAGGGCTGCCTTTTGGCCTTGGTTGAGGAGGGCGCGGAAGTCATCAGTGGCGGCGGGTAGGGCTGTCTCAGTGCTGTGGTTGTTGCAGAATCCAGATTGGGAGGAGTCCAGGACATTACTGACTCCAATAAAAATTGCAAGTTGTATGTTGACGGCCTTTTCGATTATTTTGGCTGCAAATAGAAGCAGGGAGATGAACCTGAAATTGTTTGGTGAGAATCCTGTCTTGGAGGAAGTTCTTTGTGGTTTTGATGAGTTGCTGGTGTGCTGTGGTAGTTGTTCTGTCGGCGGTGCAGGCTTCTGGGGGTTTGCTGTTCCTCCAAGTCTTTTTGCGTTATCAGCAGGATCGCTTGGATTCTTGGAGTGCAGGGGTGAACCAGTTTGCTTTCTTGATGTGTCTCCCTGTGGCTTTCTTGAGGGGAGCGAGTGTGTCAGCTCAGCTGGTGGTCTAGGGAGGTTGCGTGCCGCAGTGTTGGCATCTAACATCGTTGGAGGTGGGGTGCTGATGAGGGCAGTAGTGATCTGTTCTTCGGTGACTTTGTTCCAGCTTCAGCGGGGGCAGTGCACGTTCTTGGATACAATGGTTTTATTTTTAAGAAGAAATGGATGCAGTGGTGGTCCGTCCAGAGCAGTTCTGTGGTGTGGCTATAGGAGACGCTGTTTCCGCCTGAGAAGACGGAGTTGAGTGAGTGTCTCGCTGTGTGTGTGGGGGCAGTGACAAGCTGCTTCAATCCTATGTTGGTGAGGTTCTCTAGGAGGGCAGTGGTGTCCAGTGCTTTGACCAAGTGCTGCTCCAGAGAGCCCTCAGGATCATCCTGATATTGGTACATTTCTGCCTCTTAAGGATCATGCACAATATAATGGTAGTAAGTAGTCACCAACAGTACCTCAAAGAGGATAATAATGCTTCAGAGAAGAAAGCTCAAGGGGGGAGTGTTAATCAACCAACCCTAACCAGGCACCAAAATATATATTAGAGTGCAGAGGGAGAAGGCTGATAACACTCTAGGCAAAAGCCTATAATTAATTATTTTAATCCTGGGAAGTAATCAAGCCTCAGGACGTCACAGGGGAGCACAAGGGACAAAAAAGGCACATGCAAAGTAGTTAACGTGCTGCCAACACGTTCAGCTTAAACTGTGCTTTCTGTAGCCGACAATTCAACAATGCACGCATGTGTGCTGGGGCCCGTGGAAATAAATAGAGGACTACGTGGCGGGGCAGGCCAGTGCGTCCTGCTCCCCACTCAAGAATAAGACTCCAATGACAATCGCCACTGAGTCGGGAGTCTGAAAAGACAATCAAGAAATAAAGGAAAAATAAATGAAAAAGGGAAAAAAACTCACTGTGAAACTTGCTGATGCCGCGTGGCACCATGCGTCTACCACAAGAAATACCAGTGTATGAAAACAATTCAGTGGACACAAGGCGCGAAGCGCCCAAATATAGAACCAATTCAGTATATTAGAAAATTAATACAAAGTAAGATATAACTTGCATATAAGGAGAAAAGTAAGCAGACACTTAACTGGTTGCACAGCAGCAAAGAAAGAAGACATAAGATGGCAATTTGATGTAATATAGGTCTACTCTGCAATTGGTACATGTGACTGTGTTATGATATATTTAAGAACAAATTAGTTTTTCACTTTAATGTTTTTTTATTTGCTGCTGTTAAATAAACAGAAAGGAAAGAGAAACATAATCAGAGCCTCCGGTCCTGACATACAATTCAAATGAAAAACCCTGACCCTGACTGTCCTCCTGCCTTGTGCAAAGCTGCTGAAAACACCAAACAGAATACCCTCATTTGAACAGAGTAAGAATTAAAACATTTGGACATTTTCTGATTTATAATTAGAGCCCTTGAAAGTCATGCAATCAGGAAACAATTCGTTCTAGAAAATGATCCATCATAACCAACACAATCATTAACCATTTTAGCTAATTAAATCAACATAACATGCATTCAGGCAGAGAAAGGCACTGTCACCTATTTGTTAGTGAGCAGCAGCAATAAAACAAGGAAGATATCTGTGTGCTTAGTGGTTTTCTTGAACTCTGGCATGTTATTTAGATCTTTAAAGGAGTTGCTGTGGAAGGTGGCAAAAAAGGAGGTATTGCATAACGTTTGCCTTCGGTTCTTGACAAAAAATTAGAGACCTCTGAAGCCAAAAGCAGACTCACTATTTGGTCACTAAAATGGCGTCCCCCAACCCTGAATGGGACATAAATGGGCTGAGTTGGCTATACATTCAGGTAGCTCTCTGTTGCACCAAAATGCTATTTAAATTAAACTGCATAATGAACGAACTGCTATTTTGCTAATTTGTTTTTAAAGCAGAGAGAGTTGCTTTACTGCAGAAATATCTGACTTGTGCATATCGATATTGACAAATATTGATAACATAGACAAATCAGCTGTTTTCCTCACTGACCATGACACGGTTATTAGTACCAAATTGGTGAGGAAAAGCAAACATCTTTTTATGTTGACTTTTGATACTCTTTATTTTCACCTACATTTTTCCTGTATGTTGTGTGGTCACGGTGCCACCTGTGTAGGTGTGTTGTGACTTGCAGTGACAATTAGATAGAACCATCTAATTATCACTGACAGTGACAATTAGATAGAACCATCTAATTACCGCCCCATCTCCTTGCTTCCATACTTAGCCAAGGTTTTGGAGGCACATGTTGCAAAATCTATGTCTGCCTTTATAGAACAGTCCGAACACCTGGACCCTCATCAAGCCGGCTTTCGTCCAGGGCATTCGCCTGAGATGGGTATCTTGGCAGTCCTGGACGAGCTTCGTAGGGAGGCTGACATTGGAACCCCCCAGGCTCTGGTTCTCTTGGATTTGTCTGCCGCGTTCGACACGGTGGACCATAAGATCCTGGTGGACCGTGTCGGACGCGCAGGCTTCCAAGGCAGAGCTTTGAGTTGGATTACCTCCTTTCTGGAAGACCGAACACAGGCTGTCCGCCTGGCAAATTTTACAGCGCCAGGGCTGAGTACCACTTGTGGGGTTCCCCAGGGTTCCTCCCTCTCCCCACACCTGTTTAACATCTATTTACTTCCCCTAATCAAAGCCTTAAGACAGAGGAAAGTAACAACATTTAACTACGCAGACGATCTGCAGCTTTCCTTCACCATAGATAATTCCACTGAATCTATTACCAACTTTCAGAATACTATGGTGTTCATCCGCAATTGGATGGATCACAACCATCTGAAACTGAACCCCGGAAAGACGGAGGTACTGCTGATAGGAGATAGTTGTATCTCCTGGGGCCTTCATTATTGGCCAGCAGAACTAGGGTCTTTCCCTAAACCCTCCTCTTCCGTAAAAAGTTTGGGGGTGACTATTGACAAAGATCTGTCTCTAAAATCTCAAGTAGGTACAGTAGTTTCTGAATGTTTTTTCCAACTGCGAAAGATCCAAAAGATACTTCACTTGCTCACCCAGGCAGCACTGATAAAAGTTGTGATTGTCCTAGTCTTATCCCATCTAGATTATGCGAATTCAATCTATCTAGACCTCCCCTCTTATCAAATCAAGAGGCTCCAGCTTGTACAGTTTCAGGCAGCAAGACTGATTTATCAGCAGCCTAAGTGGCAATCGGCCAGATCTTTGATAAAAAAGCTGCATTGGCTCCCACTGCTCCAGCGGGCCACCTTCAAAACCGCCTGCCTCACATTTAAATCCCTAAATTGTTATAGCCCAATCTTTATTAACAAATTGATCCTGAGGTATGTTCCAACCCGTGATCTCCGCTCTAAACATCAAAATCTGCTGGTGAGCACAAAATTCAAACGCAAGCGACATGGTGGGTGTCGCTTTGGCTATTTGGCGCCACAACTATGGAACTCACTCCCATGGGAGATCCGTTCTTGCCCCGATCTGCTTCAATTCAGAAAGCAGCTTAAGACATGGCTGTTCATACAGGCACATGAGTAAACCTTCCCTACTGAAGTCAGGTCAGAACAGTCAACTCATAACTGCTCAAAATAGCGCCATGAAACCTTGGTCAAAGTGCGCTTTACAAATAGGTTATAACATAACATAACATAACAAGTGGTGATTGCATGGATTTTCATTTAAGTTGGAGTACTTCTGAACATTTGGATATCATCTAATCAGACTAATTTAAGAGTCCTGCAACTTTTTAATTTTCTCTCACTACAGGCTAAGACAAAGTCCAGGACCTGCTAGGCCAGGAGGTAACTTGATGTGTGCTACCTTACCTTAATGAACCCTTTTGATGCGAGGAAACAATTAGTACCTCATTCCCCAGTAAAAGTCTAGCGAACTTAGTAGGCATTACATGTGGACATAAACATGTTCACTATCTGGCAAGATAAGGGGATGTTACCCCCTCCCAATATTTAGCATTGCGAAAGTGAAAACACAACATAGCATAAGGTGTATTGCTAAAACGCACGTTCACCCAACGGTATCTTGGCACTGTACATTAGATGTTTGTTGTTACCCAACTCAATGTTCCTCATTTTATCGACCTCAGAAGGATGAAAGGCTGAGTGGATTCGCCAGGATTTGAACCTGTGACCATGAGGTCGAACACTGGCTCTCACAGTTTTAACACTCACATCCCTCCATAGCTACATAAAATAATCAGGACCACTCTGAACAGCTTATCCAGGCAGGTTATCAAAGAGCCTGAACAAGGCCCATCCTGGACTTATGTCTGAGATGGGGTGCAAACCTAGGATAAAGCATGTCACTTTGGACTGGGTGTAAACTTTATTTTTTTTTAAACTAATAAAAACATGACTACTGGTATACCATTATCTCTATTCTAATTATAATGGGGTGTGTAGGTTTACAGTTGAGATTAACATTTTGGCAGGGGCCAAATGCCATGCTGCACTGCTGACCCAGCATTCTCCCCTTGCACTGCTGACTCGGCATTCACCCGCTGCACTGCTGACCCGGAATTCATCCACTGCAATGCAGACCCGGAATTCTCTTGCTGGACTGCTGATCCAGCATTCACCCGCTTCACTACTGACCCAGCATTCACCCGCTGCACTGCTGACCCAGCATTCACTCATTGCACTGCTGACCCAGCATTCTCTTGCTGGACTATTGACCCAGCATTCACCCACTGCACTGCTGACCCAGCATTCTCCTGTTGCACTGCTGACCCAACATTCACCCCCTGCACTGCTGACCCAGCAATCTCATGCTGCACTGCTGACCCAGCATTCACCCGCTGCACTGCTGACTCGGCATTCACCCTCTGCAATGCTGGCCCAGAATTCAACCACTGCAATGCTGGTCCAGAGTTCACCAGCTGCACTGCTGGCCCAGCACAGTAAACAACCTTTACAACTAAACTTTTACAACGCACTACCATTACGACGCAACTTTTACAATGCAAACCATTACAACGCATTGCGCTGGGGGGCGCTCTAGGATAGGGAATAGGTTTAATGTACTATCCAACACCTTCCCTACTATCCACGGGGACTGGAGTTGGAATAGTATATTAAACTATTCACTTTCCAGGGCCCCAAAGCACTATGTGTTGTAAAGGCATGCGTTGTAAAAGCATGCGTTGTAACATCATACATCCGCCCAGCACTCACCTGCTGTACTGTTGACCCAGCATTCACTCATTGCACTGCTGACCTAGCATTCTCTTGCTGGACTATTGACCCAGCATTCACCCGCTGCACTGCTGACCCAGCATTCTCCTGTTGCACTGCTGACCCAACATTCACCCCCTGCACTGCTGACCCAGCAATCTCATGCTGCACTGCTGACCCAGCATTCACCCGCTGCACTGCTGACCCGCATTCGCCCACTGCACTGCTGACCCAGCATTCACCCACTGTACTGCTGGACCAGCATTCACCTAGTGCACTGCTGACCCAGCATTTACCTGCTGCACTGCTGACCTAGCATTCCCGCGCTGCACTGCTGAGCCAGCATTCTCTTGCTGCACTGCTGACCAAGCATTCACTCACTGCACTGCTGACCCAGCATTCACCCGCTGCACTGCTGGCCCAGCATTCACCCAGTGCACTGCTGACCAGCATTCACTCACTGCACTGCTGGCCCAGCATTCACCCGCTGCACTGCTGACCCAGCATTCATCTGCTGCACTGATGACCCAGCATTCACCCACAGCACTGCTGATCCAGGATTCACCCACTGCACTGTTGACCCAGCATTCATCTGCTGCACTGCTGACCCAGCATTCACTCACTGCACTGCTGGCCCAGCATTCAACTGCTGCACTACTGACCCAGTATTCACCCGCTGCACTGCTGACCAAGCATTCATCTGCTGGCACTGCTGTCCCAGGATTCACCTAATGCACTGTTGACCCAGCATTCATCTACTGCACTGCTGACCCAGCATTCACTCACTTCACTGCTGGCCCAGCATTCAACTGCTGCACTACTAACCCAACATTCACGCACTGCACTGCGGAACCAGCAGTTCATCCACTACACCAGCAACCCTGACCGGCGGTAGCCACATGTAGTTTTTCAAAGCATACAAATGGGCGTTGAAAGGTTGGCCTGGGTTGTAAAGTCTCAGTCTTCATATCTTCACACACCCTAGACATGGTCACAGATTTATCATAGTAATCCATGTTCCCAAGACACAGCTAATACATTGCAGAGGAACCAAGGATTGACTCCTTCAGTAAACTGGTGCAGCTGCATAGGTCTTCAGGGTTTCCTGCATGAAGAACCTCAGTTATGAGAAAGCATGATTCAATCCTCTTCTGAGTGGAACGTCACATCGCTTTGCTTGACATTGTCACGCCATCTAATCAAAGCCACTGTTTGGACCTTATGGGAGATGTAGCCCTGGTAGCATAGGTTGTCTCAAACAACGTCAATCTATTGATAATATATTTGTAGACCAAGAGTATGCCACTGGGTTTATATGTGTTTTATTATCCATTTCAAGCAAAGTACGGCAGGTGAAAAATGTATTTTATTTTTTTAATAATTAAACTATATGTGTTTATTGCAAAGGCGGCCCAGTCTCCAAACCCACCCATTAAGTGACTCATCAGATTACTTATTTATGTTCAGTTTCTTTGGCATGCATTATGCTCTCCCTCTTTCTTGCAGGTGAGTTAGAGTCTCATTATGATGCCGGTCAGACAAACCGACTGCCATCCTTTCTGGAACAGGACGGCCCGACTAGCTGTTGGCGGTAACGCCATCGGTATTAGGATGCGACCACCTTTGAGGCAGTCCCAATGTGTATCTTTTGTATTGCCATAGGTGCCCCCCAGGCCCATGGCAGAGGTCCAAGGGGTAAGGGGGGCTCGCCACCGACTGCCTGACAGTGGCGGTCTCACCGCCATCGTCAGTACCAGACATGGGGCCTCATTTATGAGAAATGACGCATCGCTCCTTATGTTCCTAGGATGGATGGATGAGGGGCAGGATAAATGGATGGGATGGATGGATGGGTGGGTGAGGGGAAGGATGGATGAAAGGAAGGATGGATGAGGGGAAGGATGGATGGATGACGGGAAAGGATGGATGATGAGGGGAAGGATGGATGAATGGATGATGAGGGGAAGGATGGATGGATGATGAGGGGGTGGGTGAAAGGATGGATGATGAGGGGAAGGGTGGATGGATGGATGATGAGGGGGTGGGTGAAAGGATGGATGGATGGATGATGAGGGAATGGATGGATGATGAGGGGGTGGGTGAAAGGATGGATGGATGATGAGGGGAAGGATGGATGGATGGATGGATGATGAGGGAAAATGATGGATGGATGATGAGGGAAAAGGATGGATGGATGATGAGGGGAAGGATGGATGGATGATGAGGGGAAGGACAGATGGATGGATGGATGGATGATGAGGGAAAAGGATGGATGGATGATGAGGGGAAGGATGGATGGATGATGAGGGAAAAGGATGGATGGATAATGAGGAAGGATGGATGGATGATGAGGGGAAGGATGGATGGATGATGAGGGGATGGATGGATGGATGATGAGGGGAAGGACAGATGGATGGACGGATGGATGACGGGTGGGTGAAAGGATGGATGGATGGAGAGTGGGTGACAGGATGGATGAATGGATAAGTGGGTGGGTGAAAGGATGGATGGATGGATGATGAGTGGGTGGGTCAAAGGATGGATGGATGGATGATGAGTGGGTGGGTGAAAGGAAGGATGGATGAGTGGGTGGGTGGATGGTGGGTGGGTGAAAGGATGGATCAGTGTATTGGATGGTGGGTGGGTGAAAGGATGGATGAGTGGGTGGGTGGATGGTGGGTGGGTGAATGATGGGGGTAGGTGGATGAGTGAAATGATGGATGGATTGATGGATTGATAAGTGCAAGGGTGAATGAATGGACATATGAGTGAAAGGGTGTGTGTAAGGATGGATGAGTGAGTGAAAGGGAGGGTAGGTTGACAAAAGGATGAATAGATGTGTGAAGGAGTGAAATGATAGATGGATGAGTGATAGGGGCAATGGATGGATTCATGAGTGGATGAGTAGATGGATGGATGGGTGAGTAGATGGATGGATGGGTGGGTGGATGGATGGAAGGAAGGTTAAGTGAAAGGGTCGATGGAGAGAGAAAGGGTGGATGGATGGATGACTAAAAGAGTGGATGGGTGGAAGGATTAGTAAGTGAAAGGATGGCTGGATTGGTGAAAGGGTAAATGGCTGAATGGATGAATGGGATGAAGAGTGGATGGATAAGTGTACAGATGGGATAGGGTGAAAGGGTGGATGGATGGATGGATAATGGAGGATGAGTGAAAGGATGGATGAGGGGATGGATGAAGGGATGGATGAGTGAAATGATAAATGGAAGGATACATGATGGATAGGTTTGCAAATGGTTGAATATGTTTGGAAATGGCTGGGCTTACTTATATACTATTGCGCGACCTCTGATGTGTCTGTAAAACGTACCTATTGTCCTGAAGTTTTGTCCTGAATTTTGACCTCCTGTCCTGAATTTGTGTCCTGAATTTTGACCCTTTGTCCTGAATTTTTACACTCACCGTCCTGAATTTGCACCAATGCCAGTTGGTCACCCTAGTTTGTACACCATATGCATGTATGCAGGCAAACATTGAGTTAGAATGGTGATTTTCACAATACTTATTTATAAGCAGTACATATTTACTAAATTGAGAGGCGACTCCTGTTATAAATGCGCACCATACGCAGTATATGCAGTTTATGCAGGGGCGTCCCTATAATAACGAGTGTGCACAGAGCCTGCGTGCGGAGCCTGCAAGCGGATCTGTGTGTTAAATGTAAGGCTGCTGTGTATATTGTGTGTTTGGCTGTATAGCTATGTGAAGTACAAAGGCGAATGTGTATACTACATGGGAGACCGTACACTGAGTACTCACACAGTCCATAAATTAAATTACATATGTGTCTGCATACTGGCTTATATTGAATGTAGACAGGGGTATTGTACTAGGGACAGTGTATTAGGGTTCTGTTGGCTGTAGCCAGCGTGAGGGGAAGTCATTATTTTATGTGTGCCTGCGGCTCTGTATTTATAAGTGTTTCCAGATGTCTGCTGAGCGTGTTCACGTCTGCATTCTAACATACCGATTGTGACTCAGTTTGTATATTGATTTCCACGGCGTTCAGTATATTTACTGGATAAACACTCTACAATACCCTTACTGTGTGACGGGGGTCTTTGCAGAGGGCTCTGGATACTTTTAAGCACGTGCTCGGTGCCTCAAACTCTTGCAACTATGAGACCTATTGCAATAGGTCTCGCATTGCATGAGTTTGAACTATTGGCATTGTAAAGAACAATGCCTTTTATTTATGTGCTGGTTTTTAAAACATAAAAGGTATTGTCATTTATAATGCTAATAGCTTAAACTCTCGCAAAGGCAAATGCGAGACCTATTGCATTGCAAATGCTTGTTACGACATCTAATTGTTTTTAAGCTGAGTTGGTCCTGTTAGGCTATAAACCCATCTTGTTGATTTCATTGGAGACACTCAGCTCATTAAACTGCCTTCTGCATCAAAACACATAATGATGGATATAATTCTTGAATTAATTTTTGCTTCCGCCAAGGTTGGGGGCACATTTCAGTGCATCATTTTTCATCCACCATGCCACTCTCAAAAGAGGCCCACCTTATGTAAACCAGTATGTAACCTTCCCCTCAAGCGTACAATCTATTCTGAACCGCCAGGCGAGGTGTCCTCCAATAGGGCACACAAGCGACCCCAGAATGGTTAAAGGTTATTAGGGGTTTTTCACTAGAGTGCAGGTTGAGTCTTATGGCATACTGAGCAAGTCTGGGCATATCTGTCACACTTAGGACACCAACTGCAACAAACGGTGAGGTGAAGAATGGAATGCTTGAATTAATCTCAGCCAATGGTGATCGATCTAGGCCTCATTTCAGTCCATTATTGTGTTTCTTATATAGCGCCTGAATCGACCCCCGAAGGGGTATCTCCGCGCTTGCCTTGGGAACCCGTCCTGGCTTTTCCCAGTGAGATAGCCCCTACAGGGCATCCCCAAGGTGAAAGCCAGGCATCCCGCCGCGGGGGGGGCCGTTGTGGAGATTAAGCAAGCTTAATGCCCAGAGTTGCAGAGTGTGAACCCATGATTAGGTCAGGCACCGAAGCGAGAATTATCGAGTCCATGGACATTTGAGCTCAAGACCCTGCCGCGTCGGGAATTGAACCCTGGTCCCGGGTCTGATCTCTGCTTCAGGGTCTGCCTGCTCTAACCAGTGAGCCACACTTCTTCACCCACCGCTAATCTGCATCCGCAACTTTTTGGAATAAGCTAATATCATTACTGCATTCAGCTGGCTACCATAGACTTGAGTAGGTGGCTCATCTATTGTTTAACAGTTCATAACAAGATACACCTTAAGGATACGATCCAGGACTGGTAGCTGTTCACAACCTCACATAAACTTGGCACACAGATTCCTGGTTCCAGTGTCTTCTCACCCACGACTCAAGCCAAACCTGGTGCACTTCTGAAGTGATCAAAATGCACTGGTGTCTGATTGTGCTGCCACTCTGTACCCAGAGCTCATTGGTTGTATGCTTTCTTCTCTGGTAACCTTAGTGTGTATAAACATCAATGTGAAAAAATGTTTTGCAGTGTCTTAAGGGTTTATTTATCCTGGGTTATGAACTTCACTGTTACCCTTCCAGAACACAATTAATGGTCATTATTTGGCGATGGAATTGTGTCTCACACACTCTCTCATGTTGCTACAAGACTGGGGAGCAGTGCTATTTGCACAAACGCACACACTCATTCATGGACCACAAACCCTTTAAAGCCAGGCTTATTATTTTGACTTTAAAAGCCAAGCTTGCGGTAGTTATGCTGGAATATACTCTGCTCCGTTAGGTGAGGTTAGGCTAGGTGATGTAAGATTAAGCAAGGCTTTTTAAGGCCTGGTTGGACTATCTTTAATCATGGTAGTCAAGATTAGGGCTATGTTAGGGTACATCATAAAAGGACAGGCTTAGTTGTGTTAGGCTATTTTGGATTTGTAGCACAAAAGCGTGGCATTAAGGTGACTTCAGAGTCTGATGGTGGCAGCGCCCCATGCCTAAATGCCATTTCTGATTTCACCAGCTGGTTGCAGTGCAGGACCATCGCTTCCAGGCACAATTTCTCCCTTGGTTCGTAGGTTTGTAATCTGAGTCATAGCAACATCATCCAATAGAAATGATGGGCTTCCATGTAAACCATAGTATTAATTTGAAATACATAAAGTAATCACAACTCCTAGTTAGTCATGAAATTGAGCGCTATGAGTATGCAGGCAGCTAAAATAGGCACACTGGGTGGAGCAAAAAAAAATTTTTAGGTCTCGCCTACACAGCGCGCATGCGCTGCATAGGAGACCTTTAGACGGCATTCAGCTCTTTTTCGAGGCACATACTCGTGCTTGTGGCGGCATGCACCTTGCGGGAGCACGCATGGGCACGCCACAAGCACGAGTATGTGCTTCCAAACGAGCAGTCTGCGTGTGCACCACTTCCTCTCCAAACCAATCCAACTATGCCACATATACACATGCACGCTCGTTATATTGCTAATTTTAGACCACTCTTACTTATCCGCTGCACCGTTTCCCCGCTAACTCAAACTTTCTGTAAAATAGTTCATGAATTCCCCACCATATGAGCCCTTTGACCCCTTATGCACCGGAAACTAATATAATAACCCGGCGGGAGCATAGAAATCGGCAGCAAGCATTGTTTATGTGAACTTCTTCGGGTCTACCAAAACAGCAAATTCGGACTGGCTGGAACTCCGATTACCTCACCGGTATCCTCCAATGGGGTAAAAGAAATAGTGGTTTAATGAACTTGTTATTAAAAACTTGACCTTTCAATAGTACATTTTGCTTTGAAACATCTGACTGACTGAAATATTTATTAAGCGCACTTATGCCGAGGCGTCGTGGCGCTGTAGGAGGAAGATGAACGGGACTACCAATTAGACCATGGAAAAATCTAATAAATAACAATCTAATAAATCTAATAAATCTAATAATAAATCTAATAAATAACATCTAATAAATAACAGTTATAAATAACAGAAAAAATATGAAATACCCTGCTTAATTCAATAAGCTACTACTTACAGACATTGCATTCCTCTGTACAAAAACTTTCTGTTCTGAAAAGGAAACAGCTCCTACTCACACGCTCTTCCAGTCCACGCACACTGTTAGTCCATCGTTTATGTCGTCCATTACTTTATAGGTGAAAACCTGACTGCCATTTTGCAACGATGCTACTTTCGTTACCCGGAGATCAAAAATTAGCAAAAAGTGACAGAATGTTAAGAGTTTCATAAAAATAAATACATTAGCTTATCCTGCACAAACGGAAGTAAGCCGCTCAGCACATTAAATAATTATCAAATAGAGTGTTAGTATTACTAGCGACACATGATTTCAATAGAACAACAGAAACGTAATTAATCTTTTTGGATGTTTACATTGACTGCTGTTTCTGTTTACTAAGTGTGTGTTTCATCTACTTTAGTGACCAATAACACTAATTCAAAATGGTAGCCAGGGTGAGGTTAGTGAACGTCAGACTTGGCAACTACTAGTTTGAGATGTGGCCAAGTCAAAACAGTATTAGCAATTTAGCATTGAAAGGTTAGAAAGGATGGATCTGTTGCTCATCTAAGTGATAGGCGCTCCGATTGCTACGCTGCTGACCACTTCTAAAATGCCTCCTGGCTGTGGGTGTAAAGGCATCAGGTCCTCCTTGCTGTGTGAGCCACTGAAAATAAGCGACGGTGGACAACTGCAGATCAGGTACCAAAATAAGAAAGTCTGGGTTATGCCACACACAAAGTTTGTTATGAGCAAAATGCCAAGTCACAATTGTTTTTAGCATGTCCATATCATTTCCCACTATATTTTACATTGGTTTTTTTTAAACATTTTTATTGAGATTTTGTGCATTGCATACAGTCAAAAGTATTTCTTGTCATGGAATGGTTCGCTCTTAGGAGATTAAAAAGAAAAAGCAGAAGAGGATAGTGCAGCCAGAGGGAGGAAAAAGAGGTAAAGGAAATCCCAATTGGGAGAGATGTAATGTACACTGGCAATGTACCTGAAAAAACACAGTTCACAAACGCATTGCTAGGTACAAGGTCCATACTTAGAGAGAAGATCATTGATTGGCCCAAAGAGACTTGGGATCAAAGCAGGTTTTTCGGGACTAGAGACCTGTCCAAAATCTCCCACAGGACCCTGGAGGACGCTTTCCATGGGATGTACTGCATTGCCAAGCTGTCCGCTCCCCTGAGGTACGTGACCCAGTTCAGCCATCCCTGGAAGGTTGCTTTACTTGAGTCTTTCCAATTATTTAGTACAGTTTTAATTGCTGCTGTCAATAAAAGGTCCATTAGTTCCTTCTCCATCTCCGATTTGAGGTCTGATCTTATGAAAGCTGTGACAAGGGAGGCAACGTCTCTCTTTGTTTTGCGATTGAACACATTGTCAATAAAGTCAAACACCTTATCCCTGAATACCTTGAGTGTTGTGCAGTGGAAAATGAGGTGTGCTAAGTCTCCTTTTTGTGTGTTGCAGTTCCAGCAGAGGGAATCATCTCTGAGGCCAAGTGTGTGTAAGCCGTCTGGGGTCCAGTAAGTTTTGTGTAGTAGCCAGAATTTGGTTTGTGCAAGGACTGGTGTGATCTTGTTATGTGATGCAGAGGACTAGAGCTTTTCCCACTCCTGTGTGCTTAGTCTGGGGTTTAACTGTTGATCCCAGAATTCTTTTATTTTCTCGTTGAGATTTGTGTTATTTGGGCCCAGTAGCTTATGTATGTGTGACACTTGGTGACCTAGTTTGTTGATGTTAGCCACATATCGCAGGATCGAATGTTGGTTATTGACTAGTTTGGTCTTTGATAGGGCTGTCTTGACTTTTAGTAATCTGTATAGGTCTAGGTCTTCTAGTTGGTAACTGGATTTCAGGTCTGCGAATGTAATGGGGGCTGTTGCTTTTTCTAGTTGGTGGGGGAAGCAAATGCCGTTCTCTATCCATGTCTCAAACCTGCGGCTCTTTCCTTTGTATTTGATTTTGTTGTTTATCCATAGAGATTCAAATTTCGAACTTCTAGTGGTGACTTCTAGTTTCCTGTTTAACTTTTGGAGTGCTATCTTAGTGTTTTTAAAAATCTGCTTGGATGTGTCTGGGTATGCTTTTGTAGTGAGGAGAGTGAGTGAGTGCATGTTGTTTAGTATGGCCTTTTCTACCTGTAGCCATGCTGGAGAGTAGTCTGGCGACTGGGTCACCCATTGTGTTCCCTGTTTTGCCAGGAAGGCTAGTTGGTATGTTTTGAAGTCCGCCACGTTCAGCCCCCCTGTGATTTTGCTAGTCTCAATTTCCTGATACTAATCCTAGCTTTCTTGTCCTGCCATAAATATATGGTGATCATGTTGTCGATTTTTCTATGGAAATCGTCTGTAAGGAGGAGGGGGAGCATGCTCGATAGATAATTGACCATCGGGGTTATCATAATTGTTATTGTTTCTATCCGCTCCCACCATGTGATGAATTTCGGGCTCCAAGCCTCTAGCAGTTTTTTTACCTTTCCAAGAAGGGCCTTTTCGTTGTGGCATAGGGAGCTGTATAGGTCTGTTCCGAATAATATGCCTAAGTATTTGATGTTTTCCGTCTGCCAAGTCAGGCCGGAATCACCCAGCGAGCGCAGTGTATGTTTAGAGGTTTGCATTCTGATTTGTCATTGTTTAGCTTGTAGCCTGAAAATCTGGAGTACTGTGCAATTGTGTTCATTAGCTCATTAATGGAGGTTTTTGGTTGTTCGGTGACTATTAGGATGTCGTCTGCATACGCGGCTAGTTTTACAACGGTGTCTTTGATTGTTACTCCTTTTATGTCTTTGTTTGTTTTTATCCATTGGATGAGGGGTTCTAAGGCCAATATGAAGAGTGACGGTGATAATGGACAACCCTGTCTGGTTCCCTGCTTCAGCTTAAAGGGACTCGACACTGAGCCGTTCACAGATACATGCTGAGGGGGCTTAGTAGAGGGCCATGGCCATCTTTATGTATGGTTCCCCCAGGTTGAAGGCACGCATGCAGGCTTCTAGAAAGGATCATGAGACTTTGTCGAAGGCTTTCTCTGCATCTGAGGCAATCGCCACTGCTGGCTCCGTCCTACTAGAGGTGTGCTCTATCATGTGGCAGAATAGGCGTGCGTTGTCGCTTGACACGCGGTTGTGCATAAAGCCCACTTGGGCGTTACTGACTAGTTTAGGAAGGATAGAGTTTAGTCTCACCGCCAGGATTTTGGCATAGATTTTGCAATCAACATTGATGAGTGATATTGGTATGTTGTTTTTTGGCAGCGTGTGGTCTTTGCCGTCTTTAGGGATGACTATAATGTTAGCCTCTGTCATGGATTTGGGGACAGTCCCTATCATTACTGTATGGTTATATACTCTTTTCAAGGTGGGAGACAGTTGGTTAAGGAAGCTCTTATAGAAATCTGCCGAGTAGCCATCCGGGGCTGGTGCCTTATTTTTTTTAAGAGACTTGACTTCCCTTTTTATTTCAGTGATGCTAATCTCCTGCCCCTTGTTGTAGCCTCTGCACGGTCTAGTTTGGGTAGGCTTAAGCTCTGTAGGTACCTGGTACATTCCTCTGTGTTAAAAGTCTGCTCTGAGTTGTATAGTTCTGCATAGAACTCTTGGAATCTGTTGAGGATGTCCTTGTGCCTCGTGTGGATTATGTTCCTAGTGTCTTTTATTGATGCGACTGTAACCTGATTGCGTTTGTGCTTCAGCTATGTTGCGAGTAGTTTCCCTGCTCTGTTGGCTCCGCAGAGGCTGCGTGCTTTGCATTTGTTGAACGAGAGCCCCGGCCTTTCACTCAGGGTTTCATTGTACTCGAATTTGTGCAGTGTTAGAGTGTTTAGAAGTGCACCGTCTCTGGGGTTTTTGGTGTGGTCTTGTTCTAGCTTTTTTATCTCTGCTTCTAGTTGATCAGTTCTCAAGTTTGTCTTTTTGTTTATTCTCGCCTTAATTCCTATTAGTTTGCCCCTGATTGTTGCTTTCAGGGTCTCCTACAGTATGTCACCGCCTGTTTCCGGGGTGCCATTATGGTGTAGGTAGTCAGATATGGCCTCCTCTATTTCTTTCCTGTTTTCTGGGTCTGAGACAATTTCCTTATTGAAGCGCCATCTTCTGGGTGGTGCCTCGTTGTGTGTTCCTCTTAGTTTTAGGCTAATGGCTGAGTGGTCTGATACCAGCCTTGGCGCTATGTCTGACTGGTCTATCAGGTGTGTATGGGACCCTGATATCAAGATGTAATCTATCCTGGTGTAGGAGTTATGCGGGTTGGAGTAAAAGGTATAATCTCTTGTGTCTTGGTGTTGCAGCCTCCATGCGTCTTTGAGGTTAAATCTGGTGCAGATGTTCTGTAGAGTTGCATGGGACTTGGTGGGTTGGTGCCGGCATGAGGATTGTCTGTCTAGTGTGTGGTCTAGTGGAATGTTGAGGTCTCCAGCCATGATTATGTGTTCGTCCTGTGGGAGTTTGTCCAGCGCTTCGGCCACTGCCTCCCAAAAGGTAGGGTCATCAGTGTTGGGGCCATATATATTCTCTACGTGGAATCTTTCCTCCCCTCTTGATAGGTTTGCAATTAGGCAGTCTACCCTTGTTATCTCTGGAGTGGGAGTCTATCATAATCTTTGATTTTTTGGACACCAAGGTAACCACCCCGCGCTTCTTTTTGTCAGCTGGTGAGCTGGCCACGTCTGCTATCCAGTTGGCTCTGATGAGTTTCAGATCATCTTCGCCAAGCTTAGTTTCCTGTAGAGGGACTACGTCCCATTTAGTCTTTTCCAGATAGCTTACTATCTTCCTACGCTTGATGGGGTGATTCAGGCCTCTTCCTACGCTTGATGGGGTGATTCAGGCCTTTAACATTTAGGGAAACTATGGCGAGGTCTGCGCCTAGGCTGAGTGTTTTGTTACTCTCCATCTGCTAGTCTTTTTAGCGTTAGTTCCACGATTTTGGCCTTTTGCTGTCTGCGGGAACGTGTGTATAGTGTTGACTTGGTGCACCTTACTGATGATGCATGGGGCGTTATGTATGGAGTGCGTTGGTGTGTGTCTAGATGTGTGCACATTATGAAGAAGAAAAGCTTGGAAGATAGTGATAAAGTAAAATAGAGAAACGATCTGGAGAGCCCCCCTCCCCCCTGTCCCCGATCCCCTCCCCCCTCACTTGTTTGTCGGAGGTGCGACGGCAGGATCGCCATTTTGCCTCCCGGGTTGACATGTTCTCTTTGGTCTTGTAATCATAAAACTCCTGAGGACTGTTACGCAGAGGATCCAAGGCAAGCGAAGGTGTTTATATTGTTTTCAACAGACTATTTTCTTCTTTTATCTTACCACAGGATTTTGAAAAGATGTATTTTAGGGGTGGGCTCGTTTTTTGTGTGTCTTGAAGCAAATTTGTTTTGATTTTGTGATGCTCAGTGGCGGACGTGGTGGTGAGACATTAAGGCTGCATCAGACTCTGTCCAGGACGTCTGACCGGAGTTTCTGCTCCTGACACGAACAAAGAGACACACTTTACCAATACCGATAATCAAGCATTATACAATTGTGCTGAATTTGGATCACGCAAAGGCCTAGGTCTTCGTTTCCCAGCATGCATAGCACCATGCCATGCCAACCTCGTACACACCAACTGCTTATACAAAAAACACAGGCAGGCACCCGGGGCACTCCTATGCACTCACGGTGCCTGGCAGGGCTTCCTTTTCATTGCCGACGTAGAAGCATGCCTAAAACGTGCTAAACGCACTCACACCTACAGCTTCATTGACAAGGACACTCTGGACTACTGACAACATCCAGAGAGTGCGTATATGCATGTAGGTGTTACTAACAGGGCCCATCAAAAGACAAATGGCCAGCCTTCTATAAACCCAGCAGCAAATATTGTCTCTGATCCTAAAATAAAGCCGTTTTCTGGCTTTCAAAGTCGGGAGTCTCCCACCCAAATCAGGTCTAATCTCTGTTGACATGTACAAGTTAGATTCGCCTCATCACTTTCAAATGTCACAAGCCGCCACTGTAAGTATGCACCAATT
Organism: Lissotriton vulgaris; assembly: GCF_964263255.1. Lineage (NCBI taxonomy): Eukaryota > Metazoa > Chordata > Amphibia > Caudata > Salamandridae > Lissotriton > Lissotriton vulgaris. The sequence goes on along the minus strand of NC_141691.1, from coordinate 487,023,257 downwards.
CCAACCTCACATCTGGCTTACTACTCAAAGCCATCCAGCAGAACCATCAGCTACGAACATGTCGGACAGCCTAGGTCAACACTACCATCATATTCAATTATTCCATAGCTTTCTGAAGCACTATAAACAACCTAGCAATATATAACAATGATGCATTTCTCGCCAAAAGCCAGTTAGTCAATCCACCACTGCTTCTCCGGGTTGACCAGAAACAACTGTCATTAGGCTGAGCAATGTAGCCAGGCCACGGGAATAACCCAGCAGTGCAGGAGACAAAGCAGAAAAGGATGAGATACATAGTGCTGGAAAGGAAAAGAGAATTAAGTGGCAAGTTAGGTGGCATATTTACCATGAAAATATTCGGTGGCGTTATTGACGAGCTCTTTTTACATTTTAGTACACTAGTGCTATTCGTAACTTGTAGATCACTTAAGAAACAAGCATTTGCAATGCAATAGATCTCGCATTTGCGAATCTTTCAGCTACTGGCATTGTAAATGACAAAGCTTTTATCTATATTTTGATTTTAAAAACAGATAAATAAAAGGCATTGTCATTTTCAATGGCAATAGCTTAAAATTTCGCAAATGCGAGACCTATTGCATTGCAAATGCTTGTTCTGAGTAGCATGCAATTTGTGATTCTGCTATATATTTTCTACAATACAACATAAAGCTATTCACTATTTTGTGACTTTTCTGTTTCTCCAAGTCAGTCAGTCCTTATACATTGTCAACAGAGAAATCGGCCATAAACAAAGCTTTTTTTGTATACAATGAAACAAATGGACAGAATTGAGATTAGGAACGTATCCAAAAATAATCACAGTATCTATTGTACTCCAGTTCGTGGATAAAACAGCTGTGCATCACTGGGATTGCTGTAAAAAGCAGAAAACAACACACAGTGTTTTTTCTTTTTCACACTACAGTATCAGGCCCTGGCAGTGACTGCCGCTGAATGAAGGGAGCTCTGTGGTCCTCTAACAGCGGAGTGCCAATCTTGTCTCAGCCATTCAACTCTTCATTGTATTTATTTATTTATTAAATGTGGGTAAAACCCCAATTCAATCTTTTACTTTTGAAATAATCCTTCAGCTATTTGGCCACTTACTCTTCTATCGTTGCCTATGTTTGAAGTCTTTAGTCCTTATGATTTACAACATGTAGTGTGTTTTTCAGTCCAGTTTTTGGAAAATGTTCAGGACATGTTTTGTAAAGCTAGCTACTGACTGAAAGGCAGGGTAAAATGCTTGGGACAGGTTTTCTTGCAAGCTTGAGCTTATAAAAATAAATTACTTATACCTAGTTCCTAATTCTGAGTATTCTTGAACATTGGTGGGAGTTACCACATCAGATAAATATCGAAATCACAGGGTGGAGTATTTACTAGGGCCATCAGTAGGAACAGCCCTTTGGGGAAGGGCGTTTTTTAAATATATCTTTATTGGATGTTATGTGCATATAGTATGTACTTGCAGAGAAACAAATATCACATTGGCTGTTCCAATAGCGATAGCGTATATCTCGCAATCTTTCCTTTTTTGTATGCAGCAAGTAAAGTTTAACTGAACTTTTAACATCCCCTCCCTCCCACCCCAACGTGCTCCCAGTAAGCAGCAATTCCGCATGTTGTATAGGGTGCTTTTACAATTTACTGCTAGTCTATTACAGTGCATGTTGGATTCACTCCATCAGTCGCGCAAGAAATCATTGTCCACATCTCTCTTTTAGGAGCAAAAAAGGCCACTTTATTTTAGGACAGGTGCATCATAATTTTCACGAAACACATTTCATTATTTATTTATTTACAAAATCCAACTCTACAATGATCTTACAAAACCTGAATCCCAAAACCCAGAACGAAACTCCTACCTACTACCCCTAACCTACCCACGCTACCCTTCAGGATGGCCAACCCGCTCCAGGCTGCCCACCCCCACTACCAAAAACCCGCCTATAAGTAGAACAAAGGCACCCATCCTAACCGTGGCAGGCTAAGAAAAGGAGCAGCACCTAGAGTACCGCAGAAGAAAAAATACCCCCCACCCAAATGTAAAAGAAAAAGAGGGAGGGTGGGTGGGGCAAAACAAACCTCCCTACTAGCCTCCCGCTACGCAGTTCCCAACCGCCAGCCTGACTCCCTTATATCTGTTCACTAATCAGTCCCCACCTGATTTCCTGATTCTCGCGCGAACCTACCCAGGAAGAGACCGGCTCGCGCCTGGCTCTCCCTGGGTCCCCCCTCGCGCAAGAAATCATTGTCCACATCTCTCTTTTAGGAGCAAAAAAGGCCACTTTATTTTAGGACAGGTGCATCATAATTTTCACGAAACACATTTCATTATTTATTTATTTACAAAATCCAACTCTACAATGATCTTACAAAACCTGAATCCCAAAACCCAGAACGAAACTCCTACCTACTACCCCTAACCTACCCACGCTACCCTTCAGGATGGCCAACCCGCTCCAGGCTGCCCACCCCCACTACCAAAAACCCGCCACCCAGGAAAACCTTTAGTGTTTTCCTGCCCCACCAAAAGGACAGGAAGGAGCACACCATAATTGTACCTGAAGAACCTTACTAATCAAATCCCTGAGTTCTAAAAGGTAAAAAGAAATACCCAAAGCCGAGAGATGCACACCGTCCTCACAAAATAAATGATGTTCAGAGACCTGTAAATGATAATGATTCAAACAGTAGATACCCAAATTATGACAAAAAGGTCGCATTGTCCTGTTCACTTTTCTCCTGGCCTTTTCAAGTGCAGAATGGTTCCTCGCTCCACGCCATTGCAGACGAGGCACAAACTCAGTCCATATCAGCATGGTGCTCACCCATGTGGTTTTTATAATTTCCAGATCTTGCTTCATGAGTTTCAACAAAGTCAACCCAGAGAGAGAAACCAAGTCATTCTCGCCCAGATGGAGCACCAGGAGATCCGGAGGGCCCCCCAAACACTGGGAAACCAAAGCAGCCAAGGCGGGAAAAAGCCCACCCCAGCGCATGCCCCCTGTTCCATGCCAGGAGACTTCGTGTGTCGTGCTGTTTAGACCAAGCGATCTCCCACAGAGCTGAGTGGCAGCGGCTAAAGCTGCACGTTTAATAAAAGAGTGCCCCAGTATCCACACCCTCCGTTTGCCTCCGGTGACCGACGGCCAAGGACCTAGGAGAGAAAGAAATGTTAGACAATCCAAAAATGCACTATTTCCTCACATATTTCTCACAGCACTTGGAACGCCAACGACCAATGCGTCGGATCTGGGACCAGTCCCACCCCAAACGAGCGGCCTCCGTCGCCGCACCAATTCTGAATGAATGGGTACCAAACTGAACCGGATCCTTCCCCAAGTGCAACAAAACTTTGCGCAAGACAGCCAACAATTGGGATGCCACTATGGGACTACCATCCACATGACAAAATATAGACCCCTGGAGAAAATGTGGAGAGGATACAAACACTTCCCATTCCCCAACCGGGCAACATGCAGAAACACCACTCCTGCCAAGGAACACCCACTTACCCCTCCCCAACTGGTCGGTTTTGGATGCCCGCAGCCACAGCCGCACCCTGTCACTCTCCAACACTACCTCACTGCTAGTCATGCCTACCCTACCCCGTAACCCCAACAATTCCGATGCCCGAAATGCCCCAAAGAACAACCAAATGAAACACAAACGAAATTTGGCACACTCAAAGGCATCATGACAACACAACTCCAACTCTGGTAACAACAACTGAAGCAACTCAAAAGTCACTGGCTGCCGGAGCTGCGGACCACCAGCCCGAAGCCTAGCCAAACCTTTCAACATTTTGCGAACCAACACCCCCCCAACCGGATCCCTCCCCCACCAAAGTAGCCCATAAAAAGAAATCCCAGCCAACTTGCCCGAAATGGTAGTGGGCGATAGACCTTTGTCTGCCAAATGCAACACAAACTGTAAGATGCCATGTTCATCGGACCAACCAGCCCCAGCCAGTCCCACCAAATCCTTACCGAACTGCAGAAACTCACTCCAAGCCTTCACATACCCCCGCCTCGTGGAGGCAGCCACCGAATTTTCGACTAATTGGTGAACCCTCAATCCCCCAGGTCCCATACGTACTGTGGGATCGCTGTTGGTTCCAGGTCCGCCCCAGGAGCTAACTTGCGGAACTCGGCCCACTGAAATCGAGACAAAGAGTCAGCGATGCAGTTAGAAGTACCAGGAACATGCCGTGCTTTAAAGACAATATTTAATTGCAGACACCGCAGCATGAATGCGCGCAGGAGCCGCAACACCCGCAAATCACGAGCCTTCTGGTGATTGACAAGATGTACAACTGCCAAATTGTCCACATGAAACAAAACTGATCGATTCCGAAACTCATCCCCCCACAGATACAAAGCAACCAGCAGCGGGAAGAGCTCCAGAAATGCTATGCTACGACCTTGGTCCTGCCAGAGCGCCGGCCAGCCGGCCGCGCACCACCGACCGTCCCAAAAAATTCCGAAGCCATGAGCCCCTGAAGCATCAGTGAACAACTGTACTTGCCACACCATGTCCTCATCCGCAAAAAACAAGGACACGCCATTGAACTCCTGCAGAAAACTAAGCCAGACTTGCAGATCAGCACGGACAGCGGTGGTAATGCGAACCCGATGATGGGGGAGGCTCGCACCGGACATGGACAGACCCAGACGTCTGCAGAACGTCCTGCCCGCCCGAACAACCCGGCAAGCAAAATTGAGGTACCCCAACAGCTTCTGGACAGTTTTCAAAACGACTTTCCGCTCCCTCAAAACCAGTTGTATGAAGTCAGACATTTCAGTCACTTTAGCTGCAGGCAATCTCGCCATCATAGACAGCGTGTCAATTTCAATCCCCAAGAAAGTCAGGGACGTACAAGGGCCCTCAGTCTTGTCCGGCGCTAAAGGAACACCCAATTCCTCCGCCAGGGCCTGAAAGCTGTCCAAAGCCGACTGACACTGCCCAGAGCGACCTTCCCCAATGAAAAGAAAATCATCAAGGTAATGACAGACCAGGATGTGGCCAGTAACAAAAGTGAATCTCCACTGCAGGAAGGTACTGAAAGTTTCAAAAAGGGAGCAGGACACTGAACAGCCCATGGGCAACACTCGATCCACATAGAAACAACCCTCAAACTGCATTCCCAACAGACTGAAATCCCAAGGATGGATGGGCAAGAGCCGGAAAGCCGACTGAATGTCGCTCTTCGCCAGCAAGGCCCCAACACCTGCCATGCGCACGAGCCGTAAGGCATCGTCCACCGAGGCATAAGTAACACTTGAGTCGGCCGGATCGATGAAGTCATTAATGGATGTACCCTCGGGCCAGGACAGGTGATGTATAAGACGAAACTCCCCTGCCGCCTTCTTGGGCACCACGCCCAGGGGTGAAACAATCAAGTCAGGCAGAGGACAAGATACAAAAGGACCAGCAATCCTACCAGCCGCAAGCTCGGCATCCAGCTTTTTCCGCACAACATGGGGACTCTCCTTCACAGACTTCAAATTGTCCGACCACCTGCCCACCCTGGGTCCCTGATACCCAATCCGAAAACCAATTTTGAAACCCCAAGACAAAATCTTAGCGGCTTCAAAATCTGGATAATCTACCAGCCAAAGATCGAGAACCTTCTGCCTAATAGGAGTAGGAGCCCTTGTAAACAGACTGTTGTTGCTGTCCCCTACCCCCGGAACCTCGTCCCTGATCGCCCAATCGTTGTCCAGGAAAACAGTGGGTGAGGGGGTGCTTTCCTCCACACTGGGAACACTCATGCTTGTACCTACAGGCTGGCCTGTTACAGGAACCCCGGTTAAAGTGCCAGCAAGTGCCAGTGGCGGCTGCTTGACCTCTGCCCCAAACCCCCGCCCCAGACTGAGCGGGGCGAGCTGAAAAGGGCCGATAATGCACCGGCTGACCGCTAGCCGTGTGGGTCGTAGCAGGCGGATTTGCCGATGCCATCCACTGTAACCATAATTCGGAATCAACCTCACCCCACGAACGCTCGGGGAAAGCGCTCATGCGGGCCCTGAATTCGTCATCATAGGACAACCATGCAAAGCCACCAAAATAACTGTGAGCCTTGCGGACGATATCTGCATATTTAAACATATCAATTGCCTTCTCAGGATGACGTTGACAATAAACACTGGCATAAATCAGAAAGGCCGAAGTCCAATTCTCTATAGACTTCGGAACACGAGGCCTCCGAGCCAGTTCTAGTTCCTCCTCCTTCGACCCCTCTTTTGCCTGAACATCTCTATGGAGAAGTCGAAAAACATCCACAAATGCCCCAGACCATATCAGATTCTTCGTTTTTTCGGACAAATGAGACCCCAAAGGCATCCCCACCCCAGAATAAGGCAACTTTTTCGGTAGGATACTATCCTCCGCCACCTGTGGGGCAACCATTCCACCATTCCCTGCAGTAGAAACCTCTTTGGCAACTTGCCCCGTAGAAACATTCGAAAATACCGGCCGCTCAAGCCTCTGTGCCAGAGCGACTCGCTCAACCACAACCCCATCCCCCGTAGAAACATTCGAAAGTACAGGCCGCTCAAGCCTCGGTGCCAGAGCGACTCGCTCAACCACAACCCCATCTCCCGTACCAATAGATCTTGTACTCTTCACAGGGAGACTCTCCCTAGGTTGCCACACAGACCACCACCCATCCTTACCTCTGGGCAACTGCTCCGACTGCAGTGTGACAGCCCCACGATCCTTCTGCGAAGGTCCAGACCTCACTGCCCCTCGTACACCTGCATGGTCCGCTCGAGACTCCTGCAAAACACGAGAAACAGTGGGTTGCCCCAACCCACCCCCCTGGGCCCGTGCTGCCAAAAGCCCAACATTTGTGTCTCTCAATTCCCCTTCCTCCAAATCCTCCTCACGAAAATTCCCACAGAAAGCTTCATCAGAAAATAAAACTTGGTCACTGCCACTGGGCATAGCCCCATCACCGATACCCCCATCATAAAACTGCCAATCAATAGGCTGAAAACTGTGTACATTGAAAGCTGTAGAAGAGCTATCCGCTCCAGATAGCCCCCCGTTAAGCCCACCACTGGAAACAGCCGTGTGGACAGATCCCGGGCCCGTAGAAACAGCCGACAGCCGCCCAGCCGAAGGTGCCGCATGAAAACTGCGGCCGCTCGAGCCAGACAAGGAAGAGGACCCCAGAACAGGCTCCCCGAAAACGAAAACGCCATCACCCCCCGAGGAACGAGTCGCCGACGCCAAACCATGGCCACCCACCGTCCCAGGCTCAGGGCCCCCCAAACGGCCACCCGGCCGACCCCTGGGGACCGGGACACAGGAAAAACCAGTGCCCGTGGGCGCCCCCCTATGCAACAAACCCCTCCCACCCGGAGCCAAGGGGGTGGAGGTGGCAGTCCCCAGGCCAGGCACACCAGCGTCCGTAGACTGGGCAGACGGGGGTGGCAGCCCACTGGGTGCAGCACCCGCAGGAAGAATAACAGTAGCAGGGGGCGGGACTTCCGAGGGAGGGCAGACCGGCAACGCGTCCGACAGGGGCCGGACATCAGCCCCACCCTGGGGTGGGGGGCCAAAAGAGAGGTGAGGAGCCGTACCAGGCCCCGGCACAGCGGGGGAGAGCAGGAAACATTGCCCGTTCAACCACAGGTAAGGCGAGGCCCCGTCCGGCAATTGAGGAACCACGGAGGAGGGGGCAGGGGGCTCCGCTGCAGGGGGGGGAGTTGCACACGCCCAGGCACATCCAGGCTCCGCCCACGCTTGGGTTTTGGGCCCGCCTGAGGCTTCCCCGACTTCCCCCGTACCAGCCCGCTGGGGCTCGGAGCCTGCCGGCCCACCGAACGACCCCTCCTCCCCCCGGGCGCCCCACGTGTGCCAGCAATAAAAATTGGTAAAGCACATACCTGCTGGAGGGCACCCGGGGCATCCGGCGGGGGTTCCACATCGACGGCGGGCAAAACCAGCCCAGGCCCGTCTGCCGGCATAGCCGCCTCTCCGTCTTCCTCCTCCTCCAGGCCCTGCGATAAACAGGCCTCCACCGCCCTGGAGACGCCCTCAGACGCCTTGCGCGGGGGGCGGGCCATGCCGACCCACGCCTCCGCCGGGACACCCGGCCGTAGCAGGTCTTCACGCCCCGCCTCACAAAGGATTTGCACAGCCCTCCGGACCTCCGCCGCTTCCTCCAGGACACAAGGTAAACCACGAGCGCCGCAAAACAAACCTCCCTACTAGCCTCCCGCTACGCAGTTCCCAACCGCCAGCCTGACTCCCTTATATCTGTTCACTAATCAGTCCCCACCTGATTTCCTGATTCTCGCGCGAACCTACCCAGGAAGAGACCGGCTCGCGCCTGGCTCTCCCTGGGTCCCCCCTTGTGGGTCGGGATGTCGTTGGTGTGGACAGCCATCCCCTGGCTCTCCTCAGTGTCCCGTCCCACCCACCTCTCAACCTCCTGCTGTGTACTCAGGGCAGTGGACTAGCAATTTCTGCATCATCGTTCCCAAGGCCTGTAACACTTCTGGCAATTTAACTTCCCTTCTCGTTTTCTCATGTGCTCCTCTTCGGCGGTCGCCCACTCTTTTAAGTCACCCCTCTTTGAGAAAGGGATATGCCTAGGCCTGATAAAAGATAAAATCCAGGTATCAGTATAAATAGGGTCTGATAAATAGCTGCTATCATGAGTTTTCCCCTGGCAAATCTGTAAATTACTTGGGCATTTTAGTGTATTCTGTACCAAAATGTGCATCTTGTGATGTTTACAAGGCATTTTCCTGTGGTAAATTTCTGCAGGATTGACGTGCCAAAATTAACCTGGGGAAATTATGGGGATGTGATAATTACTGCCAAACTCATGATTGAAATCTCAGCTCAAACTTGTATAATGAGGGCCATGTAGTGATACAAAAAACCCTCATATTCTGAGTTTTGGGTATGCAATTAGAAGCAAGATCAGTGTTTATTGGACTAACATCTGCATTTATCAGAGTTTTCCGATACATTTAGCCCCATTATATTTCTATGAGTTTGACCTGCCAACCTTCCCAATTTTTCTTCTTAATGCCTTGTTTTGAGTCCCCTCCACCTCGCCTCCTATCGCATTATCTGACTTTACAGCCATTACTCAACCCCCACATCCTTACCCTTCTACCCCCGTGACAGTACTCGGCCCCCACTTCCTCACCCTTCTACCCCCACCAACCCGGTACACAGGGACCCAAATTCTGGCTCTAATAGGTTGGCCCCACCCAACAGGCCTCAATCTGAAACTCAACTACCATCCCCCACATTGTCCACCCCCAACATAACACTCCCTCTCAACCCTTCCCCCTAAACAACTAACACAGTCAGTTTCCCTACTTCCCCCATGTATCACCCAGGGATGCCTTAGCGACTTCATCCCTCCAACCAGACATCAGTGGCACACTACCAACATCCCGATTACACACAGTCCAATTCTTCCTATAACTTAATAACCTTATCTTAGACCTTATCTATACCTACACACATGCCGACCCACTTCACACCTCACAACACACACCACCCTATGACTCTATACCTTTCCACAGCCCCTTGCATTCGTCCACAATTCGTTCCACTATTGCCCCACACCTATCTATTGCCCACCAGGACTACAATACTCCCCATTCACACTGCCAGGACCCACACACTGGCCTAACCATTCTGACCAAACTATTCTTAGTCCCTGCTTTACATACACACACTCACACACCCACCCACCCACACACACACACACACTCCTCAATTACCCTAAAAATCTTACACACAGCCCCCTTAGTTACTCTGAATACAATCCCTCTGTTATTACACAATGTATTCCTTCTCCCTATTCTCGAATTGCTGCACAACAATCGGCATACCCCCCAACTCAAGCAAGCGCCACCATTTAGACCACTCACTGGAAACCGACTGTGGGCACTTTAGTCACTCCTTCTGACTGCACAACTTCCTTACATACCACTTTTCACTTCTCACCGCGTCGACCATTCAAACACTGTAAACTCATCCCACACACTGACAGTGCACAGAACAAACTCCATACACTGATTATACCCTTACACTTCAAGGACAACTCCCTTCCAATGCTGCACAGCCCCCCTGCATCACTCACAGCACCACCTGTTGGGAACTGCAAAAACATGGAATCTCCTTCCACTAACAATTAAAAACAGCCCAAATCTCAAATCATTCAGGAAATCCTTAAAAACATGGTTATTTCTAGCAGATCTATAAAACATGCCTTCTGCACATCCTTCTCATGCACGCTCCTCTGAGTCCTCAGCGACAAGACGCCTCCGGGCATTCGCCGCGCTTTATAAATTTAAAAATCCATCAATCAGTCAATCAATCAACCTCACCATTGATAACCTTGAAGCATTTTTAATACACCAACTGGTTGAACCTATCCCAAACTGTGAATGATGGACCAGCATCTCCCAACATGACACTCCCGAAAAGTAAACCTCAACTCTCAAAGACCATATACGACAATTGTTCTCCAATGGCAGCATTTCTTAATGAACACAATTACACGTCTCACTCCATAGCCTCCCACCCCTGATGAAAGCCACATCAATTCTCACACACTAGCCCAAATTGTCTTGTGCCTAAACTATATTTCCATAACTCAAATGTACCCAGCTTGAAGATGCTATATACCACTTAAACTCCAGGCTGTCTGCTGTAGAGGACCATCCCCCACCCACCACCTGCCGTGGGCAAACTATCCTTGGCACACCATACCGAGGAGTAGTTGCTTGCCCCGCCCTAGAGATTCTCACCCAACCTCTCTCAGGCTGATATTGACAACCTACTTGAAAGTTACAGCACCCCGACATCCTGTGCCTCTTCTACTCCCAATGCTCAGGTCTAATCAAAGGTACCACCAAAGCAGTCCCCAGCTAACAGGAACATTTTTGCTATTTCTGAAACTCTTCATACCCCTCACACCATATCAGCCGCCTCAGTCCTATGGATGTTCCATAACTGTAGATTAGCAATGAAACATAAGCTGGAACTATCAGACACTATCACAAATTACAACCTTAACCTTTTAATCCTCACATAGACCTGGTTCAACGACACATCCCACAACATATTTAATCTTTTACTTCCTCCTAATTGATACATAATCAGGATCGATCTTGTAAGAAGAATTGAGGGAGTTATTTCAGTCATCTTCAGATACTCCCTAAAATAGAGGAAGTTGTCCAACTGCTCTTTTTCCTCATTCTAGTGCCTAACTTTAGATCTATGTGTGCAACACAATTCGAAGATTACGTGCATTTTACCATCCGACAGGTGATAACACAGCCTTCATCAGGAAATGTTCTGATCTTGCAACTAACCAATTAACACAATGCGACAAAGTGATGTTTCTGGGAGGCTTTAATCTACACTGGGGTACCACTGATGATTGTGCTATCAACCAGTTTGCCTCCTTTCTTACTGAAAAATATCTGATCCAACACAACTTAACCCCAACACACGAAAGGTTCCATGCTAAACTCAACAATCTCTAAAGATGACCTACTCTTAGTAAATAACCCCATACCTATAGACTGGTTGGATCATTATCTTATTCCTTTCTCTTTACGACTCTCTCTTTCTGTAACCATGGGCAACCGAAAAGAACGACTAGCTTTTTCACAACACCAAGAATATTAAAATCAGCATAACTGTACAAAAGGTTCTACCCCATATCAACACCCTCACAGATATCAATCATTCAACTGCTCACTGCCTCAACCATCTATCAGGTCTACTTGATAAGATAGCTCTGATACAAAGCAAAAAGAGAAGACCCAAACCATCAGCTCTATGGTTCAACAAGGCCTTATATGAAGAAAGAAAAGCCTTAAGAATGTTAGAAAAGAAATGGAGACAGTCTCCTTCGACCACTAACCTTTTGTGTCTGCGAAATACAAGAGCACTATACAAAAGATAGATCTTTTGTGAGAAATAGATTCATGATAGAACTCTCCTTAACACAGCTAAAAAACCATTAAACAATTTTTTGAACTGGTCAAAACTTCCAACAGTCCATCCATCTCTACAGCTGTCAAATTGATGACCCTTCCTTGAAAACAGAAGAGTTTGCACAGTTCTTTAACTCCAAAGTAAAATTGGCATTATGCCAAGACAGCCTCCCTACCTCTACCTCTAGGTGCACTGGGCAACTATTTGACACACTTAGGGGTCGATTCTGATTCGGGAGAAAAAACGTCCGTACGATTTGCATCCGCAGCCCTCTCCGTACGAATCGTACCCGTCCGTCCGAGTCGCGTAGTACGATCCATATTTCCATCAATCCGTCCGCATCGTTGCAATCCGTACGTACTGCAAGGCTGAAACCGTGAACCGTACGACTCGTACACATGCCGTACGACCCGACGAGTACGATCCAGAGCGGGGTATGAGGACGCGATTCGTACGGTCCATGTCAGGTAAGGGCAATTTGTACGGAAAAGCACACAATCACATACACACCATATGGTCCGTACGCTCCATGACCGCGGGGTACGGTGCGTACCCCTGTGATCATGGGGTGTACGCATAGTACCCTATGCGATCGCTGGGTGTATGCACTGTACACCCTGCGAACATGGGGTACGGTCCGAATGCACCATGATCGCAGGGTACGGTGCATACCTCCCATGATCGCAGAGGTACGCACCATGCCCCTGCGATCATGGGGGGTAGGCACCGTACCTGGGGAGGGGCGTTCCGTACCTGTTTCGAGGCGAACTCTGCTTTTACGGCTGTTTTCGGCTGTCGGAGGAAAAGGGTTGTACGATGCGTACCCGACATGAATCATACTTGCTGGATCGGAAAAACCAGCCGCGATCCACATGGATGTCGCGTACAACGGGTTCCAAGGGAGAATCGTGCAGAGAATTGAATCGTACGGTCTCTGTACGATTTGTACGGAGTCCAGCTCCCGGTACAAATCGTACCATGGTATCAAAGGGTTTGCACCTAGGCCTACTTAACTGCAGGTCGCTTGTGAAACACGCACAAGAAGTGAACCTCCTAATCACCAATAATGCCTTAGACATTCTGTTTTTAACAGAAACCTGGCTTACCTCCAGTAGTGGCCCTGACATCGTTCTAGCACTCCCCCCGGGTACGTTATGTGCTCACAGAACAGACCAGAGGGCAGGGGAGGTGGACTCGCAATAATCCTCAAAGACATCTTCACCTGTAGAACGTCTGATGGCAACGTAAAGGGTTATGAAAGCTGCCACTATACCATTATAATCTCCCCTGTCACCTCGATATCAGGAACACTGATATATCGTCCACCAGGCAATTTAGGAGACTTTCCGACCAAAATTACTGACCAGACCTCCACCAAATGCACGTCTACCACTAACTACCTATTATTAGGAGACCTGAATGTACATTTCCTGGATCCAGACGACAAACTGGCCAATGAACTACTCCAGGATCTCAACTCAATGGGCCTTGACCTTAAAAACCCGCAGGCCACCCACGAAAAAGGGCAACTGCTTGACCCCATTCTTTCCAACATCCCCAACCTTAGATCCCTTGACCATATCCCCCTTCCCTGGACGGACCACTTCTTGGTTCCCCTAGTATGGGACATTATTACTGTGCTCCCTCCACCCCCAAAAATCAGAACGTATTCCAGACGATGGCAGAAATTGGAACCAGACGTCTGGGCAGCCAAACTCCGAGAAAACGTTCCCCATCCCCCCAATAACACCTTAGTAGGGGACAAAAAATTCAGTACCTGGATTACCCAATCGCTTGACGCCATCCTGCCCAAAACCCACTCTTTCAGACACATCAAGAGAGTCAATCCTTCACCCTGGTATACCCCGGAACTCAATCTGCTACGTAAGGCCTGCAAAAGAAATGAACGTATCTGGAGGAAGGAAAAAACCGAGGAACGGAAAGAAGCATTCCGCATCGCGGTAAAATCCTACAAAAAAGAGCTCCGTTGCATCAAAACTAGTTTCTACGAGGACAGAATTAAAAACGCTGCCTGCTCGGCCCATGAAACCTACTCAGTTCTAAAAGAACTACTCCACGCCCCTGACCCCCCACTCAAACCCCTCGATCCCAAAGCAGCTGAAACTAAATGTAAAAAATTAGCCACCTTCTTCGACGAGAAGATTCAAAACATTCTTCTAACCATACCCCCTCCCGAACAGGACCCCATACAGCCGGATCCTACCATCACCACCTCCTTTGCCGCCAGCCCCCCAACCCTCCCTGGACATTTTTGGTCCCGTAACAACGGAAGAAGTAGGAGCTACGCTGGCCGCAATCAAAAGTGGTTCCCCCCTTGACCCTGCCCCCCTCCATTTCCTAAAAAAAGTGTCTAGTACCATCATCCCCCCCCTCACGGCCCTGATCAATTCCTCTCTCTCAGAGGGTATTGTCCCCCCCAGCTGGAAAGCAGCAGCAGTCAAGGGTCTACTGAAAAAACCCTCTTTAGACCCGCAGGATTTCGCCAACTACAGGCCCATATCCCTTCTCCCTGGAAACAGCAAGATCGCAGAGAAGCTGGTAAATAAGCAACTATCGCTTTACCTAGAAAGCAACAACCTCTTAGCGGCCTCCCAGACAGGATTTCGTCCAGGTCAGGGCACGGACATCGCCCTCCTGACAGCAGTGGAGAAGGCCAGAAGCATTCTGGACATGGGAGGATCAGTGGCAGTGATCCTCCTAGATCTCAGTGCGGCCTTCGACACTGTAGACCATCCCACCCTAATCCACCGTCTGGGTGAGATCGGATTAAAGGGTATGGCCTTGAAATGGCTAGAATCCTTTTTGACTGGACGCTCCTTCCAGGTGCGGGAAAACGACAGCTGCTCACCCACCATCCCCCTCCGGTGTGGAGTGCCACAGGGCTCATCTTTGAGCCCTACACTTTTCAACGTGTACATGGCCCCACTGGAGAAGAGGGTCAGCTCGTACGGCGTGTCAGTTATCAACTACGCTGACGACACTCAGCTGGTCGTTACCCTTTCTCACCCTCACCACGCCCCATCCGACCTCCACAGCTGCCTTTCCGAAGTCCACCGATGGATGAATCTCTCCTCATTAAAATTGAACGGATCCAAGACTGAGATCCTCCTGATGGGCCACAATGGGCCCTCTCTACCATCTCACCTTTGGCCTAAGTGCCTAGGGGACCCTCCCGCACCCAAGGAAGAGGTCAAGAGCCTCGGTGTGTGGATTGAGAGGGACATGAGTTTTAAAACCCAGGCAAAAAGAACCGCAGGGACATGCTTTGGGCTACTTAGAGCCTGCAGGAAGATCTTTCCCCTGCTCCCAGATACCGCAAGGAGGCTCCTCATTCAGGGTCTAATCCTGGCAAGATTAGACTACTGTAATGCTATATACTTGGGAGCCCCTGAAGCCACCCTGAACTCACTGCAAAAAGTCCAAAACGCCGCAGCCCGCCTACTTACGGGCACACCTGGAAAATCCTCCGCCAGGCTGGCCCTCAACTCTCTCCGCTGGCTCCCAGTCAGAGAAAGGGTCGTTTTCAAAGCCCTCTGTCTGGCCCATAAAACCCTCAACAACAACGGTCCCCCACTGCTGAAAGAACTTCTAATCCCATACAAAGCAGACAGAAATCTCCGGTCCAATACAGAAAATCTCATTGCAGTCCCTAGAGTGAGAAAAGCCAAGACCGGTGGCCGTCGCTTTTCGGTTCACACGGCTAAACGATGGAACCATCTACCCCGAAAACTCAGGACAGAACCGAACTATCTCCAGTTCAGGAAAACCTTAAAGACCCTCCTTTTCCCGCAAATATAATTTCACTAGTTGGCTAAAACCCCTGGAGAAGCAGATCAGCGCTGGGATGCTCTTCGGAGTTACTAAGCGCTTTACAAAAACCATTAAATAAATAAATAAATAAATAAACTTTGTCGTACATGCGGGGGGCGTGGCAGGGTACGAATCGTATGGGAAAAACGCTCCGAACGGCTATTCAGAGCGGGTTTTTCCAAATCGGAATCGACCCCCAAGTGAGGAAGACTTATTCAAAATTATTATGGGGACAAAACCTTCAAACCACTTTGCAGACCCTATCCTGACTACATATCAAACAAACTCTACACTCTCATACTCTCCTACAGAGCAAAATTGTTGAATCTATCTCTCAGGCAAGGAATATTTTGGACTGCCTCAAAACTGGACAATTCACCCCGCTCCTCAAAAAACCTTCCACAGATGTACACAATCTCAACTGTTTTTGCACTCTCCATATTGCATTTCTTTGCAAAAAATCCCAACAAATCAAAGACAACATCCTCCTGGACCAATCTGGTTTCAATCTGGGCTGTAGCACCGAAACAGTACTTCTACAGGTTATGTTATGTTATGTTATTGCTTATTTGTATAGCGCCTATCACCGCCGGTCCCTAAGCGCTTAGAAACAGAACAACACAACACACTGTTACCCCAAGTCTCGCAGGTTACGCATCGACTATGCTGAAGTCATTGCCCTTTTAAATAAATGGGTTTTTAATTTCTTTCTGAAGGGCAGTAACTGAGATTCTTCCTTCAAAGTAGTCGGAAGTGCATTCCACAACTGTGGGAGAAGAACAGACAGGGCTCTGCCTCCTCTGGTTTTTAACTTGAATCTGGGTTGAATCAGATTAGATGTCTTCCCTGAGCGCAGAGGTCTACCGGGAACGTATCTCATGAGACGTTGTTTTATGTACTCTGGTGCTTTACCAAAGAGAGCCTTGTGGGCCACACAGAGACATTTGAATTGTAATTGTGCAGCTTTTGGAGTAAAGGGGTAGCGTGAGAGTTTCTAGGCAGCTTGCGGCGTCGTTCTGTACTACCTGCAGCTTCCTCAACAGCTTCTGTGGCAAGCCGAGGTATAGTGCATTGCCGTAATCAAGTCTTGAAATAACTGTGGCAGATACAATCGATTGCAGGGTAGAGGCTGATAAGATAGGTACCAATTTCCGCAATTGCCTCAATACGCCCGTGCAAGAGCCAACCACGGCTGCAACTTGGGAAGCCATCGAGAGGTCTGCATCAATCCTCAAACCCAGACTTTTTACCACCCTACCAGGAGGGGGAGTAGAACCTAGCTCTGGGGGCCAATATAGGTCACTCCAGGGGTTTCCTAGGTTACTGAGGACCAGCACCTCTGTTTTTTCTGCATTCACTTTCAACAGATTGTTGGCCATCCAGTTGACCGTGAAGCTAAGCAGATTCCTCACTGATTCCTGGGCCTCAATGGTGTCATCCAGCTGAACCAGTAGCTGGGTATCATCTGCGTAGTTAAAAACTTTGCAGTTCCGGCTCATAAGCTCCTCAACCAGCGGCTGCAGGTAGATGTTAAACAGCAGGGGAGATAGCGCTGACCCCTGGGGCACACCCCATGTTACATCACTAATCCCTGATAGCTGATCACCCAGCTGTACCCTTTGAGTCCGGCCTGATAGGAAAGACTCCAGCCATCTTAGCACTTGGCCTGTGATCCCCAGCTTCGCGATACGGTCCAGCAAGATGGTGTGGCTAACCATATCGAAAGCCGCCGACAGATCTAGGAGAATCAGGGCGCACGGCTGTTTATTGTCTGCCCTGACTCTCAGTTCGTCGGTGACCGCGGCCATTACAAGTTCCGTACTATGTTGGGATCGGAACCCTGCTTGCCTGGCATGAAGGAGGCGGTGTTCCTCCAGATGGCCGGCCAAAGTGCCTAGGACGTGCTTCTCCAAAAGCTTACTCAGGAAAGGAAGCTGCGAGATGGGCCTATAATTTTTCAAGGCCTTCGGGTCAGTGCCAACTTTTTTTAATAGTGGGAAGACCCTAGCTTCCTTCAACTGGACAGGAAGATACCCTGTTTCCAGTGAGTTATTAAGTAAACTCAATACCTGGGGCTGGATACCTGGCAGTGCCATTTTAAAAATTCTTGGGGGGCATGGATCTATAGTGGAGCCAGATTTGGTCTGTCCAACCAGTTCCTCGAGGCATATGTCGTCGATAGGAGGAAAGATGCTTAACATCCTGGGCGGCACCTGAGGTGGTTGATGATGCCGTTCAAGTCCTAGATTGAGGCAAATTTTGTCTCTTGATACTTCTAGATTTCGAATCATTCCTTATGGGAAGGTTGCACAGAAAAAATGTGATGACTGTCACTCCTCTCTGATGGCAGAAGATCAAGGGGTATTCTCGCTCTGACCTTATTGAAACTCTATGTCAAGCCTCTGGTAGTGCTACTAAGAAAGGCAAGGATCTCATATCATCAATATGCTGATGACATCCTACTATACTTAAAAGTCTCCTCTCCACAGAACATCTCACAATTTGCCATCACTCTGACTTCCGTTTAAGACTGATGGACTTCTCATAATTTAAAGCTGGGCCCTACCAAAACCAAATTCCTCCTAATTTCCTCTTCAAAATCAACTTTTCCGGATGGACTCACAACATCCTTAACAGTAAATCCACCATAGATGATAGTTGCACATCCTAATTGGCTAACCTAAATAAAAGACTCAACTTAAATTTACAAATCAGCACTGTGGCCAAAAATGTGAGGTATCAACTTTTTCTTCTCTGGAAAAATCACCATTGCATTCCACCTAAAATCTGTTCAACCGCTGATGCTCACCAGGATTTACTATTATAATTCTCGCTTGGCTAGTCTCCCCAAGGCCCATCTTATCTCTCTGAAATCAGTTAATCATTTGGTAGCACGCTTTGGCTTTCAGGACAAAAGGAATTACCAAATCACACCTATGCTGATCACTAGTTGCCCATTTAAGGCAGGTCTATTTACAAGACTGCTTCTGTCACTCAGAATGCCATTCACTCATCCACTCTCTGTTACATGGGAGACAAAAAAACTCTCTTGTGGCTCTGAACCATCACAAAATCCTGAAGCTCTGCTTCTTGAAACTTTGACCTTTAAAAAGAAGTGACTCATGGGACAAGCCTTTTTTTCAGGAAATGCGACAAGGAATATGGAACTCCCTACCATGAAACTACATACCACCTCCTAGTTGACAGACTTAAAATTGAAGCTGAAAGAACTTTTCCTTCAAAGACATGCTAGCTTCCCCTCTTGGGGAACTTGTTCATTTAACTACATGGCTCCACCTCTGCCCATGGGGTTTACTGCACTACCTCCTTCCCATCAGACCCTGTCTGGATGTTGTTCCCAGGTCTTTGAATAGTAGCAATTATGTGTCTTATGTAATGAGCTACCATTTTAATTTTGGACTTTGTAAAAGGATCTTTGTTTATTGTTAAGGGAACAACTGTAAAGCTGTAAAAGGTACACTTGTGATTATTTGAGTGCCTTATGTAATGACTGCTTTGTAATGTAGCCATCCTTGTCTATTGTAAAATGCTCTAAACCCTTTTGATAATGTCCATGCTATATAAACGTCCATGAATAAATAATTAAATAAATAAACGTTTACATTTTTTCCACTTTAGAGATGTGTAGTGTGCAGTGCAGTACACCTGCTAAGTCAGAAATGATTGGAGAAATAAAAGTATTTCTCCTTGATAACGCCAAGGTCACTCAATCAATCAATCAATCAATCAATACTTTACTGTTAAGTTAATTAAAACCATAACAATGACATAATGCAAATAAGGTATTAATAATTTAGCAACATATAAAGGTTTAAAATATAAAAAAAGAGCATGTTAATTATTTGGTCCTAAAATCTAGAAGTAATATCCCTATCCTGAAACCAGTTAAAATTAATACATGATTCTGTGTTGTGAAATTGTTATCATGATTACGGTTTCACATACTGTAATCTCCTAAGGGTATGTATGTGTGCCACATAGCACTTTGAAAAATGTGAAAAAGTGCATTTTTCAAAGAAATCACAAATTACCACCAACTTGAAGTTGGTGGTAATTTGCGATTCCTTATGGCCAAATTGCACTTTTTCTGGGCCTCATACATTGCATTTAAGGAATCTCAATTTGCGATTCCTTAAATGCAATCGTAAAATAGGGAATCGCAAATTTGTGATTTCTTATTTTGCTAGGCTGTTTTGCTTACATGCATACCACTTAGCTATTTTGCGATTGCAAATGCCGAAATTCGGCGAATTTCAGCATTTGCGATCGCAAAATTGCCTTCATACATATGACCCTTAATCTATTGTCTATATATACCCCCAAATATTTATAAGTACTAACTATTCCAAGGCTCGTCTCTCCCAGCTTGAACTGATACTGATGTCGCGTTCAATTTGTGAGTGACATAGTTTTTGTTTTGGTGATGTTACTTTCCAAGGCATTGGTGTTAGCAAACATTAATAGCTCATTAGGTGCTCTCTGTAGGCCTATTCTAGTTAGACTAAGCAAGACTATATCGTCTGCATACAAGAGGAGTGTTATGGATAATGTTGCCAGGCGCGGAGGATGTGTATTTGCCTGATCCAATCGGGGTGAGAGATTTGTCATAAAAAGTTTAAATAAATGGGGGGCTAGAACACAGCCATGTTTAAGTCAGATCTCTGTTTGTATCTTCCTGGACAATTTTGGGCTGTTTGGTATTTTCACAAAGACCCACATACACGTATATAATTTTATTATGGGTCGTAATATAGTTTTCGGGTGACCCTGGTTCTGTAATTTACTCCATAACAGATCACGATTCACACGGTCGAACGCAGCTTTAAAATCTATAAAACACAGTTGTGGTCTTTGCAGGCGTTGCACTTGTATGCTATTGTGGCAAGAGCTCAAATATTTGTTGTTGTACCACATCCTTTGCGAAACCCTATTTGGTTGAGTGGAATCAGCCCTTTTATGTTGGACCATTCTACTACGTCCTCCAGGATTAATGAGACAAAATATTTTGCTTCAACATCAATGAGTGCAATTAGCCTGTAGTTTGCTGGGTCTAACCTGTCACCTCCCTTGAAGATCGGGTTAATGATTGACCCTTTGCAGCTTGGGGGAAGGGTATTTGTTAGACCGATTTAGTTATAGAGACCTGTTAACGATTTTGCCCAATAGTCGGGCTCAACCGTGAAGATGGCCTGCGGGATGCCGTTTGGGCCTCGGGCCCCATCATTGCGACCCTGTTTTATTATTCTGGAGATATCTTCTGCTGTGGGGTGTTGACTATCCAGAGCCGGTGTTGGGGCTAGGATGGTACCGAGGTCTTGTGGTCGAGGGTGATTCTTCCCAGAGTGTTTATGGTCCTGAGATTTGCTGTTACTGTTTGTTACACTTTTAGGGATTGTTGTGAGGTCTTCCAATATTTTACTTAGATGAACTACCCAACCTGTCTCTGTCACAGAGGCATTATTTATTACTTCTTTTGATCTTTTAGTGCCATTTACTAATTCCCAGAAGAGCCTGTTGTTTCTTCATTTAGCACAAGAAAGTAACTTTGTGCAGAATATCTCCTGTTGTGCTTTCTGGTCCTTCCAGATTTGATTTTTGCTTCTTGATATTCTTTATTTTCTCCCAGGCATGATTTGGGACTTTCTATATGTTGTTTTTCCTGACCGCTTTTCTCAGTTCTTTTCTTAGCGAGTAGGCTTTGCTGGAAATATTTCCATTGGGCTTAAACCTTATTTCTGTGCGTAATTAATTTTAGGTGCTTGAATTAATAATTTATTTGTGAAGGTGAACCAGTTCTCTACTGAGTTGTTGCCGGAAGTGATCTTTGTTTCAATTATTTATTTTGCTAACAATATTAGTTCTGGCAGAGTTTCTACTGACCATCGAAAACTTTTCAGATTAGTTGTGGTCAGTTGACCCATCTCAATGGGAGCAGGGTTATGTTTTAGATAGCTTGTTTCCAATTCAAGTACCTGATATGAATGATCACTTCAGGTTGAGTACTTGATAGTGTATTTCACCACACTGGCTTGTAATGGAAGCATTAGAATTGTATAATCTAAAATTGACTGAGCGTGGGCACCCTGATAGGTCCATCGCTGAGGAGTATCATCTTTTGTTCTACCATTTAAGACTCGCAAGCCAAGATGTTCTAATGCTAGAACCAGCTTTTGCCCATTCAAATTGTGTCTTTTTATTATAGAGGATGATTGTGAGGGAACAGACCATAGCTCGTTATCCGTTGTTAGTTGCTCATCATCATCTGGTGTATAGATTAAGTAAGAATTGAAATCGCCAGTTATTATCTCCCAAACTGGGTTTTAAAATCTGATCGAAGTGATTATTGACATCAGTTTTTCAGACTGTGCCTCTTTTTTCTTAGCGTTCGGGGTGAAAATAGAGGTTAATTAATATCACTGTTGTCTGATTTTTAGGCCCTTGGGCCATTTTAATTACTTGTAGGTCTGATGTTGTACTAGGTAGCTGTTCAGTTTTAATGTTTGGAGCCGTTGATGTATATATTGCTAAGCCACCCTTTGGCCTTCCATATTTATGTGTTCTGGTTGCCGTTACATGGTGGAGTGTGTAATTGGCCTCTTCCAGGCACTCCATCAGCCATGTTTCTTTGAATGTGATGATGTCATAATACTCCCAGTATGTCGGAGCAGTGTTGTCCTGTAGTTCTCTTTTTGCACCTGCGATGTTCCAGGATAGAAGTTTTACGGTATTGTTATTTGTGCTTTTTCCCTTTGTGGCGAGTCATTCTATTTTCCGGCCATTTAGGGCTGAGGACATTCAGTCCCATTGATCAGTGTCTTGTTGTGGAGTTTGTCTGCTCGTAATATCTTCGAAAACGTTTCTTCTTGCACTTTGTAGTACTGGGTACACTGGGATGTTGTGCTCAATGTCAAAATGACGGTAGTGTTTGACGCAGAATTGTTAACTTTTTTAGTAGATTGTGTTTTGTGTCAAAAACCATGGTTACATGGGAATGCCCATGTACCACCCATGGAATGCCCCCAAGATGCAAATAATGAAAAGCTGTGTTAGGCGCGGTGTTGTCATACTTACCAGTGCAAAACAAGCTTTTTCAGTCTCAAGTAAACATTTTGCACCAATTCATGTCACTTTATAGCACAAAGCCAACACAAAATGTTAGCAAATATACCCCACGGTAACTTAGGTGCTCATGAATATTCCAGAGATAGTAAACAAGCAAACATAAAAATGTTGAGATTTGTCACTTCAAATCTTAACTGATAGATTTGACGTAATGCTGCTATCCATGGAGTACATTTCTATGCTAAATAAAGGCATTCTATCACTGACTGCAAATATGGTATTTTGCTAATTAGTTTCCATAATAGCTATTTCTAACAGAATGTGTTAGCATGACATGGGAAACAAGCTTTTAATTGAGCGACAAACCTTTTGGGGCATTGCGTTTTTTTTAACACTGAATTCCTCTAGCACACGTGTACACTACATATAGATCCAATATTTAAAAAGGGAACAATAAGCACAAACAATTCTAATGTATGTCTAAGTGTTTACATTTCTTTAGATGCTTCTTGTGTGATCCTATTTATGAATATGTCCCATTAGCCTTGTCAAATTGAGTGTCACTCCAGATCTTTCTGCCTAAAACCACTATAATAGCCTATTCCAAACTATTTCAGATTTATCCAATACTGTCTGGTAGTAATAGCAAACCATTCTTTCAATCCGATACTTTACAGACAACCTCATTGATCAAGGACAAATGTCAATCATTCTGATTGGCTTTTCAATATCTTCCCAGACGCTTCTTCAGGATTCCTCTGAATTCCTCTCAAATAGTTCAGACTGGACTGCTTCTATTGGAGCAGCAAGAGAGCAGTCACAGAGGATGAACCCATTAAGGGTTTAAATCAAAACTACCCATTGTTAGACAGACATTTCAATTTTAATCATCGATGGTGAATGATAATAGAGAAATATTCATATACCTTAAACATCAGGAATTCTGAAGGTTATCTTTTCCCTTTTATTAGCATTGAGAAAAAGAAATGGCAAATTATGAACTTAACCTTTTGTTCATTTGCTTATGATTACACTCTGCACACTAAAATCACATAGATATTGTTTATGTAATAATTAGATATTTCCTTCCACTGCATTTTAGACTTAAGGTCTGCTGCTCTCCAGTTGTAACGATTTATAGACTGACAGTATTTTAGATAGTGGGAGTTGGATTTCATGCCTCACAATGACCAAATGTTAATGTTAATGTGGGACGAAAGGACAATCCTGACGTCCTCAAACTTTCACAATTACCTGTGTTATTTGGTTGCCATTGTATTGGTTAATGTATTTCATTATTTATTCAGACGCTTCATGGTGTTCTGTATTTCAGGTTTCAGTCACTTCAGATATCTATATTGAGCAAAAAACATAGGACGACATCAGCTAATCAGAATTCCTTTTAGAGGGAGATCAAACAAGTTAGGAGAGATCTAGTATCAGAATTGCCCTAAATCGTGTGTGCTTTAATTCTTGAGGATGGGATTTAAGGCATTCCATTGCTTGGCACTCCCATTGTATTGCTTTCATGTTTCACCTTTGAACCACCCTCTGGCCCTAAACAGAATTAGAGATTAGAGAACATGATACTGCCCCAGTTCATGTAGTGGCAATTGGCTGACATTGGGGAGGCACAAAAAGAACCCTGTGGTGCTTGCACCACCAAAGAGTTTCTTTTTTTTAGGTTTGAGGTCAGGTTGCTGAGGAAGAGCTTCAGATAAATCAGTTTTACAATAAGTGGGTTAGAAGTCTAATGAAGTCAAAATATTGAGTCCAGGTTGGTTCCTGTATTGAGGGAGATATCATAAGCTCCTAATGTCCGCGCTTAGTAGACAACCAAAAGTGGTGTCTTGTGTAGGACTTATCTTTGTAGACATATCATTGGCGAATTGACGCTTCAACGTTGGGGCTAGCAACTGATTCAGCAGATCATTTTACTTTGTGGAGAATATACTGGGGTATTTTACATACATTGACAAATGAGTACTTACCAGAGCTTCTGGATTAACATTTGCTGTAATAAGAGCCTTGAAGAAGTCACGTTCGGGATGAAACATGTGTTGGCTGTACCGTTTGATGTTTTGGAAGATCTTTAACAATAAACAAAGCTTGGATCGAACACTTCCTGACATCGACTTATTGAACTAAAATCAAAATGAATTAAGTTACAAACTTCAGGCATAAGAGTTTGGGATAACAAAGGGACATCATACCCCCAAAAATTTAGACTAGCTTCAAAACTCATTGTACTAAGGGAGCATGCTTGGCTTTTACTATGAAAATCTCACAAGTGCTAAGTGAGTATTTTCATAATGTATTATGGCATTCTGGCAGGTTTTAATGGATGAAACCCTCCATCTATTTTAATAGTCTGACAGATTCTAAGGGAGTATGTACATTTATATGGATAATCTAGTAGGTTGTAAGGGGAATTATTATGGTAATCCAGTATATTACATGGAAGAATGATTTATATTTATTGCGGTAATCGGGCATGTTCTAAGGGAATATGCTCAACATTTATTTTGATAATTTTACATGTTTTAATGGAGTACATTTAGCTTGATAATCAGACAGATCACTATCAAGTATTAATGCAAGGACACATCCCTGGCATATATCATTATTGATAATAAAACTTGTGAGTCACCTATTAGAACCTAACTACACCTTTAGCTGAGTAGCAGTATATAAAATGTCGAGAGAATTCAGAAATCCTACTGGAGTTTTCATCACAAGCAATTAAGGCTAGAACATTGCCTGTGGAATTTTCACCTCCCTTGCAAGGCTTCTCGAAGCTAGGGGAAACATGGCGCCGCCAGCTTAACGGCTGCGGTCGCGCTCACCTCGGCGCTGAATAATGGACGGCTGCTCGACTTCGGGATGATTTTCGGGGGAGTTTGGTCCTGGCAATCTGCTCTGGGGTTTTGTCCCATCGTGGGCTTGTAAATTTTCTCCTCTGTGAGGGGCCCATTCTCGATGCAGCAGGGCTCGGCTGAGTTCGCTGCATTGTCGGCGGTTTCCACAGGCTCTGTTGGTTCATTGGTTAACTCAGTGAGTGTCTGGAGGTGGGAGTGGGCAGCCCGGCTTTGGAAATGCTGAGACGCTGCCTGCAGCCACTTTCCACCGGGGATTGGGACTGGAAGCAACCCAGTTAGGAGTTCTGTCTCAATAGTGGTAAGGTCACCCTTAGTCCTACTGCTCAGCCTAGAGTTTTTTCCTTTGGTCCAGGCAGTAAAAACTACAGCAAAAGACAGACTCAATTGGGAGGCAATTAATCTGCTGGATGTAACCCTTGGTTCTTTTCTTAGAAGGGACCAAGAGAAGATGACATTTTCACCCCATGGATATTGTGTAGTGGGTCACTTTTTGGGCAACATCTTGCAGTTTATGGAGGAAGAAAAAGGGAGCAGTGAGGATCTAGCATCTGTGGTAGAGGGTAGAGGTATATTTCCCCCCAAAGTAGGGAGGTACACGCTCAGAACTCGAGCAGCACTATTAGCTCCCAATTTAGATATTACACTTCCCATAGTGACCCCAAGGAAATCTCCCCCCATCGTTGAAATTAACAGAAAGATCCATCGGAAGAGCCAAAACGCCTAAAAAGAAGGGGAAAAAAGGTCAAGGGAAGTCCCGAAAACAGAGGGAAGAGTAAGGGGAGGAAGGTAGCTGTTGTAAAAACTAGGATAACACCCTCACTGAATACATACCAAAAAAGAATGTCCTCCACGGAAAGCCCAAGTCAAGTACCTGATACAAACATCCAAAAGGAGCAGGAAAAGGGGCAAAATTAAAAATAATAAGGCCAAGCCTAAAACTTTAGATCTTGAAAAGGATTCAACTCCCCTCCTGACCCCCTTTCAGAAGTGTGAACAGAGGCGGGCTAAGCAACCCAGTATTATGAGCTGGACAGACTTTGAGAAGTGTGGCTCAGGGGTTAGAGGCGGCAGACCCGGAAGCTGAGATCGGCCCTGGACAAGGGTTCAATTCCCCGCCTCGGTGGGTCTTGGGCTCGATAATTCTCGCTCCGGTGCCTTCTCAACTCACGGGTTCACACTCTGCGACTCTGGGCAATAGCTTGCTTAATCTCCACAATGGCCCCTCGCGGCGGGATGCCTGGCTTTCACCTTGTGGATACCCTGCTGGGGTTATCTCACAGGGGAATACCAGGACGGGTTCCCTAAGCAAGCGCCGGGAAACCCTTTGTGGGTAGCTGTGCGCTATATAAGCTCAAATACATTTACATTACATTTACCCTCTGTGGCTCCTGAAGCCCAGTTACACCCTGAGGTGCCTTTGTCCAATAGATTCAAGGCGCTGGAGGTCCAGGATCAGTGTTCTCTTCCCCCTGACGGACAAGAAAATCAGCGTTTGATTTTAAATCACGGTATAACTGGTGCAAACAGTTCCACCGATTTTGAACCTCAACCCAAATTTGAACCCGCACCAGAACCGGACTTAGACCGCGAGCATGAGGAAGTAGAAACTGGACTGGAAAACCTCAGAGGACAACATTAGGGTACCTCATTCTCTATCCGATATTTTAATAGCCATGAAAGAGGAAATGATATCGGGTTTCAAGAACTCTCTGAGAAAAATCAAGCCGAGCTCGCAAGTAGATTCTCCATTTCAGAGGCCAATCAAACAGCAATGAAGGCAACTTGCAACGTGTTGGCTCAGAGGTTGGAGGATGTCGCAGCGAGAACAGACAAGATTGAGGCAGAAATCCCTGTCATTAAGTAAGCATTAAGCTCTGCTACATCAGGACTGGCAAAGTTGGCAGCTCAGAATAAAACACTCCAGGAGGAATTGGAAAGACTGGAAAATCACTCCAGGAAAAACAACCTGAGACTCTTAAATGTTCCAGAGACAATTGAAGGGGCAGACCTGAAGGGATTTATAATATCACTCCTACAAGAAACTGTATTCAAAGAGTCTTCCGAAGTAAATCTTTCTCATGAGATCCAAAGGGTCCACAGGGACCCATTCAAGAGGAGACAAGGCCAACTCAAACCCGGAACATTTTGGTTAGTTTCATTCATATACAGTAAAAGAACAAATACTGTCTGAGGGTCTTAAGGCAGGTTCTATCTCTTTCTCTCTGACTGGGCAGGAACCGATCACCTTTCAGATAAGATCAGACATATCTCATGCCGCAGCTATGCGGAAATGGGAGCTGGGAGGCAGACTTGAAGAATTAAAAAGTCTAGAGGTTAAGGCCCAATTGAAGTTCCCAGCCCAAATCCCAGCAATGTTTAACAACAAAATGCACCAGTTTCGTACCACCGAAGAGGTCGACAACTTCATAACCGATTTAAAAGAGAATAGAGCGGGGAAGTCCGGGAACCGATAGTTGTAGCGTATCATAATGGGCCGTTGGCTTTTTTGGGAAGATCTCAAAAGATATGGCCGGAGCAGTAACCCAGGGTAGGAAGAGAAGCTTTGTCTCCTGGAACATTACGGAATGAGGTGCCCCAGAAGACATCTAATGGTTATGAAATATCTAGAACTTTCTGAGGCACACATATGTATTCTCCAAGAGACACATTTGACCACAGGGGAAGCTGGGAAATTGTTTAAACATTTTTTTGGGGTTGAGAGTTTTTGCGTGTCTGGCCAAATAACAAACACCCGAGGGGTCGCAATTTTAATAAAACGGGGGTCAGCTTGCTCAATAAAATCTTTTTAGACAGACCATACTGGGAGGTGGGTCATCACGCACCTGGCTCTGGAAGGAACGGAAGTGATTTGTGTGTTCTTCAATGGACCTAACGTAGACGACTCAACATATATTGGAAAACTTTACTCTAAATTAATTATGGAGAATCTCCCCATAATCATAGGGGGGGGACTTTAATGTCCACCTTGACCCAAATAAGGACAGATCAAATCAGAGCCATTACATGGGAGCTTCCCATGTACGGCGCTTTATGAAAAACCTGATCCACGATTTGGGGTTGGTAGCTCTCTGGAGAGAGCTGAAGGGAGAGGCAGAGGGCTTCACTTTTTACAGTAAAAGACATCATCACTTCTCCAGGATCGATTATATACTTATGAGTAGAGAATTCTTGCCCGGAACCATGACCATTTCCATCTTAGCCAGTCATGTTTCAGATCACACCCCTATCTTATTTTCATACAAAACATCTATGAAGACAGTTGAATCGAGATGGACTCTTAACAGGAGAAGGTTATTAGATCCCGAAATTATTTCAGCCATTAAGGTCTCCTCTTTGGATTTTTTTGAGTTTAACATTGGTTCAGCAGCAATAGGGGTTGTCTGTGATGTCTTTAAGGCCAGCCTTAGAGGTAGGTTGCACGGCCTGATATCCTCCAAAAATAAAATCGAATCCCGTAAATTAAAACTAAAGGAAGAAAGAATTAAGATCTTAGAAGCAGACCTCCTTCACTCAGGGAGCAGTCCATCGGAAAGAGTTGGAAAAATACAGGATGATCTTATAAAAGCCAGGTCAGAATATAAAGGTATGCTGGATGAAAAATACAGGGACCAATGGTCAGTTAAAAACATGGAAAATTTCGAATATGGGGAAAAGGCAGGGTCCTTGTTAGCTTGGAAGGCCAGAACTGAGCGCTCCAAAAATGACATAAGCGAGTTAGTTATAAATGAAAGAGGAGATAAATCGAAAGATATAGAAGATATAAAGAATTGTCTTCTCTCTCTCTCTTCAAAGATCTTTACAAAGAGGATCTGAACCCTTCAAAAGATCAAATTCGCACCTGATTGAGCTCCAAATCGTTGCCGTCTCTACCGCAGGAGGGTAGAGACCTTATGGACTCCCCAATTTCGTTGGAAGATATTAAGACACAATAAAATCGTCAAAAAACAAGAAAGCGTCAGGTTTGGATGCCCTCCGAAACGAAATATATAAACTTTTGGAGAACAAGATAGTACAAACATTAGGCTCCCTGTTTCAATCGATCTATAGGCCCCAGGGAGTCATACCAAGCTCCTGACGAGAAGCCACTATTGTTCTTATACTCAAACCCGGAAAGGATCCCCTGAGGGCCGATTCTTATTGTCCTATCTCCCTGCTAAATTCCGATTATAAAATCTTTATGGGTATTTTGGCAGGGAGACTGGCAAAACTGGCCCGGGGCTGGTTAGCCCTGATCAAAAAGGCTTTGTCAATGGGCGTTTTATTGAAGAACAGACACAGCTCCTTATTGGTAACATTGATTTGGCCTTAGCGAGATCTGACCCCTTGGCGGTAGTCGCTCTTGACGCTGCCAAGGCGTTTGATAGGGTCTGTTGGTCCTACCTTTGGAAAGTTTTGGAGACCATGGGGTTTGGACCTGTCTTTGTCAACACACTCAGACAATGCTATCAGGGAGCGTCTGCAAAAAATCTGGTAAATGGGTAACTCACTTCTGAATTTGAGATCTAAAGGGGAACCAGGCAGGGTTGTCCCATCTCCCCTCTTTTGTTTGATTTATATATACAGCCGTTAGCCCAGGTGATAAAGTTAGATGATCAGATTTTACCCTTTAGATCTCAACAGTATGAATCTAAGATAGCTCTATAGGCGGATGATATCATCCTTTACACCAGTGACCCAGAGGCTATAATGCCAAAGGTGGAGGCTCTTCTGGGGGAATTTGAGTCAATCTCTGGATACCTAGTTAACTCCTCCAAACAGAGGTAATGTGCTGGAATACAACACACTGGACGGGGCAAACCAGCAAAGAGTTTAAATATCTAGGGGTCACAATAGTAAACAATTTGGGCCTAATTGCTCCCCTAAATTTGAAAAGAGTAATTAACGAATTGGAACGTCTATTTGCACGGTGGAAAAATCTCCCACTGACTATTTTTGGTGAAGTGAACTTGGTCAAAATGACGGTCTTACCCAAATTGACTTACATTTTCAACGCTGTCCCTTTGAAGTTTCCTCAGCATGACATCTCTAAAATACAGGGTAAGATTGGGAGCTTTATCTGGGGAGACAAGGGAGTGAGATTGTCCTGGAAAAAACTGAGGCGCAGGCTGCTTAAAGGCGGGTTGGCTCTCCCAGATATAAGCTGGTACCTGGTCGCATTCCAATTTAAAGCAATTAGGATGCTTTTATCAAAACCCACAACCTCTGCCTGGGGGACCATTCTCAGCCAACAGACCTGTAACATCGAAGGGGGGAAGACAGAAGGATTTCTCTATAAATTTGGGGCACCCAAATTCTTCAAAAAAGTACGTCTGAAGATTTTGAAGAATGCATTAGAAATTTGGTGTAAAGTTAGAACAAAGTGTGGGATAGGCTACTACTCAGACCACGCCCCCATTTGGGATTCCCCAGGGACTCTGTCTTAAAGACGGGTTGGCTGCCCCCATTAGGGAGGCCGGAATTTCCACTTGGTCAGAGCTGGGGGACACCAATGGAGTGTATCCGTGGGAAGTCTTCGAAGCTAGGATAGGCCCTGGACTCTCTAAATTTAAGTTCCTACAGATAAAATCTTGGTTTGAGGCAGAGTGTCAGGGTATAATGGGAGATTGGGAAACCGAGCTCCTCTTTTTGTCAGGTAACCGCATTAAGAGAGAGGTATCAATTTGGTACAAGAAATTGGTTGAGGCAGACGATCAAGATGTTCCATCCCAGTCTTTGGCGTGGAGAGAATTCCCCTTTGAACCAATAATAGAGGAGTTATTAGAACGCTCCTTGATACTTTTATATAAATACACCAAATCTGCCAGCTTAAAGAAAAAACATTTTTTTGTAACTAATCGTATCTACTACACCCCAGCGAAAATTGCAAAATTTGCCCCAATTCCAGAGCCAAAATGTTATAGATGCACGGCCCCTAAAGCCAACGATATCCACGTTTTTTTTGGTTGTGTGAAGTTGGAAACATTCTGGGAAGGGGTTGGAGGCTATCTTTGCAAGACCTTTGACATCAATATTACAGTTAATGAGACCCTAGTTTTCTTTGCGGATGACCGCCTCTCATCACAAGAAATAGCAGTAAGTGATAGAGGTCTCTTATTATGCTTGATTCTCCTGGCCCACAGAGAAATTTGCCTGAAATGGAAGGACCCCAACCAATACACGGCTGTAACACTCTGCATAGTGCTTAAAGGTGAGATGAGGACAAAATAAAGGCTTCTCGAAGCTAAAACTTGGGCGTTTGATTTCCCATTCCAACAGTAGCCCTAGGCACAAAAATAATGTAAAAGTATGGAATAAAATGTGCATTCCTGCCTGAATGTGTTTTTATGAATTCAAAAATATTTCCAAACATAAGCATTGTCAAATTAAAGTACCTTTACTTGGTTTAGCACAATGAAACTGTAACACCAGTCAGCTTTGTTTTCTTGCTAATGCTATCACTACAGGATGCTAACACTGCACACAGGAGATATAACATTTACATATTAACTTGTTAAGCAAAAACTGTTTACATTTATGTTAATCGTGAAGGCCACCTTACAGTTCTCATGAGCTGACCTAAGGCACCTGGTTGTTTTCTTTTTGATAGTTTAGTCATATGATCTATTTTAGAAACGTGTGTATAGTTGGGTATATAGCTGGGCCTTGACTTCCCTCACTAAGGAGCTTGTTTTTACTCCTGATTTAAGGGGGAGGAGAGGTATTCAAGTGGAATTTTCTGTGATTCACAGACTATGCATTATTGTTTTACAATAAACACTTTACAATCGGAACTGAAACGTGGGACAGAGTTTTCTTTGACAGCCTGGCCAGGGCTCGAGTCGGGGTACCACGCGGGTGGATGGCGTCCCCCCACTTATTTTACCAGGAGCTCGATAACTGGAGCTAACGGAGCCACACATTCACTCTTTGGCCTCTCTGGGGTGAGATCAGAGCCCATTCAGAGCGCAGCTCATGGGCTGGCTTTCTGATGCAATCGCATCTAAGGGGTGAGCGTGGGGGGGCAATGAGTTTGATGGTGCATGGCACCTTTTGTGACGTCACTTCCTGTCGTGACATCAGCATCCCCCCACATCTTTCTTTAGGACAGGGGTACTCATAGTACGGCCCGCGGGCCACTGGCGGCCCGCCTGGCCTTAATTGGCGGCCCGCGGACCCTGTGCATGTCCTTCATGGATAAAGTTGAACAAACGTTAAACAGAGATGATGGCCGCAGGCGCATACGTTGTGAATACGTATTCACAACGTTTGCTCCTGCGGCCATCTTCTTTGCTTTTATTTGCCTTTGATTGGACTGCGCCCCTGTGACGTCACCCCCGGCACCCGGCGCGAAGCACAGGCCCTTTAAAAGTCAGCTGTAACTAGCGCTGTTAAGGCTGACTTTTAAAGGACCTGTTAAGGAGCTTCCTGTGTCCGTGGTGATGTCGACGGCCCTCTCTGCAGCAGCCCCGGACAATCTTCATTGCATTGGAGCAGCCGGGGAGAATCTTCACCTTCGTCGCGTTCCTTGCAGCAGCCCGGGAGAATCTTCACTGAAGTCCTCGCTGCCCCCAGCCACCGAGATCTTCACTACCGCCGTAAAGTCTTCTGCCTCGATAGGTAAGTGAACCATGGTCATATTGTGTGAGGGGTGGGGCTCGGGTGAGGGGCACCTCAAGATGCGAGGCCCTTGCATGAAGCAGTGTGTTGTCGAGGGGAGGGGGCCGGGGGGGAAGCACTGCTTAGCTTTATTTAGTTATTTATTTATGTATTGTTCTCTCGAGCGGACTTTACCCGAAGGTGTCAGAGGCCTCACAATACGAACAGAGCTGATACATGAGAACAATTACGTGTGAACAAATTACAAAAGCAAACGTTACATAACATGAGGCAAAAGTGACAATCATGAGTAAACAAAATACAAGAGGTAGGAAACGGTGCAATATAGGAGGAAAAAGTGACATGTGTGAAGGTTACAAAAGCGTACAAAGTACACATCACGGTATAATACTGCAATAAATGGTGGACTTTCAAACACAAGACCAAAAAACAAACGTTACTTAGGCAATGGTGGCACTTGTGCAAGTATGGAAAGCAAACAAAATGTGAGAGGTAGCAAACAGTGTGGTATAACAGAAAAGTGGTGAGTGCATGTTAGAGGGGCTCTGGGGGGAGACGTGCGCTTTGGATGCATCCTTTGTCCTGTGGCCTGCAGGTTAGCTACTGGGGGTGGGCGTGGGCTACACCTGAGCTCGAGGGACTGAAAACACACATGTTTAATTTGTGCCGGCACAGCAATGAAGCACGCTGAACAGGGGTCCGAGAAGCAAATAGAAAGTGAGTGGGAGACAAGGGGGGGGGAGAGAAAGAGATAAGGGGAGAGGCGATGGAAAGGGAGGGGAGGTGACTGGGGAGGGAAGGAAAGAGGTGAGTAAACGGAATGGAAGTGAAGATGGGGCAGTGAAATGAAGATGGGGCAGGGACGTGAAGATGGGGAAGGGAACCTTAAACTGCAATCCACCTTGGGTGCCCTGATACCTCCAACTCCCGCCGAACCACCTGAACACGTTTCCATGAAGGTGGATTCACCAAAGTGGCAGGGTAGAATGGTTGGCATAATTGACATTGACCTCACTTAAATGACATGGATTGAAAAGGGGTGAACACCTGTTTTGCAGTATGTATTATTTTCTTCTTGAGGAAGGACTGGCTTTTGCAGCAGGGACTTAGGTTGAAGGTGTTTGACAATTGCAAGGTTCTGTACTGAAAAACACTGTCATTCAGACCGCCTTACGCCCTTTCCGCATTCCCACAGCCCACGATGTCCCAGACATACTGCCATGATGTGCTCCTCGCCCACCTGCCCTACCCAAAATTATTTTAATTAAAATGCCCTGTGTAAAAGAAAAATATTTTTCCTTTTTTTTAAGATTTGCATTTCAAATAATACTAGCCAAAAACTGAAAACTTGTTTCAGGGTTTCTGATGGGAAGTTTTTCTTTTGTCAAATTGTGTTTAATTAACAAAATAGAGATGCAGTAGCATTTGCTTCATTCCAGGGGAGGAATAATACGGAGTGGATCACAATAAGGAACTGTAAAAGGGGATTGTTTTATTGTCAAGTTAAGTGCTAAACCAGATCAAAACAGGAACTCACATATGAGAAATGGGAGTGGAGTCACAGACATTACTTGCAGTAATATTAGTGAGCTACTGCTGTGTTACAATATTGAAAACAGTTACTAGCCATGATTATAAAATGTGAACACATTGAGAATTTGTGCGAGTGCACCTGTGCACTTTACATTTACCATTTCCAATCTTTATTTCGATCAAGCTATCATAAAAGATATACAGACAGTGAAATCATAAAAGAGCATTCATTCAGTGACTGGGCCAAAGACGGCATCAAGCTCTCAATTCATTGCAATCTTGCCAAGGCTAGACCTTTTGGCTTTGCTAATGCTTGCTTCCTTGTTTGTACTTTCAGCTAGCTGGAGATATTCAAGAAGCTGCAGTGTTGAATTACATAACGTAATAAGCTGTAACTGGGCAATGAAATGCCAAACAATTACTAACAATTGGGAGGTTTTGCTCTTTCTGGCCACACCTGACTGTTAATAAAAAATACTATAAACATGTGCTGCATGTAGTTAAATCTGCTTTGGAAATACAGCACTGTCTAGTAGTGTTTTGAAACGGCAGTGGTCTTTTTCTACCCCTTTTAGCCCTGCCCCCAAATGACCCCACCCCCAAATGACCCCGCCCCCACCGATGCGGCCCTCGGCCACAAACCACACTGTAAATTCGGCCCCCCAGAGAAAGTTTGTGAGTACCCATGCTTTAGGACTTGTGCCCTGAGCCAGGACCTGGCAAACTACACCAGGCGCGGGTTTCCTGGCGGATGTCATGTTGCTCTTTGTAAATGATCCTTTTGCTCCTGTTGGGGAGTAAATCTGGGTGGTGATCTGCCCCCTTCACATCCTAGAAGGGAAACAATTCCACGGCTTGACACGAGTAAATCCCAATTGTTTTCAGGATGGAAACAGGACGGAGAGGAGTCTGGAAAT
Source organism: Lissotriton vulgaris (assembly GCF_964263255.1). Taxonomy (NCBI): domain Eukaryota; kingdom Metazoa; phylum Chordata; class Amphibia; order Caudata; family Salamandridae; genus Lissotriton; species Lissotriton vulgaris. The sequence goes on along the minus strand of NC_141691.1, from coordinate 486,987,397 downwards.
ACCCACAAACATACAACATGTTGGTTGGTTTTCCCAACCATGCATGGCTAATCATTTTTTGGAACTCCCACTCCCCACATCCGTGGATATGATGAGCGAGTGCAGATTCCTCATCACTCATGGCTGAGAAATCTACACCAGTAAATTTATGTATGCCTGCCAGGATTTTTGGCAGGCGTAATAATGCTAAATCGGGTTGTAAACTTATGCTCGGGGCCTAATTTACTTATGTGAATAGGCCCCTGGGGGGTTTCTTAAATGCAAGAATCACAGATTGAAGGATGTTATTTTCCCCTCGTCGTTCCCATGGGACTGCCAGTGCAACTCGTGTTAATACCCTATTAATGATACTTAAAAGAGATCAAACGGTATTAATTGGGTGCCTTTATATTTTATCTTTTTTAATTGAGACTTGTTATTTATTTATTTACTAGTAACAATAAAGAAAATTCTCCCTCTCTCCCAGCGCTAGATTTCAATGAAACATAATTTAGCCGTTCAGGCCTCACATCGTGCCCCATGGGTCTTCTCTTCCTGAGTTACAATTTTAATGTGCATATTCCCAAATCCAGCAGCAACAACGTTTTTAATGAATCCGTCAGAGTTGAATATTTGCTGATTGGAGGAAGACGAGATAGGTCAAGTTATCGAGGTGTACATCTGAAAAATCCGATATTTCCAAAAGCGGACGTGATTTTCCTGACAACTACCGGAGTAGACAAATACATATTTTTGTTTAAACCATAAAGTTTAAACATTGCAATGTATTTTAAAAATAAAAAAGGTGGATTAGGAACAGTGCATTGAAAAGTTGAAGTATCATTGCCTTCACAAAAAGAAAATTAGCATTTCCGCTTTCAACTGCTTTGAAAACATGGATATAAACCTGTGAGTACTGCGTTTTATCTCGGAAAATATTTTGTTGACACGTATTTTGAACACCTAGCTGATTACAGAACTTGTGCCAGTTGTTGAGTGCTGCTCATTGCACAGCGAACAGGGGTTTAGAGTGCGAGGAAGGTTTGAAAGGCTGGCTGCAATGCCCTCTACTTCCACACGATGACACTACTGCACTACAATGTGTCATGGATGAACCTAAACTCTACCGAAACATCACAAAGTGTTTTTTTTTTCATGGTAGTTGCTAACCAGTAGAAGAACAGTGATGGATATAGTGACTGATTTAAGTGTGGTGCGTAATTACTTATAAACCACAGGTAATAGAAATAGTAAACATGCAGGGACAGGGGCGCAACTAGGTCTTCATTTCGGGGGGGGCTAACATGGCAAATGAAGGGGCGTGGCTAATGTTAAAAAAATGGGGCGGGGCTAAAATGGTAGATAATCGGGATCGATTAATGCTCAGGTCAAGCGGAGAAAACGTGATGAATTCTGCATTTGAAACTGGACAACAATTAGAGCACACATTTGTGTTAATTTGATGCATTTATGTCCTATTGTCTTATGAAAAAGCAACAGAATGTACTGAATTAAAAGACCAATTTAATATATTTTACTACAAAGCACTTTAGGAACACAATATAACCAATTTTCACAATGCCATTTCAAGGCGACGACCCTTTTTCGCCAGTTCGTCACAATTGCTTCTATAGGAGGACAATGTGCTTGTGAAATGTTTATCATTGCAAGTCCAAAACCCATACCCACCCTGAACCCTAAAATTACCCCGGGTACCCCATAACCCATACCCACCCTGAACCCCAAAGTTACCCCCTTGGCACACCAAAACCCATACCCGCCCTGAACCCTAAAATTTCCCCAGGTACCCAAAAACCCATACCCACCCTGAACGCTAAAATTACCCCTGGCACCCCAAAACCCATACCCATGCTAAACGCTCATATTACTGCTTGCCCCCCAAAATCCATTACCACCCGAACCTCCAAATTACACCCCTGGCACCCCAAAACCCATAACCACCGAACCCTAAAACTACCCACTCGGACCCCAAAACCCATTACCACCCTGAACCCTGAAATCATCCCCCTAGAACCCCAACCCCCATACCCGCGCTGATCCCTGAAATTACACCCTTGCCCCCCAAAACCATACCCACCCTGAACCCTAAATTTACCTCTGGCACCCCAAAACCCATAGCCGTACTGATCCATAAAATTACAACCTTGCCCCCTCAAATCCATTACCACCCTGAACCACAAAATTACCCCCTGGCACCGCAAAACCCATGCCCACCCTGAACCCTAAAATCACCCCCCTGGAGCCTCAAAACTCATACCTGCGCTGATCCCTAAAATTACACCCGTGCCCCCCAAAACCCATACCCACCCTGAACCTTAAAATTACCCCTGGCACCCCAAAACCCATACCCATACTGAACATTAAATCCCCCCCTGGCACCCCAAAACCCATACCCACCCTGAACCCTAAAATTACCCCTGGCACACCAAAACACATACCTACGCTGAACCCTAAAATTACCCCCTGGCACCCAAAACCCATTACCACCCTGAACCCTAAAATTACCCCCCGGCACCCCAAAACCCATACCCTCCCTGAACCCTAAAATTGCCCCCCTGACACCTGATAAACCCACACCCACCATGAAACCTAAAATGCTTCCCCTCCCACCCTAAACCCCATACCCGCACTGAATCCTAAAATTAACCCCATGGCACCCCAAAACCTATTACCACCCTAAACCCTAAAATTACCCCCCAACACCCCAAAACTCACACCTGCCCTGAACCCAAATATTACCCCTGGCACACCAAAACACATACCCACGCTGAACCCTAAAATTAACCCCCTCACACCCTAAAACCCATACCGCCCTGAACCCTAAATTTAACCCTATGGCACCCCAAAACCCATTATTTCCCTGAACCCTAAAGTTACCCCCTAGCACCCCAAATCCCATACCGACCCCGAACCCTAAAATTACCCCTGGAACCCCAAAAACCATGCCCTCCCTGAACCCTAAAATTACCCCTGGCACCTGAAAACCCATACCCATTCTCTTCCCTAAAATTATCACCGGCACCCCAAAACCCATACCCACCCCAAACCCTAAAATTACCCCCTGGCATCCCAAAACCCATTACCACCCTGAACCCTAAAATCACCACCCTGGAACCTTAAAATTGCCCCTGGCACCCCAAAACCCATACCCACGCTGAACCCTAAAATTAACCCCATGGCACCCCAAAACCCATACCCACCCTGAACCTGAAAATGACCCCTGGCACCCCAAAACCCATACCCATGCTGAAACATAAATTCCCCCCTGGCACCCCATAACCCATACCCATCCTGAACCATAAATTCTCCCCTGGCACCCCATAACCCATACCCACCCTGAACCCTAAAATTGCCCCCTGACACCCCAAAACCCATACCTGCCTTGAACCCTAAAATTACCCCTGGCACACCAAAACACATACCCACGCTGAACCCTATAATTACCGCCTGGCACCCCAAAACCCATGCCCGCCCGGATCCCTAAAATTACCCCCCTGGAACCCCAAAACCCATACCCACTCAGAACCCTAAAATTACCCACTGGCACCCCGATCCGTAACCCACCCTGAACCCTAAAATTGCCCCCTGGCACACTAAAACCCACACCCACCCTGAACCCTAAAGTTACCACCTAGCACCCCAAAAAATGAACACTACAAACTTACACTACATGTGCATAATGTAAGCCGAGCAATGTAAGCAGCTTTTCTGTTAAGAGTCTGTAACACTACTTTGTAGTGATTGCCACTTCTTCCTCGATAAGTGGGTCCTCATCTTCCTGTCAGTGAACTTTTGTGGAGAGTCGAGGGCTCCTGTCTATTTATTAGGATCTGAGGAGACCAGGTCAGAAAGACAACTTTGAGAGCGTACACTTCTCTAAGGCTCCTCTTTAATTCTATATACCAAGGGGCTTACTCTTTGGGTACTCCTGGCAAAAGTAGGACAGCAATACTCCTTGCTCACATTTGGGATGTAGGAGTACGTAAACGAGAAAGTCACATGTACACGTAGCAAAATGTTTATGAATTGAGTCCTACATTACCACTGCCATCACGACAGCAAAAATAAAGGTGTTTTCTAATTAACTCTAGAAAAGCACTTGCAAGTAATCCTTCGGGTGACATATTTATTGATAATATTAGATTATGTTTTTGCTATATAAATTACATTTATTGAGCTAAATGCATACGTTCGTAGTGGGCTTTATTCTACGAAATTCAGGGAATCGTTCACTTTCTCTTGATAGCTTGGTTCATATTACTGTCACCTGAAATAAACTTCTGATTTACAAGATATTTTAAGGCTGTCCATTAGAGGAGTGCACACCAAAGTTTTCAACGCTCAAAGAGGGAAAAAACAACCGTTATTTGATTGTGCATTTAAAAAATGCTCCTGAGGAGAAAATCAAAAATTGGCACCCTTGCCCCCAATTTCTGCTGGCGTCATAGCTCAGGGTTTTGCTGTCTGTCCACTTGTATGGAATACACATTTATACAAGTGCGCAGACAGCACTCCCTGGGCTATGATGCCAGCAGGAATTCCTTTACAAAGGAAAAGCGTCACCTGCACTGGCCAGCCCTTTCCCCCTGCTGTGCACATCTTCACACCCCATGCTGAACACATCAAGTGTTTAGGTGAAATCCCTGCCTTCAGGCAAGGATTTCACCTCAGCGCCACTCTAAAGGAAAACAAGAGGTGGGGGCTGGGGGTTCACTCAGTGAAACTGTTTGAGGCTGGCTGTCTGGCTCGGGCTGCTGGGCCTCTCAGAAATCATTAAAGCAATCACATTCTCGGAACGGATGCGCAGCCTTCCTGCACCATTTCAGTGCTTAGCCCGGGCAGAGGAGGCGACGGGGGGGGCTGAAGCCCGGTGAGCCCAATGGGTGTTGCGCGCCTGTGCAGGGATCGTTTCATGATCCCATTCTGTGCGCTGGACAGATGCAGAAAGAGGTTGCGCCCGACCCTCCCCTCCCCCCGCACAAACAGTAGCAGTATTAAATTGGAAAATACCCGAGATAGTGCGTGACACTTATTGCCCAGTGTTTCGCAGCTCAGCTCTCAGCAGCACAATCTTTGGCTCCGATCTGCACTGTAAATGGACGAAATAAAGAAACACACATACGCCTTGCGCATTGGCTTTGCACATAGAACAAGATCGTAATGACTTCGGATGCGCTTATTTAAGCGTTATAGAGCAATAATGGTTGTTAAAGGCCCGAAACTCGAAAGCGGCCTATAATGAGGGCGAGTGACTTTAATATCCTTCACAGTCTGAGGCAGAAGAGCCACGAGGCTATTAGAACATTCCATGTATATAGAGTAAAATATTCTAAAATGAACATAGAGAAACAGAAATGTCTCAAGGCACTTCAGTACTTTCAAAAGAGCTCTCAACAGTCATATGGTCTGATTTTTATTAGTGCTCTTGTGCCCAAAAATGTTTTATTAAGTCACATTTACTCTGACTGGCTTGGCATAAATACAACTTCTACGTATCCCACTAATTTATATGTTGAAATGTACCATCTTTGCTTACGTCTTTCAAACATTTAGGCATTCAAGTTCAAGTTCAAGTTCAAGAATTTATATAGCGCACTACTCACCCAGAGGGTCTCAAGGCGCTTGGGGAGGGGGTTCATTATTTATCGAATAGCCATGTTTTAAGTTCTTTTCTGAAGGAGATGTGGTTCTGTGTAAGGCGGAGGTGAGTGGGGAGTGAGTTCCAGGTCTTGGCCGCCAAGTAGGAGAAGGATCTACCTCCCATGGTGGTTCTTTGGATACGCGGAACTGCGGCGAGGCCTTGATTGGAGGATCTTAGTTGGCGGGTGGGTGTGTAGAAGGATAGTCGAGTGTTGAGGCATTCGAGACCTAGTTTGTAGAGGGCCTTGTGTGCGTGGGTGAGGAGTCGGAATGTTATTCTCTTGTTGACAGGAGGCCAGTGGAGGTCTTTCAGGTGGCCGGTAATGTGATCTTGGCGAGGGATGTCCAAGATGAGTCTCGCTGAAGCGTTTTGGATGCGTTGGAGTTTTTTCTGTAGTTTGGCTGTAGTTCCGGGGTAGAGGGTGTTTCCGTAGTCTAGTCGACTCTTAACCAGTGCGTGGGTGACAGTCTTTCTTGTCTCGGCGGGGATCCAATGGAAGATTTTTTTGAGCATTCGAAGTACGTTGAAGCAGGAGGATGAAACGGCGTTGACTTGTTTGGTCATCGAGAGTGAGGAGTCTAGGATGAAGCCAAGGTTACGTGTGTGGTCTGTGGTTATGGGTGCTGAGCCCAGATCCGAAGGCCACCATGAGTCGTACCAAGCAGAGGGGGATGATCCTAGGATGAGTGCTTCCGTTTTGTCTGAGTTAAGTTTTAGGCGGCTGTTTTTCATCCATACGGCTACTTCTTTCATGCCTTCGTGAAGATTGGTTTTGGCGGTGTTGGGGTCATTGGTGAGGAACAGGATCAGCTGGGTGTCTTCAGCGTAGGAGATGATGTTAAGGTTGTGTTGACGCGCGATGGAAGCGAGTGGACTCATGTAAACGTTGAAGAGGGTGGGACTGAGTGATGATCCTTGTGGTACACCGCAGATGACGTCCGTGGCCTCTGATCTGAATGGGGGAAGTCGGACTCTCTGAGTTCTTCCAGCTAGGAACGAGATGATCCAGTCCAAGGCTTTTCCTTTTATGCCGATGTTGCTGAGGCGTTGTATGAGGGTGCTGTGACAGACAGTGTCGAAGGCGGCGGAGAGGTCGAGTAGAATGAGGGCCACTGTTTCTCCGTTGTTCAGTAGTGTTCGGATGTCGTCTGTTGCTGCGATGAGGGCGGTTTTGGTACTGTGTTTGGCTCGAAAGCGGGACTGCGAGGGATCGAGGGAGTTGTTGGATTCAAGGAAGGCGGCGAGTTGGCTATTGACGGCTTTCTCAATGACTTTGGCAGGGAATGGGAGCATGTAAAAGAGTAAGGCGGTAGTATTCCTTTACGTATGCCTACCTGCCTTTGTATGTTTGCCCCAAAACATCCAAAATGTGAATACAATGAGAAAATTCAGGGATTAATAATATCCATTTAGTATAAAGAGAAATGTTGGTGCCCTCTGTCCTCTTTTATAAAGAGGGATTTGAATGTTTTGGGATGAGTCATAAAAGTGTATTCCTTCCCATATTCACATATTCATGATGGCGTTTATGAATTCACAGAATAGACTTTAACCGCTCCCATGCTCATGACGAGCTGAGCTCGTCATGAGCCACGGCGCTCCAGGGCTCACGACAAGCTCAGCTCGTCATGGCCCGTGGAACGCTCAGGCGCGGGGAGAATTCCCCTACTGTGCTGAACGTTCCACGGGAGCCAATGCACCTGTGACGAACTCAGCTCGTCATGAGCTTAGGAGCGCCGTGCCTCATGACGAGCTGAGCTCGTCATGAGCATGCGGGCGCTGTGTGCGAACCCCTCCCCCCCAGCACAGCAGGGGAATAACCCCCGCAGCGAAGGGGTTAAAAAGTGGGAGATGTAGAAAGGAGTGCATTAAAGGGTGGGTCTTTACCAAGGTGGTGTACATAGGGGCATATTCTCAAGAACGTTTGATAACCATCGCAAAAGTAACTTAACGTAACTTCCAACATCGCAGTCTATCGCTGTAAAAAAACGCTGTGTTAAAGATGCATTCTCAACACGGCGGCACCATGCAATATTCCCCAGATAACGTGTCAACTGACCGCATAAAAATCAACGGCACACCGTCAAATTGCAAGACGCGAACGCAAAAAAAATCTGTGATGAAACCAATCGCGATACAAAAATCTGCAAAAACCAGCTACAGGCTTGCAATTTACATGCGTCAGGTGGGAAAAATCACCATAAAACTAGAAAAAACTGACAAACAAATGCCAAACAACAGAGAAGCACAATGGATGTTGCTGGAGCAAGTACGGAGGTCAACCAGAACCCCACAAGCCCCACGGAGGACCTGCCTGGGACCTCGTGGTCAGGGAAGGCCAAGGAGAAGAAGAGTAGGAAGAAGCACTTCAGTCCGCAGGAAAACAGGATCCTGATAACAGAGGTGGTCAAACACCATCAACAACTGTTCGTCACCTCCACTGTGTCATTGGCAACAAAAAATCGACTATGGCATCCCATCGTGGACAAGGAGAATGCAGTGCTGAAGAGGACAATGGAAGAGGTCAAGAGGCGCTGGAATAATGTCAAGCACATAACCAAGCTGAAACTCGGCAATAACCGGAAGGCAGCAAAGCAGACAGTAGGTGGGAGTCCTGCGCCACAGGAGGAGCTGGATTACATGGAGGAAATGGTGTTCACAGTCATCAGTGGGGAGACAGTGTCTGGAGTCGGGGGACCGGACACTGCTCAACTTGACTGGACACAACAGCACCAGGGTGAGTAACAACCAGGGACTGGGGGGACTGGGGGAGATGGCCACAATGGCACACATGCACAATTGAGCTGAGCACATCTGCGCACAAACCATGTCCCAGACCCCAACACCCACCAAGAGACCAATGTACCCAAGTATGCAACATCTCAGCACTGTATAAGCAGAGAAGTCAAAGGCACATCGCAGAAAAGGGATAAGGGGCAGCAAAACAGAGCAGCAGGGGCCACACCCCAAAATGCAGCACACACACATAACATGCAGAGCACATAAACACTGACAACAATGTGGCACAAACCGCAACACATCCACAACAGAACACAGAACACACTGGTGCCGACTGGGTGTAGACACTGGCCAATCACAAGTGTCATTGCAGGGAAATGTGAGATGATAACGTACAAGTACAAACACACACACGCCTGTTGTCAAAATGCCACTGTCCCTCATCAAATAAGCAGCTCCTCCCAAACAGCCACGATGTACACAGTCATGCAGTCTGTATGTAAACATGGACAATGCAACAACACACATGTGAACACATTGTTAAATTGCATCTCCCCTTCACATTGCAGAGGGACAATCAACACCTCCTGCGGAGCAGCCCGAACCTCCTTTCTCTGATGATGAAGGGGACCACCACAGCTTCGACTCCGACGCCCTCTCAGAGTTCATTGACAGTGTCCGCAGCCCACCTCCAGGAGCAGGGCAGCCCAGCTGCAACGAGGAGACCCCACCTCCTGCTCAGACCACACAGCAGGCAGCACCCACCACCAAAGCAGCCTCCGAGGACCCCCATGAGGAACACATGGCCTTCCAACACCATGTGTTGGGATGGCAGGAGCAGCTGGCTGAACAGGTGCGGGTGGGCTTCGACTGCTTGGCAGACAAACTAGATGCCATACGTGGGTGTCTAAGTCCCATTGGAGACCACTCACAGTCCCTAACGGACACCCACAGTCTGCTCCATGCTCTTCAATGAACCATGGCTGACATCGCCAGAGTCCTCACCCATAGACAAGAACAACTGTCTAGTCAGAGTGGCTCCAGCGAGCTGGCCCGAGAGGTGGGAAACATGCGGAGGCTCATGGAGACCATGGGGCGGGCAAATGCACAAAGAGTGGCTGCCACGGCTGCATACCAGTGAGTGGTAGCTGGGTTCCTCAATGATCTCAAAACCATCCTCATGGCATTGCTGCCACAAGCCCTGGCACTTATGAATGCTGCTGCTACCACTACATCAACATATCCGCCCCCTGAAGTGTCAGTGCCACACAGTGCGGCAGGCATTCCACTTCTGGCCCCTGAGGTGTCACTAACACACAGTGCTGGAGAAAGGCCAGTACCACCCACACGTGAGGCACATGGAACTGCAGAGGATGAAGAGGCAGATGAAAGTGCCTTCATGCTAAGAAAGACGCAGTAGCATTCATCTCCGCCATATGGCCGGTTTCTGCTTGGTTCTGCTCTCTTCATTATCACCTTCCACTGTCCCCCGATACACTCTGTGACACTCACCTTGGACCTCACAATGGACTGCCATATTCTGTTTGATCACCATTGACACAGCAAACAGACTGCAGACTGAACTTTTCCTCTTCCTTTGGATTTGTCATTCCCTGAAGGACTCTGGCTGGCCCTCCACGGGCCAACATTGTACAGTGGGGTTTGCATGGCCCTGTACTGCTCCAGATGCAACACTCCACTGAATGTGCATTACACATTCGGAATCACACAGATGTGTCGTGTCTATGGTCTTTCAAGTGTGGTAGTATTGATGAATGTAGGGTCAGTGTATTCCTCTTATGTCCAGGTGGCTCATGTTGTTGGACTTGGATAACAGGGTGACACATTGCCGAATGTTGTTCAGGTGGCGCCAACACAACAATAGTGACACATGCATTTGGTACTTCCTTGTTCAGCCCCATTCGGAACAATGCCCAGAGCCCCGGGGTCATTTTTCAAACCCTTACACTGGACTGGCATACGCCAGGGCAGCCCACTACGCTTATGCACACAGGTGTGTTCAACAACACTACATCTGCCAGGACTTCCCAGTAGTGATCTGCTGCTCACAGGTGTAGTTGTCAGCATGCCACAGCCACTCGCTCACGGCTGTTGTACACCCACACCACACCCATCCAGCACAGTTGTCACAGCACATGTGACCCTGCCAATAAAAAGGGGCTGGCGTACATGCTCAACCCCATTTCCAACCTCTCTCGGGGTGTATCCGTGTGGTGTGCATGTAGGCATGGGGTCCAGGGGCCTGTGGCATTACATACCGCAGGCCCGGAGGTGACATGATGGTGTCTGCAGAATGATACCCAATCATAGAGGGTCCATGACTAGCGAGGCACAGACTTATGGCACCGGATACACTGCGGCTGGCACAGGCACACCGCCACGGGACGGTGACTTTCGGTGCACTGAGGTAGGGGCACCGTAAGTGCTGAGCGGGTGTGCAGCCTGCGACGATGCCCCATCCCAGAAGTCCGGACTGCTCAGGTTTTGTGTGTCCTGCTGGACCGCAGTGTAGGCCTGAGCCAGTGGACAGCGGGGCCTACCGCCATGTGGCATCACCTTCTGGGTCACAGAGTTAGTGGCACCTCAAGGGCTGAGCTGGTGTGCAGCCTGCGATGGTGCCCTATGCACTGGTACGTCCTCTGCCAAGGTGAAATCAAGACCCACAATCAAAAGTGGGACCTGGTGGCCTGCAGAGCGGAGCTGCATGATGTGGAGGGGGCCATGTCCATGGGCCCCAGGCTTGTGGCTTGTGGTGGGCCCTCATTTCTACACGTCAGTGGCAGAAGGTGAGTAGTGAGGTCTGGGTGCGCAGGGGTGGGCATGCACCGCTGGGCGGCTGGAGGTGCTGGGGTGCAGCTGCCTGGGAGCGCTAGTGCGGGCATGCACCGCTGGGTGGCGGGACGAGCTAGGGTTCAGCGGCCTGGCAGCGCAGGGGCGGATAGGCGATGATGTTGTGTGCAATTGTTTGTACTGTGCCATTCATGTATTTGGACTCTGTTCCAGATGACGGGTCTGTCTTAGATGTGGGACCTAGTGAACTGTACTAGAACTTAGAAAAAAACATATCTTAAATGTTTTCTTCCAAACAACAATTTCTTACGTACATTTCAACAATCACAAACTAAGAAAACATTAGTATGTCATTATTATACTCTCAAAGTAAAGTAATATAAAAACATATATTAACAACATTTACCCGAAATACTCATTTTTGATTTACATACTTTTCCACGAGGCCAAATAGTATATGAAAAGTCCTTTTTTTGGAAATTACTTAATAGTGCTTTAAAACTTCCATTTACCCGACTTTCTGAATGAAAACCTCCAACATCTATTCGATCATCTAACAATAGTTATAGTTCCACCTCTGGCTCACTCATGATCAACATTTCCTATAATACTCATATCACTCACTATGTGATACACTTACACTACCTCTATGAGAACTACAAGTTTTTTATTATCTTGATCACTCTCACTCACAAAGTAATTTTGAACAGCAGACTAACTTTTATTAACTTCTCTAATCTTCCGAGGCCAATTACTTTCCCTAAAATTTGGGTTGTAAAAACACTAAGTAAGAATTTCGTAAGTCAAAAGGCAAACGTTGTTTGAAAGTCAATTGAGTATCATTACAATAAGTCCAGCCTTTTTGACATTTTAAATAAGCTGTGTAATGTCCTGATGTTGTAGAAGGACCATCATGGAAAATAATTGCTGCAGTTACAAAGGTTCTTCCTGAAATTGATAATTGAGAAGCCACAATTTTTTTTATTAAAGTTGTCCATTTAGTTCCATCAGGTCTACATCGTTGGAACATTAAAATTACATACTGTCCATATCTTTGTATAAATAATGTTGATAGCATTGCAGAGTTACATTGGGTACTGACCATGTTTTGATTTGCTTCTCTAACTAGATTATTAAAAGACACTGATTTGCAGTCTGGTAAATTCAAATATATAAATTTTTCAATGTCCATTGTAGTACTTTTTGAAAAGGAACAATTGTCGCAGTCATGCTGCCATTTATAAGAAAGGCCAAAAAGATTTTCAACATCTATACCTTCATCTTGCAATACAACAAGCATATACATTACAAAATTCCTGACAATCTTGCTGAATATTCTGTGAAAATTGATTTAGACCAGAACATATGTCTAAAACATTTCGAATATCAGAAACACTTTCTATTTTTGGTTTATCACTGCTACATTTCTCAAACACAGTATTCAACAAACAAAAAAATGTTTGATCCCGATTTTCAACAATCTGCTCTTGTAAAGTTTGGAGAAAAAAAACCAACATTAACCACTACATTAGCATATCAGTTGACACCAGAACTGTTTTCAAACTGAAATCCAACAACATCTTCAACAGAATCCTTTTCCTTTCTGCTTACAATTACTGGTTCATCTAGTTCTTTCTTTTTGCTACAACCTCGCTACAATTTTTCTCATTTCTTCTTTTTCGGCCTACCACACGCTTTTCAAATAAAGGATATTGAGGTAAATTTAGAGCATATTCTCTTCTTAACCTATTGTATTCTTTTACACAATTTAGATCTGCACTAATCTTTGTCTCATGAAAATCAATCAAGTATATTCCAGATAAAGTTCTGACTCAAGATAAAGCAACATATGCCATACCCTCCTTGAACAAAGAACTTCCAATATTCACCAAAGCACTATCTACACTTAAACCTTGAGATTTATGAATAGTCACCGCATATGCCAAACAAACAGGAAACTGTTTTCGGCGGACATATAAATCTTTCACGAGCAGAACAATAACTCAATTGTTGTACTTCTTCAATTCCATTAAATTTAATTTTCAAAAATTCAATTTCATCTCTATTTCGGTAATTCACAAAATCAACAACATGACCCATTGCTCCATTTACTAAACCTCTTTCCACATGTAAATTCCGTCGTAAAATGATACGACAAATTAAACATGCATATAGACTCTTTTTAAAACCAGCAGTTTTAGATATTGTCTTCTCTAAAGAATCCAATTTTGATTTCAACTTTTCTGACAAAATAATAGTAGCTCCTTCATGCTCTATTTTATCAATAGCTTCCAGTTTTACAATCTCTTGATTTTCTAACTTTAACATTTTGTTGTTGAAGATTGAACATTCTTGCAGAGTTGGCATCAAGCATATCACAGATTTGTTTTCAGCAATTTTCCTATAAATATTCTCTGGGAGAATATATTGGTTTGGAAACAAATTTGAAAGTAATCGTGCCTGTAAAGCTTCTTTGCCATATTCACTTACTTTTCTGCATATAATCTTAAAGTCTGGTATTCAGATGCAGGAATTTGAACAGGTCGGTCAGCATATCGACCACCTTGACCTGTTGGAAATAACTGAGGAAAACAACGAGCTTCCAAGCTTTCTTCCCATACACTAATGGGACTTCCTTTTGCTTCTTTCATTTGGAACAACTCAATAGCATTCCCCATTACTTCTTTGGAATGCAGAGGATGAACACTATAATGTTCATAAATTTCTTCACTTCTAGACACATCTACTTTTTCAATTTGTCCAGCTGAGAAATCACTGTCCTCTTCTACAGTTGTTTCCGCTTCCCCTACATATTCCTTTTTGTAGTACTGACTGTTTTTTACCAAATACAACGTTGCCTTTTTGACTTTCCTAACATCCACTAATTCTTGCCAGATTTTCTTACTCTTTGTAGGACCGCCATTAACTAGAATAACCAGAGGTTCCTCTTTTACTTTTCAACACCAATTGTATCAATATTTTTCTTTAAATCTAGAGGCAAATAAACAACTCTTCCCTTTATTCTTCTCTGTAAATCTGAAGGAGGCTATTTCCTGTCTTAGGCTCCATGCGAACAATAGCCTGAAATGGATGCACACATTGAATCAGAATAGACTCATAAGTATTTAAATCCATCAATTCAGAAGGAATGTTTACCAACTCAAGATTATTATGTACAGCTCTAGCAGGCATTTTGCTTTCATTTAATTTATTATAACAATATTTACAAATACGCAGATCAGAACCCAAATCAAAACAATTCTCTACCAACAAATAAGTTGCAAAATCCTTCCACTCATTATTATTTTCCTTTTCACTTTTTACATATAAATCAACTAACCTAGTCTGATTCTTATAATGAGTTCGTCGACAACACACACAAGAAAAATTTGACCTTTCACTTGAAATGACCCTAAACTTTGTAATTTCATGGTCAAAATGTTCTGTACTTAAATTCTGTACATTCTCTTCCACATTACCTTCTATTACTGTATCAGTTTCTGCACTGTTCCTTTTTTTCACCAACGTAACTAAACTCAATTTCTTCACAAATGTTCTTCACATCTAATACAGATCCATGCAAAAGAGCGCTGTTTAACTGTTTTAGCTTAAGTGCTGGACGTTTTGCATAATACAACCTTCTCACTAATTTCCTCACTTTAGTATGATGTACTGCTAACATCCTAAAATGATGAAAAACACTCTGACATACTTTTCTAGAAAGACAAGCCAGTGAATGCCCATGCAAACCTGTTTTTTCTCTCACTCTGCAAGGATCTAACTCTTGCAACATCTTAATTTTTTGTTTAAGACTTTTCTTAGTATATGTACGTAAGAAACTGCGAAACAAATCAATTGAATCCTGTCGCACACTACAAATACTACTACAATTCCAAGTGTACACTGGAGCCTTAGGACGTCTCCCTAAAACTCCATCAGCTAACACCGCTTCTGCATTTCTAGGCACAATGTTTTCTTTTTCAATCGGACAACCACCTTTCACCTCATATCCTCGACCACTGGTGTCAATTGCATGCACCAAATCATTATCCTGAAAATGACTCTCTTCATTAAAAAATGGCTCACAACTTGAACTATGCTTCCATTCTCCATAAAAAAACATCACAAAAATTAGTCCGATTAATAACTCTTTTCCACTTACTTTTTGATTTCAAAACATTGATTGCCTTGTCTAGTGAACGAATTCTATTGATTACTAAAATATATAATTTTTTTTCATTTCGAAAGCCTCATCAACTATCCTCTCTATACTTTTCTTTTTCTTGTAAAAAACTGTTTTTCTTTTACAATTTCTAACATTTTTAAATAAATTTAAAACAATTCTGTTATAAAAAAAAATGCCTACGAATGTCAATGAACTGATTTTTACGTCTATTAATATAGACAATATCATCTCCATAAACCTTTTCAACATTTTTGCTGGGATTTTGCTTTTTCTTTGTAGTTGCAGAAACATTTTTTTCTTTTGTGCATTATCTTGACTTTTTTTACATCGAGTTAATTTCCTCATAAAATCTTTTGTTGCCTTACCAGGAGCATTCTTGTTTTTCTCCGTTTTTTGTTTTTTACATACATCTTGCAAAAGTACGCTTTTTTATATTTTCTTCTTCAAACAGATTTAGTAGGCATATTGCTTCTTCTTTTTGTAGATAATTACAATCTTTTGTAAAGAAAAAAAGAACATATTATAGACCAATACTAACATACTACATAGCAATTACAATAACTAAACAATATAAACAATAGTTTACAACATAAGTAAGTTTATATCACAGTAACTGTTTCTCACCAGAGTAGGAAGTCATGCAGTGAGTGCTGTTTCTCAGTTTATGGCAGTGCAGAACAGTTTCAACATTATTGTCACTCTCTGCCTGCACCATGTCTCTCTTTGCGTGTGTCATCACACTCTCTGCCTGCCCCATCTCACCCTCTACCTGCATCATGTCTCCACCTGTGTCATCTCTCTCTTTGCGTGTGTCATCTCACTCTCTGCCTGCGTCATCTCTCTCTTTGGGTGTGTCATCTCACCCTCTGCCTGCATCATGTCTCTCTCCACCTGCGTCATCTCTCTCTTTGCATGTGTCATCTCAGTCTCCGCCTGCGTCATCTCTCTCTTTGCATGTGTCATCTCACTCTCTCCCTACGTCATGTCTCTCTCCACCTGTGTCATCTCTCTCTTTGCATGTGTCATCTCTCTCTCTCCCTGCGTCATGTCTCTTTCCACCTGCGTCATCTCTCTCTTTGCGTGTGTCATCTCTCTCTTTGCGTGTGCCATCTCTCTCTTTGTGTGTGTCATCTCACCCTCTGCCTGCGCCATCTCTCTCTTTGCATGTGTCATCTCACTCTCTGCCTGCACCGCCTCTCTTTGCATGTGTCATTTCTCTCTTTGCGTGTGTCATCTCACTCTCTGCCTGCGCCCTCTCACCTTCTGCCTGCATCATGTCTCTCTCCACCTGCGTCATCTCTCTTTGCGTGTGTCATCTCACTCTCTGGCTGCACCATCTCTCTCTTTGTGTCATGCCTGTCGGATTCATGGGAGCAAGACGTGGTTGGCAATGGTTGGCAGAAAGGAGTACACGGGCTTTGGAGCATGCGCAGTAGCCGTGCATGCGCAGTAGTGTTATGTTGTAGCCTTAAGCCCACCCCAAATCCACAGGAAACGCTTCGCGTTTAGCCAGTGTGTTACCCTTGTCGTTCCGGGTCATGGGTTGGCGTCCGAGGAGCTAGTGGTTCGCGTTTGCTGTCTATGTCCGTTAGGCTATTGAGAGCCCGTTTCTGGAGTTCGTAAGTTCGTAGGAGCGGCTTGCTTCTATTTTGAATTGTTTTCTATGTTCTCGTTTGCCGTGTGTTCTTGGATTTATGCTGTGGACACTAGCGGTGGTCCTAGTTATTGAATTATCTTTTGTCGGAGCTTGTTCTAAAGCCAATTGCCACGTATTAGTGTGGTGTCCTTTGAGTTCATTTTACCTAAGCTTGGTATTAGGTGAAGGAGATTTGTTTAGGCGTTTTCACGTTGTAAAACTGGTGAGTGGCACAACAACCAGAGATACTATAAGTGTATATAAGTGTGCTCCATTCATAAGGTTGTTTCATATTTAAATTACAGATACATTGGATAGTATCTACCCAGTCATACCTTCAATATCCCAGAACATTTCCTATGTTTCCTGTGTTATAAGCTTTCTCCACATTGCAAAAGGTACAGATATATTATATCACTCTCCATACTTTGGGACAACAAGGGAGGGGATAGTTTGCACTAATTGTTCTTGTATTTTACTGCAGTACCCCTACCAGAGGAGAAAACCTCATCTGAGCGGAAAGACCACTGTGGAGCGCCACTTTTTCCTTCCCTTTCTTCCCTTGTTTTGTTCCCCTGTGTTCCCCTTGGTCACTTGTCGGGTGTTAGTGCCTCTTCCTGGTGCCCGGGGGGGTGACGCGGGGGAGACAGGGTGTTAAGCATCGTGGATCCAGGATACTTCAGAGACAAAAAGGTGCGTGTATTACACTTTGCATGTGTCATCTCTCTCTTTGCGTATGACATCTCACTTTCTGCCTGCACCATCTCTCTCTTTGCGTGTGTCATCTCTCTCTTTGCATGTGTCGTCTCACTCTCTGCCTGCTCCCTCTCACCTTCTGCCTGCATCATGTCTCTCTCCACCTGCGTCATCTCTCTCTTTGCGTGTGTCATCTCACTCTCTGCCTGCGCCATCTCACCCTCTGCCTGCATCATGTCTCTCTCCACCAGTATCACCTCTCTCTTTGTGTATATCATCTCACTCTCTAACTGCGTCATCTCTCTCTTTGCGTGTGTCATCTCACTCTCTGCCTGCACCATCTCTCTCTTTGCGTGTGTCAGTCATCTCACTCTCTGCCTGCACCATCTCTCTCTTTGCATGTGTCATCTCTCTCTTTGCGTATGACATCTCACTCTCTGCTTGCACCATCTCTCTCTTTGCGTGTATCATCTCTCTCTTTGCGTGTGTCATCTCACTCTCTGCCTGCGCCCTCTCACCTTCTGCCTGCATCATGTCTCTCTCCACCTGCGTCATCTCTCTCTTTGCGTGTGTCATCTCACTCTCTGCCTGCACCATCTCTCTCTTTGTGTGTGTCATCTCTCTCTTTCCATGTGACATCTCACTCTCTGCCTGCACCATCTCTCTCTTTGCGTGTGTCATCTCACTCTGCCTGCATCATCTCACCCTCTGCCTGCATCATGTCACTCTCCACCTGCGTCATCTCTCTCTTTGCGTGTGTCATCTCACTCTCTGCCTGCGCCATCTCACCCTCTGCCTGCATCATGTCTCTCTCCACCAGCGTCATCACTCTCTTTGCGTGTGTCATCTCACTCTCTGCCTGCACCATCTCTCTCTTTGCGTGTATCATCTCACTCTCTACCTGCGTCATCTCTCTCTTTGCATGTGTCATCTCACTCTCTGCCTGCACCATCTCTCTTTTTGCGTGTGTCATCTCGTCATCTCTGTCTTTGAGTGTGACATCTCACTCTCTGCCTGCACCATGTCTGTCTTTGCGTGTGTCATCTGACTCTCTGCCTGTGCCATCTCACCCTCTGCCTGCATCATATTTCTCTCCACCAGCGTCATCGCTCTCTTTGCGTATGTCATATCACTCTCTGCCTGCATCATCTCTTTCTTTGCGTGTGCCATCTCACTCTCTAGCTCCGTCATCTCTCTCTTTGCGTGTGTCATTTCACTCTCTGCCTGCACCATCTCTCTCTTTGCGTGTGTCATCTCTCTCTTTGTGTGTGTTATCTCACTCTCTGCCTGCACCATCTCTCTCTCTTTGTGTGTGTCATCTCTCTCTTTGCGTGTGACATCTCACTCTCTGCCTGCACCATCTCTCTCTTTGCGTGTGTCATCTCACTCTGCCTGCATCATCTCACCCTCTGCCTGCATCATGTTTCTCTCCACCTGCATCATCTCTCTCTTTGCGTGTGTCATCTCACTCTTTGCTTGCGCCATCTCACACTCTGCCTGCATCATGTCTCTCTCCATCTGCATCCTCTCTCTCTTTGCGTGTATCATCTCATTCTCTGCCTGCACCATGTCTCTCTTTGCGTGTGTCATCTCTCTCTTTGAGTGTGACATCTCACTCTCTGCTTGCACCATCTCTCTCTTTGCATGTGTCATCTCTCTCTTTGCGTATGACATCTCACTCTCTGCCTGCACCATCTATCTCTTTGCGTGTTTCTTCTCTCTCTTTGCGTGTGACGTCTCGCTCTCTGCCTGCGCCCTCTCACCCTCTGCCTGCATCATGACTCCCTCCACCTGCATCATCTCTCTCTTTGCGTGTGTCATCTCACTCTCTGCCTGCGCCATATCACCCTCTGCCTGTATCATGTCTCTCTCCACCTGCATCATCTCTCACTTTGCGTGTGTCATATCATTCTCTGCCTGCACCATATCTCTCTTTGCGTGTGTCATCTCTCTCTTTGCTTGTGCCATCTCACTCTGTCTGCATCATCTCCCCTCTGCCTGCATCATGTCTCCCTCCACCTGCATCATCTCTCTCTTAGCATGTGTCATCTTACTCTCTGCCTGTGCCATCTCTCTCTTTGCATGTGTCATCTCTCTCTTTGCATGTGTCATCTCACTTTCTGCCTGCATCATCTCTCTCTTTGCGTGTGCCATCTTACTCTCTGCCTGCACCATCTCCCCTCTGCCTGCATCATGTCTCCCTCCACCTGCGTCATTTCTCTCTTTGCCTGTGTCATCTCACTCTCTGCCTGCACCATCTCTCTCTTTGCGTGTGTCATCTCACTCTTTGCCTGCGCCATCTCTCTCTTTGTGTGTGTCATCTCACAGAGAGAGAGATGCCACAGGCAGAGGGAGAGATGGTGCAGGCAAAAGAGACATGGTGCAGACAGAGGGGAGAAATAATGCAGGCAGACGGCAGATAGCTCAGGCAGAGGTAGAGATGGCGCCAGCACAGGGTAACATGACGCAGGCAGTGGGAGAGATGGCGGAGACAGAGAGTGAGATGGCACAGACAGAGAGTGAGATGGCACAGGCAGAAGGAGAAATGATGCAAGAAGAGGGTGACACAGCAGAGGGTGAAATGGTACAGGCAGAGGGAGAGGGCTTGTGCAGTCTAAAAATACATTTCTAATTTACAGCACTATATCTATACCAGCATTGAATGAAAGCATGAGAAACAATATAAAAAAAGAAAAGAGTACCCTATAAGCAAAGAGATGCAAACTGTGAGGAGACACAGGTGACATTATAGAAAAAGGTGCAAATATAATTCTTTAATTTACACAGACACTCAGTGTGATCCTAGTCAAAAATGTTAAAGCCATACATTTTACCAAAAAACATTTAGCATAGTAAATCGTTTAATACACAGAGCACAGCCCATATAAATGACCACTACATTACAATGCAGAAACCTGACTCATTTCCAAAATACATTTTGTTGGACCCGGCCCTTTTGGCAGGTTCACCCTGAGACTTTTTGCTTTTTCCTAGCCTGTTTCTGGAACCTGGTGGTGGTGATTTTAGGCTTCTGCACACTTTTTCACTGTGGTACAGTGTAAAGTGTGTGAGCTCTCTGTGTATGTGTGGTGAGTGACCTGCCCTCAAATAGGAATGCATGGGGAATGTGTTTGACCATGGTAGTTCCTGATGTGTGGTGAGTGCAGGGTCGAGTTTGGTATGTGCGACCTCGTGAGATTGAATGCTGCGTAATGATTGAGGGTCCTGAGTGAGGCTGGGTTTTCCTCACACAATGCTGGCTCCACCCCCTGGGGTGCGTCTGATGTCCCTAGCCTGGCCAGTGAAAGGAATTCCCTATAACCAGTTCTAGCTGGTTCTCACACTGCCTGCAGCCTTTAGACAAAGGATTTTGGGTATAAAAAGGGTGCTGTGACACTCTAAAAATGTTCTTGTTTCTGACTTGAATCCTGCCAGGGGTGTGCTGCTGCTTGGGCCCAGGGGAATCCCTGGGCCCTGCCCAGCCCCTGGATATCTGATGGACTTTCCCTTTCTGGGAGCTGCTGTGCTCCACCTTTTGCCCTGGACTGCTGAGGTCCTGGACTCCTGAAGGACTTAGTTGCTTTATTTTGGCATCTAGCGCTTTGGAGCGCTTCATTTCTCGCCCAGCGCTTGGGAGCGCTTTATCTATGACAGAGACCTTCTTTTTTTGCCTTAGCGCCTGGGAGTGCTTTATTTTTACTTGGACCTCTTGTCTTTGCCTCCTGAAGCTGAGGTAATGCTTTGCTTTTTATTTCAGAGGGCTTTCCTTGTTGTCTCGAGCGCCCCTCTTACCTGCCCGCCGCATGGCCGCCTAAATTATGGCCTTGCCGGTGCTTCCTCGACATTTCTCTTTGTTTGTCTGCTGCCCGGGCTTGAAATCGGCCGAGAAACGCCGTGCCCGACACGGGGATGTGAGCGAAGGGGTCGCGCTCTGATTGGCCGCCAGAGAGAAGCTTTTTCTGGAGAGCCGCTCAGCCATTGGTTGGCTATGGGAGGCTCGTCCCGTGAGGCCGCGCTGCGATTGAACAGTGCCAGAAGCAGTGCTACGTCACCTGGGGGGGGGGGGGGGAGGCTCATCCTAGTGAGCCGCGCTGGGATTGGGCCGCGGCAGGACCGGAAGCTGTTGGGCATCGGCGAGGGCCCCCGTGAGGGATGGGAGCCCCGAGATGGATGAGCGAGAGCTTGGGAGTCCACCCCGCCTCCCGGAGCATGGCTGGGACGATGAGGAAGTCTGCGAGTGAGTGAGGCCCTATGTGCACGTGAAGGGAGGAGGGCGTCGGGGCACATTGCCGGTGCCCGTCCCCCCCCCTCCAGTGGTGCTGAGTCCTTGCGTGGGGCGCTGAGAGGCCCCCGTGAGGCCCCAAATTGTTGTTTGAGCCCGAGAGGCTCCCAAGGAGGCATATTCTTTTTCACTTAGAGCCCGTGAGAGGCTCTGAGGGCATAGTTGTTCCTGAAGAGCCCTGAGAGGCTCCATGCCCGCAATTTTGTTTTAGAGCCCTGCGAGGGCTCCAGGGGCGTTTGTTCTTTCGAGTGCCCCCAGAGGGGGGGCTCCACCGAAGGCACCAACATTTGTTATAGAGCCCTGAGAAGGCTCTGGGGGCCATTATCTCTTGAGTCCCCGAGCGGGACTCCAACGTTTGGCCATATATAGTTTTCATTATCTTCTGTTGTCCATAGAAATTCACTGGAAATATTACCCACCCTTGTTAAAGTGATTTTCAGCTTATCCCGACTGGTAAGCTCATCACCCTTAGCTGCTTGGTATCTTTTTTTTACAGTTCATTACGTCGTGTATGTATCTTTGACTGCTCTGTCTAGCGACACTCGTTATCCTTTACTCCCTCACCCTGTATTGTTCTGATAATACCCATCCCTCTTTTCTGTTAACGCGGCGATCACACTTGAACCGGACGCACCTCACAATTTGCTTGCACTTGCCGCACTGTACCAACCACCCCACCACCTGCACCATTCCTATTACCGCTAGCATGATGTTTACTACTAGCCTCATAAATGCGAATCCGTCGTTCCAACAATATGCCAGCTCACTGCATGTTAATGGCATGTACCGCACCCTGCCACTTCCAACACCTTGGCATGATATGAGTGTGGTACTACTTATGCAATTAAGACAAGGGACTGACTAATTGACATGTTTTTACTCTTTATGTCTCCCCTTTTTTCCCCACCCTGTTTTCTTTCTTTAATTATTATTTTCCTTGTTACTGTATAACAATTTTATGTCTGTATAGTGGCTTCAAGCTTAATTGTCAACTCTTTAGGAAATCATTTTTGTCCTGAGGATGAACCAATAATTTGTGAGGTTCGAAACGTCGTCGACAACAAGTGCACTAAATGCATAGTTAACACACAACTTGAACATGCATATGTGTATACTGAGGATTATCTTTTTGTAATTTTGATTGTCAGATAACCCGATTTTGCCTGAATATTCCTTCCCTTGTGTTTGTTCCCCAAGTGTGTTAGCCGGACATCGGCTGGTGTCCCACGTTCATCACACTTTGTGTTTTATTCCCTTTGTTTTGTATTATTGCTATCAAGAAATTAAAGTGTCCGGCTGGGCATTCTTAAAAATATAGTTCTATTTAGTCTATATTTATTATCTGAATTTCCCCTTCTTTACTAAGTACCTCTGTTTTTTGAAAATATATATAGTTTCAGAGCCTGTGTGGCTCCAACGTGTGGGACATGTGATATGGCCAGAGCCTGTGTGGCTCCAGCATTTGGCCGCAGTGTTTGATGTCAGAGCCTGTGTGGCTCCAGCAGTGGGTGCAGTTTGCGCCTAAGGGTCAGTGAGGACCCTGTCGCAATTTTGATTCACAGCTG
The DNA here is from genome assembly GCF_964263255.1 of Lissotriton vulgaris. Taxonomy (NCBI): domain Eukaryota; kingdom Metazoa; phylum Chordata; class Amphibia; order Caudata; family Salamandridae; genus Lissotriton; species Lissotriton vulgaris. The sequence continues at coordinate 486,963,841 of NC_141691.1, read as the reverse complement.
CCCAGCAATTAGTGGGCAGCTGCACCGTTTAGGTCTTGTGATGTTCCCAGGTGCCCAGCAAGTATAGGGCACCTGCAACATTTAGGTTTTCCACCAGTGGCGCACCCCTGGCTGGCGCTGCATTGGCACTGACATTCTGGACACAGGGCTCTTTAGTCCCTTTATTAGATGGGGGCTGGTATGTGATTTTATTTAGGAGCTATGTGATTATCTATGTGATGGTAATTGCCTAATGTGAGTTTTGCGCAATGTGATGTGGTGCTAGGAAATGTAATGCATTAGATTACGCACCTTGATCTTACACCTCCGAATGTTTTTATGCATCATGTGTTTTTGCGCTATTGAGTTATGTTCTGGCACCTCTGAATGTTTTTATGCATCATGTGTCTTCTTTCCTTACACCTCTGAATGTTTTAGGCATCATGTGTTTAATCCGGTACCTCTGAATTTTTTTGATTGATGCATTATGTGCCATGTTATTACACCGCTGAATGTATGTTTTATGATCATGTGTTTTCCCTGTTATTACACCTCTGAATGTTGGTTTTGCATCATGTGTAATGTGTTCTTACCTCTACCCCTAAATGTATTTTATTCTTAGGTGGTTGTTCTTTCTAGTACAGGTGGTCCTAGTGAGGTCCTGGTTTCCTGCGTGACATTCTCCTAAGGTGTTTAGGGTTGCGTAGGAGGTACTTATCTGTTCCCAGTAGTTACTGGATGTGATCTATAACAGTTATTTTGTGCTAAGTTTTAAAAGTGCTATTTCTAAAAGTGTTGATTCTGACAGTGGCCCATGTGGCCCTGTCCTGTAAATAATACCTTGTGAATATTGCCCGTGCCAATTGGCACAATGTACATGTGTGACTTCTATCTGATGTGTTTTTACAATACAGAAGTTATTTTTGTATAACCTTGTGTGGAGTTCCTTTTGTGGTGTGCCTAGGATGTTGTTGCTGCTGTGTGCTGGCGCAAATGCTTTACACATTGCCTCTGGGATAGGCCTGTCTGCTCGTGCCAAGCTACCAAGGGGGTGAGCAGGGGATATCTTGGCGTGTGACTCCCTTGCCCTGACTAGAATGGTGGTTTCTGCCTAGCTTTGGCATCAGCCTTAGCCTACCAGAAATAGCCAGTACTAACATATTTCCAATATGCACCATTCGTTTTTTGCCAGCATTACATACAAACATGAGACACAATGCAAAAAGAAACAGTACGCTATAAGCAAACAGATGCAAACTGTGAGGAGACATTATAAAACAATGTGCAAATATAATTCTTTAATTTACACAGACACTCAGTGTGATCCTAGTTAAAAATGTTTAAAAAAATCATTTTACCTAAAAACATGTACCACAATAAATCATTTAAAAGACAGAGCACAGCCCATATAAATAAGCACTACATTACAGTGCAGAAACCTGACTCATTTCCAGAATACATTTCCAATATGCACCATTAATTTTTTACCAGCGTTACAAAAAACATGAGACACAATGCAAGAATAAAGAAGCCCAATATGCTTGTTAATCTTCCCCATAGTGTATAGAGCACTCTATCTATATTAATTGAATCGTTACTCGCCTTTTTTAAAAATGCGTGTGAAGATTTAGAACAGTGTCAGTCACACACACCAGATTTTCTTAAGCAGAATCTCTGAAATGCACCTCAGACACTGCAACCACGAAATGGCCCTGATTCCCTTTTAATTTTCACACATATGTCTGTGTATAACCAATCAAATTTCTTCCCACACAAATTCAGAACCAAACTAACATTTTAATTGGTTCTACATTTCAACACTTTCAAACTCACACAATATTCACTCATCCCCCCACTGCTCTTTCTGCCTGTTACCATGGTAACACTCCACACATCACCTAACTGAACACACAGGTGAAAAGTTCATCATACTATGTTGCAAATGAGGGAAACATCCTTTACAACGCAACTTTTACCACGCAGTGCCATTACGACACAACTTTTACAGCACAAACTATTACAACGCATTGCGCTGGGGGCGATCTAGGATAGGGAATAGGTTTAATTTACTATCCAACACCTTCCCTACTATCCACGGGGACTGGAGTTGGATTAGTAAATTAAACTATTCACTATCCAGCGCCCCAAAGCACTATGCGTTGTAAAGGCATGCACTGTAAAAACCGCGTTGTAAAGGCATGCATGGTAAAAGCATGCGTTGTAACGTCATACATCCTGCAAATGAACCCAGCAAGGGTGTTTGACTTCTCAATATACCAGCTTATCCTGTGCAATTTTTCTTTCAATGGCTTTTTCTCAACCATTAGAATTACTTCTTTCAAAAAACAGAAGCATGCACCCTAATTTTCAGTGTTGCATTTTCAGAAACCACCAATAATTTCTTATTCTTCAAGTGCACTGAATCTCATCCACATTTTTTCTAAACTCCTACTTTTCAAACTGCCATTTCATTTCCAGAGCCCATCTGAGTACAACAAAATCTCCCTTCAAGATGCCTAAAGTGTGGATTGTGGGACACAGCTATATTTACTGGAGTGAAAGGTATGCAGCAAACAGAGGTATTTCCAACCTTGATTTACCAAATGTGGATATTATGTGGATTGGCCAGAGAGGATTGAGATGTCACCAATTGATACCATTTGCAAAATCCTTTTTGCATCTCCTACACACTGACCTCATAACTGTGCACTGTGGTGGAAATGACCTAAGCACATTGACTGGGGTAGGTCTGGAAATGCTTTCAAAGGACACCTTTGGAAAATTGATGTCACTTTTTCCTCAAACTGCCTATGTATATTCTAATATATGCCAAAGGCAAAAATTGAAGTGGTCCAACCAATATTGTCCACAGATTGAGAAAGCAAGGAAACATGTGAATAAGTCGGTTTCTGCTTTCCTCAGAGACTATGGTATGGGTTGAATATACCACAACAACTTGCATTACAACATGCAAGGCATTTATAGAGGAGACGTTCTACATTTCACAGATGAGGGGAACAGAATTTTCCTCTTGAATTTTAGACTCTGCATCGGTACCTACTTGTAGGTACTTAAATCACCCACATAACACAATAGCTCTTTTTAGAGCTACCCTACCTCTAGGCACTCTAAATTATTAATTTACTCTATTGTTTTTCACTGTTTTTCCCCGTGGTACGCTCAGGGTGTGCGTACAGGTAAACGCATATGTAAGCGTACATGTAAACGCGCCCTGAGCGTACTCCGTGAACTTTAAAAAAAAAAATTGTTTTTTGCTCTTCGGGGTCCTTCTAGGGCCCCCTGAGAAAACCTAGGAGGTCAGGGGGTGTCTACCCTGCCCCCTTTTAATGTTTTCCCCTTTTGTTTTTCACCTCTTGTGTCTCAGCTCTTCCGAGACACAAGATGGCGGACTCTCCGGACCATTTGGAATGTTCACAGACACCAGAGAGCCAATCAGCTTTCCGCTCGCGCACTTCCGTGGCGCGCCGGGTGCCCTTACCGGTACGCGTACCCAAAGCGCTCGAAGCGCGCATATAGATATATACATTTTTTTAAAGTTAATTTTCATAAAAACCACTAGAGTGATTTTCACTAAATATGGAAAAGGCCCTACTGCGTACCGTTCCCTACCATTTTGCCAAGTTTGGAGTAATTCCGATCAGCGGTTCGGGTTGTAGCCGTGTCTAATCGTCCTATGTAAATTAACATGGGGAAAACATGTTTTGGGACCCCCCTTTGTTCTCGGCCCCGCTTCACGAATCCCCCTGACACTTTCAGGGAAGGAGCGGAGCTTAACGGGCCATCTTCTTTGAGAAATTCATAAAGATTCATCCACCGACGCCAAAGTTATTCCCAATAGAATGTTGCCGATTTCCTATGGAAACTAGGTCCTAACTATAGCTACCTACTGGCGACCGCCAGTAGGTAATATATATCTGTGTATATATAAATATATATATATACATATATGTATATATATACATATATATATATATTTATATTATATATATACATATATATATATATATATATATATATATATATATATATATATATATATATATATATATATATATATATATATATATATATATATATATATATATATATATATATATATATATATATATATATATATATATATATATTCACTGAAAAAACCATAGGTTTCACACCAGTTATAGTTAGCTGGAAATTTTACTGACATAAAACCATTGAAATTCCCACGTTATAGTTAGTTGGACTCACTATAACTTGCGCGCTTGCAATGCACTGCTGATGACGTCACATATTACATCACTCACGACATGGTCAGTGACATCACTCATGACATCACTGATGACACCATCCAGTGAATGTGTGTCTTTCTGAAAAATAAATATGTTTTATTTATGTATATGTAAAGGTCGATGGAAGAATAAATGTTTAAATAAGTGTCTTAATGGATGTTTTTACAAAGAAAATTGATTGGTTAACTGGCTTAGTGTGTATAAGTGTGTGTTAGTGAGTGAATGACTGTCTCACTAGTGTCTTTATCAGTAACTACATATGTTTTAATCTAGTATATGTGAGTATTGATTTATATAAGTGAGTATATGTGAGAGTGAGAGATTGAAAGAGTTCTTGTTTAAATAAGTATGTGTTTCTATAAGTGATTGTTTAAGAGAGTAAGTATGTGTAAGTTTCCTTAGAAGTAAGGTGGTAGTGTGTGTATAGCTGTATATGCAAATAAATGGATGATCAATAGTTTATTTGCATGTGTGATTATGTGTGTGAGTAACTTTTGGATGACTGTCGTTGTGTAACAGGATGTATAGGTGTTTCACTACATATGATGAGTGAATATATGTATGAGTGACTATATAGAACTGTTGGTGAATGAGTGGATGTGTATATAGATGGTGGTATTACTGAATTCACTGTTGAAACTGGTATGGGTACTGAAAATGTTAGTTTCTATTTTTGAATATGTGTTTCAGGGGTTACATTACAATGAAAGGAGGTCTGTCACTCTTTCACAAGGATGGTGTCATCAGTGATGTCATGAGTGATGTCACTGACCATGTCATGAGTGATGTAATATGTGATATTTATGCAAACAAAAAGAAGGAGTATCCCCAGCGTCAGGTTTTTGAAGGAAAAAACTTTCGGAGGGTGAATTGTTTGGCAAAAGAAAAAAGGAAAAAATTCAACCTTTAGCCGAGCAGAGGAGGAGAGGAGTAGGTGAATGGCCGCTTTATTTCCCGCCAACTAACTAGGTTTGGTGGTTAAAAGACCCTACCCCCTGCCCGTTGAAGTAATCAAAAGGCTTAAAACAAGTCTTTTTTTGCAACCAGACATTGCTCTTTATTTTAAAGAGCACATCTACCGCTGGTAATTTTTCCAGTTGGTTCACAGGGGATCAGGTGAGGGTGTGCCTTTTAGGGGGCACACACCCCCCATCCACCTGTTTTTGGTCCTGAAGAATACCGGGCTACTGCCCTGAAGGTAGAAACATGTTGACCAAGCCACCCACACACATATAGAGACACCTTGGCCGTAACTCACCAAGGTATATCTCGCCAACAATTTTTTAAACATTGTTCTGATTACTTTGTAATAAAGATTGTTTTTAAGACTACCAGGACAATTTTTAACACCTCTTTTTGCACAAACAGTCACACCTGCTCCACTGTAACCCAGGTGTCGAAGCACATCCTGGTGACGCTAGGTCACCAGGGTGGACCCCGATGATGAAGCAAGTCACCACTAGGTGGTGAGTGAGGGGTTTCCTATCAAAAAGGTTGAATTTTTTCCTTTTTTCTTTTGCCAAACAATTCACCCTCCGAAAGTTTTTTCCTTCAAAAACCTGACGCTGGGGATACTCCTTCTTTTTGTTTGCATAAATATTCCTACCAGGGGAATAGGAGATATCTCTTGTCACTTCCCAAGTGACATTATCCCTTGCTCTCTCAATTGTTTTCAAATGTAATATGTGATGTCATCAGCAGTGCATTGCAGGCGCGCAAGTTATAGTGAGTCCAACTAACTATAACGTGGGAATTTCAATGGTTTTATGTCAGTAAAATTTCCAGCTAACTATAACTGGTGTGAAACCTATGGTTTTTTCAGTGAATTTAATAGGTTTTTTAAATGCTAATTCCTAACTATAACTGGTGTGAAACCTATGGTTTTTCAGTGAATTTCAAAGGTTTTTTAAAAGCTAATTCTTTTCTATATCGAGTTTCTAACCTACAATTTTTTTATAAATTTGCTGTTTTGTGTAAGTATTATTTATTATTTTTTATTTTGTATAATAATATTAAAAAAAAAAAAATTATCATTTTTTCCTGGGGCGCTCTGGGTGCACGCACCGGTAAGCTCTCCGCAAAGCGCACCCAGAGCGCTACTTGCGTTTGTGAAAAAAATATATGTATGAAAAGTAAATAATAACGCAAGACATTTAGTACCATACATATAAAAGCAGTTTTTTTGAATAAGGAAATGAAAATGATTTTGCATTTCTGTGAAACTATCAAAACGTCCCTTAGGCGCGCCGCGTAAGCGCCCCCGGAATTGCCTTTGTTCGCGCCGCGTATGCGCCCCCGGAAGCGCCTACGTTCGCGCCGCGTTAGCGCCCCCGGAAACGCTTCGGTGTGCGCAGCGTAAGCGCGTCAAGTCATGTGACCTTAAAATAACACTTTTCATTGGTTGCTAACAGTTTTTCTTACAAAGAATGAAATCCCCACCCATTTCCTTCACTTCTTCTTTCACTTTTGTGACTGAAAGACCTGCCTTTTTGCTCTCGGTTCTTTGTTGGATATCTTGGATTATCATGGCTGCCAGACCATCCAGCAGTGAAGATGACTCCAATGAATTCCTTGATGAAGAGCCTCCTCAGCCGAAGGTGAAAGAACATTTCATCTGGAAGTTTTTTTCCATACCTGATGACCAGAAGAAAGTAAATGACCCAAAAGTGGAGTGCAGGATCTGTCACACAGTCCTGTCACGGGGTGACCCCACTAAAAAATATTCTTTTGGGAACTCCACAATGAATCGCCACGTGGAGAGGAGGCACCCCCAGAACTTTGCCCTGGAAAGTGTCAGGGCTCTGGCACAAGAGGTTCCCAGTGATGAGGCCTCTACATCAACCGGAGGACCAACAACATCGGTGACTGGGAGATCACAAGAGCTGGTTCCGAACCTTCAGCCTGCATTGTTCGATCATTGGAGAACCATCACTGCCGTTCCCAGCCCTAATTTGTTATTTATTTTTTGCTCCTGTTGAGCAGTTTCCATTCCCTGTTTTTGTTTTTGTTGTAAAAAAGAGAAAAAAGAAGGGAAAAAAAAGTTTTTTCAGAACTACCTCCAATTCTCATCAAAGAGCTATATTCTTAAAAAAAGGAAAAAGAGTAAGTGAAGTGGAGTGCATTGATAAATGAAAATGAGTAAGAAAGAACAGAAAGGTATGAGAGGAGAAAGGAAGTGAAGTAGGGGGACTGAAAGAAGGTGAGTGTTGGGAAGGAAAGAACGGAGAAGGAGAGTGAACATGGGGAATGTAGATATTCAAAGAAAATGTAGGAAAGGAACAGGGGTGTGGAAGGGTAAGAAAAGATGCATTGCTGGAGTTGCATCATTTTTGTGAAGTACTCCAGCAATGCATCACTTTTGCGCTTACAGATACATCTGAAATACTGACGTATCTGTAAGTACTTGCGACATAATACGTCATATATTTAATATGACACATGAGTAGAAGACTGAAGGCCTCATTTATGAGGCCAAGCGTCACTTTTACGCCACCGGTATGTCACTTTTTGTGACGCACCAGTGCTGTAAAAAATGCACCTTATTGAGTCATATTTACAAAGTGGCGCATCTAGGTAGATGTGTCACTTTGTAAACCCATGTGCCACATTATACCTACGTCAGGTGTAATGTATGCAAAAGGGACGTATTGACGGAAGAAAGGGTCGTAGAGGTGATGCAGTGAAATCTCTGAGATATCACTGCGTCACTTTTATGACGCTGTTGCATCCAAATCTTGCGCCTGTTTCACAGCAGGCGTAAGACTGATGCAGGCCCTTTCACATGGGCCTGGTCCCATGTAAAAGGATGCATTGCTGGAGTTGCATCATTTTTGTGACACACTCCAGCAATGCATCACTTTTGCGCTTACAGATGAGGAGAGTGAATATGGGGAATGTAGATATTCAAAGAAAATGTAGAAAAGGAACAGGGGTGTGGAAGGGTAAGAAAAGATGCATTGCTGGAGTTGCATCATTTTTGTGACGCACTCCAGCAATGCATCACTTTGCGCTTACAGATTCATCTGAAATACTGACGTATCTCTACGTACTTGCGACATAATACGTCATATTTAATATGACACATGAGTAGAAGACTGAAGGCCTCATTTATGAGGCCATGCGTCACTTTTACGCCACCGGTACGTCACTTTTTGTGACGCACCAGCGCTGTTAAAAATGCACCTTATTGAGTCATATTTACAAAGTGACGCATCTAGGTAGATACGTCACTTTGTAAACCCCTGCGCCACATTATACCTACGTCAGGTGTAATGTATGCAAAAGGGATGTATTGACGCAAGAAAGGGTCGTAGAGGTGACGCAGTGAAATCTATGAGATATCTCTGCGTCACTTTTATGACGCTGTTGCATCCAAATCTTTCGCCTGTTTCACAGCAGGCGTAAGACTGATGCAGGCCCTTTCACATGGGCCTGGTCCCATGTGAAAGGATGCATTGCTGGAGTTACATCATTTTTGTGACACACTCCAGCAATGCATCACTTTTGCGCTTACAGATACGTCTGAAATACTGACGTATATGCAAGTACTTGCGACATAATACGTCATATATTTAATATGACGCATGAGTAGAAGACTGAAGGCCTCATTTATAAGGCCATGCGTCACTTTTACGCCACCGGTACGTCACTTTTTGTGACGCACCAGTGCTGTTAAAAATGCACCTTATTGAGTCATATTTACAAAGTGACGCATCTAGGTAGATGCGTCACTTTGTACTTTTACGCCACCGGTACGTCACTTTTTGTGATGCATCAGCAGCGTAAAACATGCACCTTATTGAGTTATATTTACAAAGTGACGCATCTAGGTAGATGCGTCACTTTGTAAACCCCTGCGCCACATTATACCTACGTCAGGTGTAATGTATGCAAAAGGGGCATATTGACGCAAGAAAGGGTCGTAGAGGTGACGCAGTGAATAAACTGGGATTTCCCCATGCTACACTCCCCGGTGCACTCCCCGGTGCGCGTACCGGGCGCTCCCCCCTTTTATGGCCCCACATCAAACCTAGGGGGTCAGGGGGGGTCTACTCTGCCCCCTTATGGTCAATTCCCCCTTTGTTTTTGCCACCTCTTGTGTCTCGATCCTACCGAGACACAAGATGGCGGCCGCTCCGGACTGTTTGGAATTTTTACAGACACCCGAAAGCCAATCAGGTTTCCGTACGCAAGTCGCGTAGCACGCCCGGTGCGCTCACCGGTGCGCGTACCGGGGCGCGGCCATAGATATATATATTTTTTAACCTAAATTACTCAAAAACCACTGGAGCACATATCTTGAGACATAGCAAAGGCACATCGGGCTACCAGTCCCTACAATTTTGCCAAGTTTGGTGGAAATCCATTCAGCCGTTCGGGCTAAAAGTGAGGTCGACCGCCCTACGCAAATTAACATGGGGAAAACACGTTTTGGGACCCCCTAAACAGTCTGGAGCGGCCGCCATCTTGTCTCTCTGTGGGATCGAGAGACAAGAGGTGGAAAAAAAAAAGGTGTAAATGAATGAAAGGGGTAAGGCAGACCCCTCCTGAACCCCTAGGATTGATGAGGGGGCTATTAAAGTTCCCTGCGGGGCAAAAGAAAAAAAAATGCGATTTTTCGTGGTAAAGGTGCTTCCTGGTACGTTAACTGGGCAGCTAACCGGCAGCGTAACGGGAGTCCGACATATTGTGTTTTTTGAACGTTTGTGATATGTGCACGTGTGGATTTTGTCTAATTAAGGTTAAAAAAATATATATATATCTTTAAGCGTGTTCTGGCGCGCTTACGTTTTGGGTTTGGTTTGCGCTGCAGAGACGATACGTCACTGTTATGCGATGCATCATGAGGCGTCTCACGGGCTACGTGATACGTCACTTAATAAAGAATATATTTTACAGCTATAGATATTAGCTTTTAAAAAACCAATGAAATTCACAGAAAAAACCATAGGTTATAGACCATATATAGTTAGGAATTTACATTTACAAAACCTTGAAAATTCACTGAAAAAACCATAGGTTATAGACCATATATAGTTAGGGATTAGCATTTAAAAAACCTTATTTTATTTGCACAAAACCATTGAAATTCCATATATAGTTAGTTGCACTAACTATATATCGCGGACCCGCAATCCACTGCTAATGATGTCACATATTACATCATTCATGACATGGTCAGTGACATCACTGATGACATCACTGATGACATCTCAAATGACATCACTGATGACATCACTGATGACATCTCAAATGACATCACTGATGACATCACTGACATCTCATTTGACATTACTGATTACATCACTGATGATATCATTTATGTGATAATACATCTTCAGACTCTAATATAACCTTAGATACACTCAGTGTAAACAGGCACTCACAGACTGTCACACATCCATGGAGTTACTCACACACCTAGTCAGTCATGCAAAGAATCAATCACATCTCCATTTCCTCAACTATACAGTTATACACACCTTACTTATTCAAATATATACTAACACATATTTACTCTCTTATACAATCCTTGATACAAGTTCACAATGATTCATACAGCCACTCTCACATTCACTGGCTCTTATGTTCAGTTATTTATATATGTCAACTCTCACATGGAGTGTGTTTTACATATGTACTTACTTTGACATGTAGCACTGAGATATCCATTCACTCACCAATATACTCATGCACACAGTCAACTGTCCATACAGCTGTTTCTACATGCACTTTTGAACCCATACACCTAGGGAATCAACTGCTCACACATCTATGCACAGATTTATACACCACCCAGCCACCCACACACATACTCAGTCTCCCATACAAATACTTGGGCAACCATTCAATAACCCATATAGTTTCTGATATAGCTACTGATTTAAACATGCAGCAGTTTACAGAACAACATAAATAATAATTGCCAAATTAAGACACTTTAATCACTAACCCATGCACTCAGTGAGACACATTTAATCATTCTCTCATACAGTCAGTCATGCACCTACTAAATCCTTCATCCAGACACTTATACATCCACTCATTCTTCAATATGTAAGACATATTTTAACTTTACAGAAACATACAGTCACTGGGTGTTGTCATCAGTGATGTCATCAGTGATGTCATTTGAGATGTCATCAGTGATGTCATCAGTGATGTCACTGACCATGTCATGAATGATGTAATATGTGACATCATTAGCAGTGGATTGCGGGTCCGCGATATATAGTTAGTGCAACTAACTATATATGGAATTTCAATGGTTTTGTGCAAATAAAATAAGGTTTTTTAAATGCTAATCCCTAACTATATATGGTCTATAACCTATGGTTTTTTCAGTGAATATATATATATATATATATATATATATATATATATATATATATATATATATATATATATATGTATGTATATATATATATACATATATATATATATATATATATATATATATATATGTATATATATATATATATATATATACGCTCCAGACAACTCCCTTAAATTACCAAAGAAGTCAAAAGAGCACGTTCTTGGCATTTCCCTTGGTTCCACCTTCTCATTTGTGTGTTCCCTCTTCTTTGTATGGTGCACAATCACATCTATCTTCTTTCTCTTTTAAACCACAAGTTAATTCTGACCTTTTTTTTCCTGACATAGGTTCCTGCGAGAAAACCATATAAGCGAAGGCTCTGACTTGTCATGCAGGTAAGTGTCTCCCTGACAGTGCTGAAGAAGGTGCTTGAAAAAACAATCTCATCAAAAGACCTTCTATATCAGATTCAGATATGTGGGGCTTCTTGGTGTCGGACTCATTAATGGTAATGAGTGTGCACCTTATGACCCCTACAAGCCATTGTTGTCTTGGAAACCGTTGTATTCTTTCTGGTTTGGTTGTTTTCTGCATGGGAAAGTGATGTGACATGCTATATTGCATTTACATGCACTGATGACTTGCCAAATGGACAGATGGTTGGTTGTGAAACACCAATTGTGTCTCTGGTGTCTCTCAATATGGATCCATGGTTAAAAGAGTTTTGTTTCTTTAGTGATGGAATGGCGCATTTTTCCTTGGCGTAAAGCGGGCATCTCTCTAAGCATTCCAAGCCATTGTAGATGCATAAGGTTGTGCTTGTTGTGAACCCTATTTTCCTGCATGCTGTCCCTTGAATATACTAAAGAACTACATGTGAATGGGAGTGATGTCTTTTCACATGTTGCATGATTGAAAGAAATTGATCCTGTCGTCTGTGTGCTTGGGATGGGGTTGTATATGAAGTGCAGCCTCCCTATTTACACAACTCTGTTGTTAGGCCCTAGCTTATTCTTTCCTGCCCCATACTTACCTGCCACGTAATGTTGAGTAGATCCTTGCTCTTTTAACATGTGGCAGTAAACTTGGAGCCATCAGCATCAGTAAGGGCATTGAACAGTTTCTGCTTCTTGGTTGTCACTTGGCCATTAGTCACTGAATGCAAACTCGGTGCACAGGAACCAGAGTAAACCATATATATTGAGGTGCACATTCTTCTTTCTTCAAGTGTAGTATGTTTGGAGAACTCAGAGCTGATAGTGATCTTTCACTGACCCGTGCCACTATGGGAGGCATTTAATCATAGTTATTGGTTGTGCAAAATCTGCAACAAACTCCTATATTTTCCATTACCATAGTTGCTGCGAATGTATGATGTTACTGTGCGATCATGTAGATCGCGGTATGTTACAACGTAGGTTTTATAACGCAAGTCGATTCAACGTCTTGCGTTTGAGGGCGCTGGACTTACGAGTAATAAGATTTACTATTTCAACACTAGTCTACGTACAGTAGGGAAGGTGTTAAAATAGTAATTCTTACTATTCTTAGGCTATAGCGCCATCCAGCGCAAGTCCATGTAACGACTTGCGTTGTAATGGCTGCTTTGGAACTGCATTGCGGTGTACTCACCACGATGTAAAGAATGTTTCCCATTGCTGCATCAACTGACGGCAGGGGCGTTGTGAACCTTCCGTTTTAGCAGCTACAGTGGTGTGGAGTTCTTTATGGGCCTGTTCTGTCTGAAACTGGGCAGACAAAGGTTCACAATTAGCGTGAAGATACACGTGTTAATAGAAAAGGGAAAGAAGTAAAAAAACAGAGTGGAAGGAAGGAAGGATGAAAGACAGGTAGGATGAGTGATAGAACGAATGAGTGGGTGGATTCATGAGTAGTTGGATGGATGGGTGAATGGAGCAGTGGATAGGCGGGTGAAAGCATGGTGGAGTAGATAGAAATCTGAGTGGATGATATGTAAAAAGGAACAGATGATGGATGAAGCCTTTATTGATGGAAGTAAAAGTCATAGGATGTATGTATGTATGGGTGCATAGATAAATGGATGGATGTATGCATAGATAACAGATTTGTGAATGAAAGGAATGCTGAACATTTTTATGATGAATGAATGGATGATAGAAATGAAAGATGAAATTGTGGACATCACAGGGTGTATGGAAGGTTTAAAGGATGACTAGATGCTTGGAAGGAAGAGAGAAGGGAACACCTATAGGAAGGTTTGAGCTCCCTTCCGGTGCATGCTGAATGCCATCTGAGCGTTGTTCAAAGTGGAGGATGTTTTAATTTTCTGGCTACTCTCTTGACTGATGCACACACCCTCATACACATAAAGGTAATACCACACATATAAAATACTTGTGAATACACTTTCTTTTCCTTGAAGAACCAGTAACGAAAGTGTGTTACCGGTCCATCAAGAAATTTCAGGTGCAGCAGCTTTTTGTTCGCTGAACCGCTACCGCACATAACTCGCTCTCGCCCGTGTCAAATATTCCCTGATGGACCAGTAAGGCACCTTCATCTCCTGCTGCTTGAGAACGTTTTCATTGCTGAAATTGTGAGGTCACGTGATAACTGAGTTTTCCTGATGAAAACAATTCCCGAGATGCATTGGGAACACAGCATTGGAGACTCTGGGGCAAATTTACAAAAACTGGTGCATCCCTGCATATCAGCAAGGATGTGCCAAATATTGTGCGCCATGCCTCCGCCACCATTGATGCACCGCACTTACAATGCGGCGCACCATGTGGCAAAAACAGCACAGATGCGTCACGCATCTGTGCCGTAAAGGTGGCACATTGCTGAAGTTGCGTCACAAGAGTGACGGAGCTCCAGCAATGCTCTGGGGGGCCCTATCTCCACAATGCTGCGTCAATCCTTACACCTGCTTCAAGCAGGTGCAGGGTTTTGACGCAGCATGGGCCCCAAAGTGACTGAGTGAAATCTTGTAGATTTCACTCAGCCACTTTTAGGAGGCGTTCCTGCATCGGAACGCCCCCCCCTCCCCTGAACCGGAACGCCTCCTTCTTGCGCAGGGTTTTACAATGTGACGCATCTCCCAGATGCATCACGTTGTAAATACCCTGCACCATGGTGCATCTTTTGCGCCGCCGCTGCATCACAAAAGAAACACAACAGTGACGTAAAAGTGGTGCAAGGGGCTTGTAAATCTGCCCCACAATGTTGATTTCTTGATTGTAATTCAATTTAATGAGAAAGAATGTAACATGATCATTATATGTGACATAAGAGATGTCAAAGATAAACTGTTTGCATAGTTACTATCATCTTTGATACATTGTTATACTTCACAATAAATTAGAATGAAGAATTATTCAAAGAATGTTTAGTTTAATTGCTGCACCTTATGGGCATGAGTGGTACATCCTGAAGCATGTGACAAAGTTTGTATACATCATTTTGGTGTTCGCTATCCTGACATGAGCGGGTCCGGTTTCAAGGTAGCACACAATAGACATACATTGTTTAACCACAGATTAACTCTATTCAATAGAATACGAAGGTGTGCGGGCTATATCCATTGCTTGAAGTATAAATTATGAAACATGCAATCGTCAAGTTTTTTTTTAATAGAGGTTGAGGGCTGCGACCGTTACGTCCCTGGTCGTTGATATAGGTCAGTGTCACCGTCAGGGTAAGTGGCAGCCCATCTAGTGGCTTCGGGAGATTCTTCTCCTATTAACAGAGCATGGAAGGGGGGTCTCCTCTGGCTGGGGATCTTCCAATCTGCGTAGCGGGGGAGTGGAGGGGGGGTATGGGGGAAAGGGGAGGGTGGTGTGGGGGGGTTCCTCTGGAGGGGGACTGACTGCATGTAGGGTTGTGGGGGAGGGGAGCTGGGGTTTAGGGCAGGAACGTTTCTAATAAAGAGAAATACGGAATAGTAAGAGAAACAGCAAGATTATGGGGAGGATATGGCTGTAATGTGGGTAGGAGGTGGGGGGATGCAAGTTCCTGGGAAGGGGCACGCCAGTGACTATGTAAATCAGAGCTTAGTTCAGTCTGGATGTGGTGAGTGTGGGGGTCCTTGATCACTGTGAATACACTTTCAAGTAATATTCTGTTTTTCTCTTATTATCTCCTTGTCATGCTCTGCCTCTATTCGGCCATCATGGAGAGAGCTTGTTGAGAGATCAGACGCTCAGCAACCATCACAAGCAGTTCCACATCCTCATTGGACCCAACTTCCAAATCATGTGAGCAGTGCTCAAATTGAGAAACATTTTTCGGGAACCCATACATTGGGGTTAAAGGTATGGCAACAAAAAAGGATGTTGAGTCATGAGGGGCAGAGTCATGAACAGCAGTCTGATAGTTATAGATTTGTGTTTTCTAAAACCTCTGCCACATAGAAATTGGCAATAAGGAGACACGTGACAGTAAATCTCTTCTGGCTAAATTGGTAGCAAAGGTTGCCTTCTAAAATATGCTATGGGGTTAAAACATCTGCTGCAGGCAGCTTTCTGTGCCCAGTAAATTTCAGGAAGTACTAATAATGGTAAGATTACACTTGTGGCTAATGCACTTGCTGGAGAGATCTGTGGTTTGTGTAGTCAAAGTGTCTACTCATAAAGTAGCAAAGCAGATTGTGTAACATGTAGATGACAGGCCTTAGTTTCATACAGATAGGTATGTGGGTTACTGATTTTGACACAGAGATCCTTTCATTACTTACAGTTTATAAATTGCAATCCTTTTAATATAGTACAGTGAGCTATGAACCTGCATCAAGGACTGCATGGAAAAAGTGCAAGGTATGGGTTTAGAACCGTACATGATTTCCTCAATCTATTGTTATTATAAATGTGGTAAAAGGGATTTTTTTGGGTAGTAATAACGTCTTATTAGCACAGACAACCCCCACTTGGTTATGTTTCAAGTCCTGATTTTGCATTTCTCCCAGCCATGCATGCTTAACATATAGTTCCTACCAGTAAAGATGATGTGTGATTCCTACACCTTGAAGCCCTTGTATTGTGTGTAGCAACTTGTACATTGATTTACACACTTGTATGATTCACTGTTAATGTACAATGTATGAGTGCGATGTAAAGGACTCGGGCACCCTACATTAGGCTGAAAAGCGCTATTAAAAAATGAAATAAAAAATTAGTAAGTGCTATTTAAATTGTTTGTGTAAATGCTCATACAGACCAATACATCTGGCATTCTTACAGTGCTTGAATATTTATTGTATAGAGGGATTCAATAAAGTCGGAAGCTCACTTCCAAATCGTAATGTCTGTTAAGGACTTGTGAAATGATAACAAGCAGTGTGCTTTTGTTCACTACCATTACATTGTCGTATAGGTGTTAGGCTCAAGATAGCTCCCAGCCCGATTAAACTTGCTAATATTGGGGTTGATGGCCCTTAATCTTCGACCTTTGTTGTGGGCCCTATTGGATTCTAAAATCAGAAAGTTCACTTGCCTGCACATTGCTGTTCCAAAAAGAAGCAAACAATGTTGTGGCGGGGAAAAATTCAACCAAACAGACCCTGGTCAGGATTAATATTAGCTGCCTGATTTGAGAACCGGATGGATCCCCTTTAATTCCTGAAAAAGATTTAGTAATCTTCGTAGAAAATAGAGCATTACGAATCCAGCCCCAAATGTTAATGATGATTCACTAAAGACAAGGCCCCTATTCTCATGTTTTTCCTTTTAGGAGAGACAGAACAATCTTAATGTCCTTCAAGGTTTGCAGATTCGCTTCAAGCATCAAAATAGAATTTAAAAATCCAGATGGATTTGTTGGGCTCCATGAGGTGCCACACATTTCTTCCTGCTATTCCCAAAGAATCCCTTTGGGACAGTTTCACCCAACTAAAGTAGCAATGAATGAATGAATACAATGAATGATTGATACAATTACACAGTGTCCTACAAAACAATGTTGCGCCCAGGTACCGCGGGATGATTGAATCCAGAGTTATGAACGTCGGTGGTAACATATAAAAACCTAAAAAACTGTAAAACATTCCAATCGTCATATTTTACTGGATTCCACTTACAAATGGGTTTCAACATTCTGTAATAAGGTGCCCTTGGTGCGTTACTTTGTAATTAATTATAGATTGCTGCAGTACGATGCTCCTTTTTACACTCACCTTCCTTTCTGAATTTCAAAGTTTGATACGCCTATCAAACTTTAATGACCTGACTCCTCGTAAAAGAAAGGATTAACGGTGAACAATGAAGGTATTCCTAGAAATAACTTACTTTTCTTGGAATTGATGAATGTAATACATTGATTTTTTGGCCATCGAACACCACATTCTTCTTTTAGCTGAGGGCTCAATCAATATTATTCACAGTAAATACATTCATTTCAAACAACAGCTATCCCAAAAGGCTGCAGATTCTAATGTGTGAGCTTGAAAAATTTACTTCACCATCTGTGAAATGTGAATTGCACAAAGCAGCTTTGATATAAACAACTATGCACTATCTGACTTCCCACAGACCCAAGAGGCATTAATGTAAAAACTGATCAACGATCCTGTGGACGGTAGCCACACAGTTGCTTCAAGCAGGTGCTGTCTCAAAGGTAAATGCAATGGTTAGGCAAATTAATGAGAAGCATGAATGATTCTAAATGGAAGTGCTGAAATGGAACACTTGTTTTACTGAAAAGTGCTCTGCCCGATGCTGTCTGCAATTTTTGATATCTATATTTTGCTAGCAAGAGTTGATGCAAAAATACGAACTTACGCAACAGCATCTCAGAATATGCTGAAATATTTTCATGCAGTTTTGGAAGTTTATGCTTGTGTTGGATTTTTGTTGCAGTAGGTGGTGCACACATCCTCTTGCATCCGAAGCATTACAATTTTTCCCACATTCAAAATAGAAATCTTGCTAAATTGATTGAAGTCCATTGTTGCTGGCTATCACAATCCAGATTGGGCCAAGCGTAGTATGTACTACTCCAGATGATTGTTATAAAAAAATAATGGAAAATGTCTAAGAATATTGTTTAAGCGATGGGCAATGCTACATGACGAAAAAACAACCAATGCGTTGAGTGGGGATTAGAAAGGAGTACAGACAGTCTAACATTAAATTGAAGACATTGTCACTTACGCCTAACAGGCTCTTCCAACCAATGGAGAAGTGAGATACATAACTTAACTCCCTTCTTTTAATTACAGGACTGTGGCTGGGTGAGAGAGCAAAGCACGCAACCGTGAGCCTTTCAAGGAACGAATACAAGGGATTCGTTCCTTCTCTTTTTCGTTTTTAATTTTTTCACCTTTCAATTTTCCTTCATTGTTTACTTTGTCTCCTGCTTTTTTTTTTGGTCCATCTTTGTTTCCTTCTTTGTACTCTTTTCACCTCAGTTTTTCCACTCTCTCTTCACTTGCCTCTCACTTACGTTTCCCTAAAGTTTATATATTTTTTTCTTCTCTCTATAACCATGTTTGGTTCCTGATTATGGAGGAAAGGGATGGCGCTTTTTCATTACCAGAAGACCTTTGGTCATCAACCATAATGGGGTGTAATCTGGAAGGGCTCTGGAGCCTAGCCTGTGGAATGTTGTGGGACGTAGTGAAACCATCTTGGCTCCGTAGAAATCACATCTTTACCATCCACAGGGCCTACTACTCTCCATTAAGGCTTTCGAAATTTAATCAGGGGAGCCCGGTAACATGCCCTAAATGTGGTGTGGTAGCTGCTTCGGACTGTCACATGTTTTTTGAGTGTCCCGTTTTGTCAACTTTTTGGGAGGACATAAAAAGAACTTTGTCTCTATCTTTGAACTTGAACATAGTCCTCGATCTCCCACTGATTATCTTTGGTATTTTGGAGGGTCTCCAAAGTTCAGAGAAGAAACTAGTTTTTTACTCTATCTTGCTTGCCAGGAGGGAGATATGCAGAAGAAGGAAAGACTCTTTGCCCCCTACAATCGAAGATTGGTACACCTCTATTTTAACTGTCTCCAGATTAGACCTGGGTAGGTCTGGTAATTCAAACAAAAAGGCATTTTGGCATCTATTAAATTGGGCACATTCAATGTCCGGGGTTTTTTCTTTTTTTTTTTCCCCCGGGTCCAATGATTAAGCCACTTGGACATACCCCAGGCCCTGATATCATTGTGGAAATATCCACTCTTTTCTTGGTTGGTTTTCGTCTGGTGAAATAAAGTCAGTTGAGAAGGAGGAGCTGAGGGTTAAGTTAAGCCCTTCCAGCTAATTATTAGCTGAGACAGCATCCCGCTCGTATACCACTCGACTTCATCATGGAAACAAAACCATCGTGGCAAATGAGGACAAATAAAAAAAAAAACTAATAAAAAAAAAAACATGTTTGGTTCCTTTCTCACCCCTAGGTCCACACTCAGCCCCGGCTGGCAGGGGGAGTACCTTCAGGGCTGTGACGTGGGGAGAGGGAGAGGCAGGGTGGGGGGTAGTAATGTATGGATTACGGAGCTTCCCAGGTAAGAAAACATTTAAATGAATAAAACGAATTTCGTTGAGTGCACTGCATCCCCAAATGTGATGCAGTGCGCGCAACGAAATTTGTTTTATTTATTTAAATGTTTACTTACCTGTAAAACTCCGTAATCCATATATTACTACCTCCCACCCTGCCCCTGCCCCTCCCCACATCACCGCCCTGCAGGTACTCCCACTGCCGACCGTGGCTGTCCACACTACACAAATATGTCATGAGATCTTCATTCTTGATATTTCATTTATTAGCTTCTGCTTCTGTATCGTGACTTGGATGTCACTGTTCAATGCAAAGAAAATCATAAATTACAAAGAGGGAGACTTAGAGCAAGAGAAAGGTCCAATACACATGCTCCTCACTATAATATACGTTTAATCAATGTGGGTACTTGTTCTTAAGTCGAGAAGGTAGAGAGAAGGTTATGGAGAAGCGTAGAGGAGTGATTGATTGGAATATATGGTTTTAGGGGGGGTTTCCTTATTTGGAAGTGTTGCCCTCACACACCCATGTGGGTGTCATGCTTCATCATTGGGTGTTTTGCATCTTGTGGGACCGGCCTTCTCTGTACCTTCTCCAATGCAAGGAAAATACATTTAAACAATTTTTTATGTCCAGTGACACCAGTGATGGCCCCACTCAAGCTGGTATAGTAGGTATTTCACTAAGCTCTAGTTTACTACCCCGTGTTTATGCTTTTTAGGGTCTTGTTGTATCTAATCACAAGCCCATTAGTTTTGCTGGAAAAAGGCATGGAAAACTTAAAATATACCATGCACTTGTCTCTCATGTGCCTCGTGTCACAGTCAAGGAGTTTGTTTCCTGGTTATAGAGAACCTTCTAGGGGCAGGCTACTTGGGTAAAGTTACTGAGAATACCCTCACCACTACAAGCAAAATCACCATCTTCAAAGTTATGGCTGCGCATTAGCATGCAACATGGTCTACCACCACTAGGATGACCTGGTAGCCCGAAGTTCTCTTAAGAGATTAGACAATGTCCCACGTTCTTAATAGGGTTTTCATCACTGGATATGGTATCAGAGGCGCCTTATGCTGTCCTGACTGTCAATGGCCTGACTGTTCCTGCAAGATCAACAGAAATCCTTGAAAATCTTTTGCATCTGGAACTAGTAGTAGTGTTTCACGTGCCTGTTAAAACCATCACCACTGGATCTTTTCTTACTCCATTGCCTACGTTCACCATGTGGATGTATGCCGTTGGGATGATGTTCTCTGGAGATACCAGCTGTTGCCTGACCAAAGTCAGGCTAGCCTCGTTGTCTTTTAGGGCCTGATTCACAAGGGTACTCTTACATGTTTGTATAAGCTTACACTTTTTCAGTATTCACCAAACTGCATTTCAATAGTAAGTTTACGAGTGCAGTAACTCTACAGTTGGGTCAGAGAACTTTGCACATAAAATGATCGGACAGGCCTATCTTTTTAAGTATGGACCCCTTTTTATTTAAAGCAGTTTGTAGATTTTTATAAATTGAAGGATATCTGGAAGATTCACAGTGGAAGGCCAGAGTGCGAGTGAGTATTTACATTTTTAGCAAATTTAGATCTAAGGACTAAAGCAGGAGTAGCAAACAGACATTTCTAAATAAGGCATAAGGTTTTAAAATGAATGATTTTATGAAAGGGTATCCAGTGAAGTCTATGAAGGACGTGTTTTGCTAAGGAAAATCGATAAGCTACAGCAATCTTGCATCTTGATTTTGAGCAATTGAGAGCCTGTGTGGTTGGAGATTGGCGATCCCACGATATAACGATTTGCAACAATCAAGCTTTGCACCAATAATGAATGAAATTGAAATCCTCCTGCCTTCCTCAGATAGGAGAGGTCAAATAGGTTGCAATTTATGGAGAATTATCATGCATGATGACAGTACTGCTGCTAAGATTTGTAGATCCAATGTAAGTTAATGTTCACATTTGACACCAAGACTTTAAATAATTGGCTATGAAGGGGCAGCTGATGGGGGAAAGACCAAGGGACTAGATAGAAGTAGACCAAGCTAGGAATCGCAGCCAACTTCTTAAACTTAAGTCTTCTCTTTAGAGATTGTGAGCCATCTAAAATCCATCCATTTCTTAACATTGCAGACACACTCCATTAAAGCATCTTGGTGAACAGCTAACTCATTTAAGCATCAAATAAGCTGAGTATCATCAGTGTAGATGTAAAAGTAGTATCCTTACTTCCTGGTTAGTTGGGCAAGAATGAGTACATATTAACCCTGGGCGAAGAACTACGCTCCGTTCGCGGAGTTTGCGGAGTTTCGGCAACTCAGCGCTCCGCGGAGAACGCGAAGTTGTCTAATACTCCGCAAACTGCTGTGTAGCGTAGTTCTCGCGCGCTCAATAGCATTTTCGCGTGCGCGAGGATGCTTGTCAGTAAGATCGAGTTGCCGAACACGCAGAAACTGCAATCTGGCACAGAATAACTCGCGAACACGTTAGTAGTGACCGGAAATAAGGGGACGCGAGCGGGCGGGACAAACCTCATGGGTAACTTCGCGCGCTACACATCCCGAGCATGCAGGCAATCAATCAATCAATCAATCAGGATATTTGTATAGCGCGCTACTCACCCAGAGGGTCTCAAGGTGCTTGGGGGAGGGGGGTCCGCTACTGCTCGAACAGCCATGTCTTGAGTTGCTTCCTGAAGCAGAGGTGGTCTTGGGTCAGGCGGAGGTGGATGGGGAGGGAGTTCCAAGTCTTGGCTGCCAGGTAGTAGAAGGATCTTCCTCCCATGGTGGATCTTCGGATGCATGGCACGGCGGCGAGGGCGTGGCTGGTCGATCGTAGCTGGCGGGTGGGAGTGTAGAAGGTCAGGCGGTTGTTGAGGTACCTGGGGCCCAGGTCGTGGAGGGCCTTGTGTGCGTGGGTGAGGAGTTGGAACGTGATTCTCTTGCTGACGGTGAGCCAGTGAAGGTCTCTCAGGTGTCCGGAGATGTGGCTGTGTCGGGGGATGTCCAAGATGAGTCGTGCGGAGGCGTTCTGAATGTGTTAGAGTCTTTTCTGGAGTTTGGCTGTGGTTACGGTATAGAGGGTGTTTCCGTAGTCCAGTCGGCTGGTGACGAGTGCCTGTGTGACCGTCTTCCTGGTTTTGGTGGCGAGCCATCGGAAGATCTTTCGGAGCATGCGTAGGATGTTGAAGCATGATGATGAGACGGAGTTGACTTGTCTGGTCATCGAGAGGGAGGAGTCCAGGATGAAGCCCAGGTTGCGTGCGTGGTCTGCTGGTTTGGGTACGCTGCCCAGGGCAGGGGGCCACCAGGAGTCGTCCCAGGCGGAGGGTGATGATCCAAGGATGAGGACTTCCATCTTGTCTGAGTTCAGTTTCAGGCGGCTGTTCCTCATCCACTCGACTACGTCTTTCATCCCTTCGTGTAGATTGGTTCTGGCGGTTCCTGGGTCGTTGGTGAGAGAGAGGATCAGCTGGGTGTCGTCGGCGTAGGAGATGATGTTGAGGTTGTGTTGGCGTACGATGGCTGCGAGGGGGCTCATGTAGACGTTGAAGAGGGTGGGGCTGAGAGATGATCCTTGTGGTACGCGGCATATGACTTCGGTGGCCTTGGATCTGTATGGGGGAGGAGGACTCTCTGGGTTCTTCCGGTGAGGAACGAGATGATCCACTCCAGTGCCTTCTCTTGGATACCGATGTTGCTGAGGGGCTGCACTAGGGTGCGGTGGCAGACCGTATCGAATGCTGCGGAGAGGTCAAGGAGGATGAGGGCCGCTGTTTCCCAGTTGTCGAGCAGGGCTCGGATGTCGTCAGTGGCTGCGATGAGGGCGGTCTCGGTGCTGTGGTTGGCGCGGAAGCCGGACTGCGAGTGGTCGAGGCTGGTTGGGCGAGCGCAATTGGTGATCCACTGTGTGAGGTTGTTGGCTGCTTGGTTGGGGTCCGTTGAGCTGGCGGGAGGGTTCTGGCTCAGTGAAGTGGTGAGCTGGTCGGTGGTGATCTTGTTCCAGTTCCTGCGGGGAACCTGTTGCGGGTGGTGGTGAGTCGTGGTCTTTCTGAAGCTGAAGTGGACGCAGCTGTGGTCTGTCCAGTGGAGTCCGGTGGAGTGTCTGAAGGAGATGTACTTGCTGGAGGAGAAGACTGGGTCAAGCGTGTGTCCGGCGTAGTGGGTGGGGGTGTTCACCAGTTGCATGAGTCCGAGGTTGGCGAGGTTGTCCAGCAGGGTGGTGGTGGTGTTGTCGTTGTTGTTCTCCAGGTGGAAGTTGAGGTCCCCTAGGAGGATGTAGTCAGCGGAGGCGAGGGCGTGCGGGCTGATGAAGTCTGCGATGTCTTCGCTGAATTGTGTGCGAGGTCCTGGGGGTCTGTAGATGAGGGTGCCTCTGAGTGTGGTCTTGGGGTCGGTGTGTATCTGGAAGTGAAGATGTTAAGCGGCTGTGAGGGTGTCGTCTGAGTTGGTCGCAATGCGGATGGTGTTCTTGTGGACGATGGCGATGCCTCCTCCTGTCTCGTTGACGCGGTCTCTCCGGGTGATCTTGTATCCGTCCGGGATGGCGACGGCGATGTCGGGCGCTGAGGAGGCGTTCATCCATGTTTCCGTGAGGAAGGCGACGTCTGGAGATGTGGTGTCGAGCAGGTTCCAGAGTTCCACGGCGCTCCAGAAGACGAAAAATGGCTCGCGAACGGGTCAAGCAAGCTACTACACATGCTCGCGGAGCTATGCGTAGTTCGCGGAGTGCAAGTGCATCTTCGCGTAGCTCCGCGGAGTGCGGCTACGCGAACTACGCCCAGGGTTAGTACATATGATAGAGTACATTTCCTAATTTTTGCAATTTAAATGTATTTAATTGTAAAGTGCTAACTTCACTGTTGAATAATGTACACAAATGTAATGCAACATTTGTAATAGGCAATCATATTTAGGCATTTTAAGCAAACACATATATTAATGTATTGTAATGAATTAAGTTAGCCTAACCACTGATGCCATTTTAAATGTCCACTTTACATGTTAGAGTTTGTTGGATAGGATATTTACTAATAAGTCCAACATTGAAAACACTCACTCCCTCCCGTTGATGTGGTCAGATCATCATGTGGTAAACTGGCAGATAAAACTACAGGAAAGGCTTCCCCAATATTCTGCACTAAGAAATCTGTAGGTTAAGCTTGGCACTAAATACAAGGTACTGAATTAAATTCTCTACTTATAAATGTTCTGCCCTATATAGGGGATAACTTAGATCGGGTGGCAGAGGACTATTCAGACTGGATTAGCTCCACCCCCAATGACATTGCCCCCACCAAACTAAGAGATAATAATACAAAAAAGGTATTTCAACGGTGGTTTGATGAAACACCCAGGGTCACTAAATTGGCCTAGGAGATATAAGGAGGAAGAGAGAGAAAAATAAAACTCTGTTTAGCAGAATATAGAAAATGTTCATTTGTAGCCAAATTAGGATGTTGGGCAGACCAAATTAAACTAGCAAATGATTCCAACAAAACTCTGTTTCAAACAACAAAAACGTGACACTCCCTACAGCAAGCAATTCAGCAGTGATAATCAAGATTTGTGTGATTCTTCAGCTCTTTTCTTTCAGGAGAAAGTAATGACCATCTATAACAAATTTACAGCTAGCTGCGCCAGCATTAAATAAAATAACCAACCCTTTGAGATGGGCTCCAAAAATGACGGTTCGGGCAATTTGAGGCCCCTTCAGTATAGCAACTCGCAAAGCTAATTCCCAGTGTTAAATCTGGATCTCCTCAGAATCCCTGTTCACCCTAATATAGTGCGCTTAGCACCCAAGATGGTAGCATTATACCTGATAAAATTGTATACTTCTATGTTTGGGACAGGAGTCTTTCCTATTTCTTGGAAGCTAGCATCAGTACTCCCATTACTAAAAAAAATCCAATCTTAATGTTATGGTTTTGAATAATTACCATCCTATGTCGCGGCTTCCCTATCCAGCGAAACTGGCAGAGAAGGCAATGAAATATGCAACTTGTCTCCTTCATTGATGCAAATCATCTACATGATGATACTTAGTTCGGCTTTAGGCAGGGCCACAGCAAGGAATCCGCACTTATAGTGTCCACTGAGGAAATTAAAGTGACACTCGATGAAGGCAGAACTGCAGCCCTCATCTTGCTGGATCTGCCAGCGACCTTTGATATGGTCAACCATGAGTTTTTGGTTAATTGTATGTGAAAACTCAGAATAGAGGGTCCTGCATTGGCCCTATTGCATTCATTCGTTTCTTGGCGGTGAAAAGCGGTGTTCCGGGGGGAGTTCTCCTCCGAATCTTATTCTTTGCCCTGTGGTGTCCCTCAGGGATCACCGCTGAGCCCCACAATTTTCAATCTGTACACACCTCTGGCCACACTCATAAAATAATTCGACATGTCAGTAGCATCATATACTAATGACACCCAAAATAGTGGCTTTCCTCGCCAAAAAAGATGTTCAAGCCAACAGTGTATTTAGGAATTGCATGAGTGTGCTAAGCAAATGGATGGACTGTAATTGCTTACATTTAAATTCATCAAAGATAGAGGTTATTCTGTTTGAGAACAGCCCGTCTTTTTGGTTCCCAGCCTGTTGGCCATCTGAGTTAGGATAAATCCTCACACCTGTCTCAAAAGTAAAAAATCTGGGGGTGTTACTGGACAGGAAATTAAAATATAAAGATCAAGTATATAAGGTCACCTCATCCTCCGTTCCTGCTCTTAGAGTGATAAGAAGATTGAAATCTTCTTACCCATTGATCTCCTAAAAAAAGTTGCTTCTGCTTGGTTCTTCTTGAAAATTCCAAAATTTCAATTATCGAAAACAGCGATCAGCACATTTCACTGGCTTCCAGTCAGGGAACTCATTATTTTCATGGCCTTGTGTGTGGCTTATAGGATCCTTTATAAGCAGGTCCCATCCCACTTCAAGAAGAACCTTAGGTGGTACACCCCAAGTAGGACCTTGCGCAAGAGGCACTTGGTGGTGCCAGCTTTTAAATGTTCCTCCTGGAGCAGCAGAAGTCTTTACATTTTCATGGCCCTACATTGGAACCATCTTTCCCATGAAATCAAAGCAGCAGCAACATCACTCTCTGCCTTTAGGAAATCCCTGAAAGCATGGCTTGTTATCCAGCAAATAAAAACAAATTATAACTGAGTTCCACCGTCCTATTGTTCCGTATATTTTCAAGATGCCTCAGGTCAATCGTTGTACTCAATAAGACCATTCATTCATTCAAGAGGCCTGTTTTCACTTTTAAACAATTGTTTTGCAAAATAAGTTTTTCTCTTTTTTCCATGGGGCCCTGCGACCTGTTCTGTGCTTTGTTGTGCAAGAGCTAGGTTTGCGCTTTACAAATACCAATGCATACCTACAGAACATGCATTGAATATTTGATTTTCTTTGCCAACCCTTCCAAGATTCAGATTTTTCCCAAGATCCAGGCACTATTTTGGTTAGTTTCCCCTCAAATGTACACATTTATGTTGCCAGAACCACTTTCAATCTCCATCCCAGGATCCCTTTCCGGGTTCCCATAACCATTCATTATATTCAAGTACTTTTTTGTAGTGATATAGCTACGGTTCGATATGTTTTCCGTTTGTGTGTTCTATGTACGTATTCTTTTTAATGTTTCTATGAATGTGAATAACAACTGTGGATTACGTATGCGAACACTTATGATATACATTTTACGACAAAAGGACAAATTAACATATTCATATGTTTAGATGAGTGTACCTAAAAGCTGACAGACAGTATAAAGGAAAATCCAAAGATATTTATTTTTTTAAAGGAGTGCAGGGAGGTAGCAACACATAATGGCACGTTAGGGATGAGTGGGCATACATTAAGAGCTGTGATGTGGGAGGATGGTGATATGATTGTTTACATCCCCGGCTACTCACTCACCTCACCGAGTGCACATCTTGATCGGGGACATGATTAAGATGCGCACTCTGTGAGAAGAGTGAGTGGGGTTGGTGGTCCCAGTAAAACATGTTATACCAGATTTACCCGGGATAGACTTGGTCCTGACAGAAGAGATTGTCCCCTGTCAATTCTGCTCTCTATGAGATACATGATGACATCACGTCATGTGCCATTGTGCACCCTTAGCATCCGTGGATATTCAGGTGAAATTGATGGATGTCGTGGAGTAGTTTGTTCTGATCCTCCAAGAGATGGATGTGCATCTCCATAAGCCTTCTCTGATCCTACAAGTGGTTGTTGCAGGTCCCAAAGTGGATGTTTATAGAGTTTATGGGCTTCTCTAAGTTTTTAGCCCCACACCATTGGGAGTCCTACTGTTCACAGAAATCCTACACCCAGATAGAATGCCTTGCCCAAGACAATCCCATTCATACATGGCTGTTTCACTCAGCCACGTTCAGTACAACACCAGGGGTGCTATTTGCGACCGCCTGAACACGGAAGACAGAAACCCGGGCGTGCGAAGTCTGCACCCAATTCTGCAACGGAGGACCCAAAGTGTAATGAGGAGGCCATGATCTTAGATTCCCTATAAAGAACAAGCATAGGCCTGAATCATGTAGAGAAGGTCCGCAGACATCCACTAGTTATCACCCACAATGACCATTGAAGGGACTTTGATAAGACCAGTTGGTGTCAAGTAATCAGAGGACATTAAGAATTTTTACCCCAGCAATGGACCTAAGATTCTTGCCATGAACATCCCCCATTCCACTCACCTGTAAATCAGTTCAAACGAGTGGTCCTGATGAAGGTGGCAGCTATTTAATTACACCAAAAAGTGCGTGGACCAACCTGCAAGGAACATTAACAAGACAACACTAAAGCGATTGCACACAGCCGCTACCTCTCTGTTATTGGTGTATGTTAGAAAAATATTTGGGTTCCCTTTTGTTATTTTAATTGGTGTGAATCTTGAGATGGATGAGACAGTGTGTCATTTGAGAGAGTGTGGAATGTGAGATGAGTTTGTTTTGGATTTGAGGATAGTTGATAGGGGTTTCTTTCTTCCTCTGTGTGGTTGTATGATGAGGATTAGATTCATGTGTCTATTGCTGTATTTTATCTGAATATATCATTATTTGTAGATGTTCTCCAAATATAACACATGAACTGTTCATCATATTTGTGCTGATACCTGTATCAGCATATTTGCGAAAATGAATATTAATTCAAATAAAACAGAAAAAGATGAATAAAAATAGTGAAGAATATATTTTTGCACATATGAATATGGTGAGGTTGATTTGTAGGGGCTGCCGTATTTGAGCCCTTAGCTGGCCATTAGTCAAAGTAATATAGGTCTGACAGGAGCACTAGTTCTTGTAATTTTTACGACACTAGGGTCATAACATAAGCCCCTGCAACCCAGCTGGCAAGTGGGGCCCCCAAGCCTTAAACGGTCCCCATTCCAAGGCCAATGAATATCTGTTAGATATGGGAGACTCAGGCCATTATCATATACCGCAGACCCCATCATTTTCCATCATGCCTCTGCCCAACATAGAGGGCTGGCTCATGGATATTGCGTCATGGATACTGATGAACAGGAACAGGCTCTGCTCATCTAAGGAACCCTGACCAGGGGGTAATGAAGAAAATGGAGGAGATGTACCTAAAAGGGGTCTTAAAAGGGCCACCTGCATGGTGGTTGGTGTGGTTATGCAAGTCCTGCCTACATGGCCAAGTGCCTAGGACCTTGGGCCGGGAGTCTTGCAATCTGGAAGTGGTACTAGGTCATCCTGCAGAGTGACATCAATCTTCATTTGTGGGCCACCAACATTGTGGCCTGCAGGAGCAGGGACTATCTCCTGTCTTTACAGTTTGGCCCCCGCTTGTGAATGGATCATCATCCTCTACTTTGTTGTCCCCAAGTGCTGAAAAGAATAGAAAGACTCATGTAGGTTCCTGGATGTCTGTGAGGGTCGGGTGAGAACAGACTGTGATTATTGTGGAAACAACACATTATACACAGACTCACCATAAAAACAGTACAAGTGTTGGGACAGTGATAATGACTTGCTCTATATGACTTTTCCATGCTTGCTATATATTAGGCGGACCTGGAAATGTAAGCTGCTCCATAGCGGTGCTGCAGGAGGATTGGTGTGACATGGACTCAGATAGGGAGCGGTGAAAGTGAAAAAAAGGAAACACATATCAGTAAGCGCCCGTAGCGCGACTTTTGCAATCTCACATTGCTGTAATGACATTTGCTTAGTACAACAGGTATTATTTTCAAAAGAATTCCTAACCACCATTTTTGAGTCTACATACATGGGTGAGCATTTTCCAGGTGATGCCAATCGCCGCACAGCGCTGAGTTAGCATTGGGGTACCAAACACACCTAACTGACAGCTCCTGTTCCGAGTTGCTCCACATCTGCCATGATGGGTAGGTATCTGACAGCTGACACATGGCTGCTGTCCTGCTTGATGAATACCCTAGATCTGACATGATGAGTTGGTCATAGTGTTGTGAATATATACACATTGTTAAAGTGATATAGTGCTAAATGTCATAAAGATGCTGATATTTAAGCAACACATGTCTCACTGTAGATAGCTCCTGGAAGTCTGCTAAACCGATGAAATGTGTGGGGCATAATGTTGCACCAAGGTGAATCTGGGTGTCTGCTGCTGTTAAATTATACACATTGATGCACATTTCATTGTACGACTCATCAGCATGTTGTGGTCCGAATGTGTCTATGGATGTCAGCCACTACACCATCACACTGCAGTGTCCTTACTGACTGATGCTGCAACACTGGGGCCTGTCAAGTGTTACACTTGTAAGTCATTATATGAAATTGATAGAAAGGGCATTAAATCAGATAGCTTTAAAAGGAAAAGGGAGAATTCGGAAGGAAACAATTTACATGGAAAACTATTTCCATGTAATAAAAAGAGAGGAAATATTCTGAAATGGAATATTTTTACTAACCATGCACATGCAGATTCCCCACAATGTCGCAAATCTTTCCCTTAAGGGTGGAGGGAAAAGGCACGTGCAGAGAAAGTCACTCTGTTGGTATTTATGCCCCAGCATGCTTCACGTTTTTTCTCAATTGAATACTCAGTCAGAATTCTTCCACCTCTGGGTATCTAGAACTTTTTGGTTCTTGGCTCTCAATGCGGGTAAACCAATGATTAGCCTGGTATTGGTTCTAGATGAACTGTGAGGATTGTGCTTTCTCATTGAATTGAATGCTGTCCCCACAGTGTGCGACTGTTTGCTGCCATTTGTCACTGACCAAGGCTCTGATTTATATATTGGCGGTAAGAATCTCCATCACAATGGCAATGGAGAAGCCCTACCACCAATATATCGGTACGCGTGTTGAGTTTCGATGTGGGCGGACCATAGCTTGGCAACGGCAGAGACTATTCTGTCTCCGCCGTGGCCATTCTTCTGTGATGGCCTGATGGACTTATGACCGCTGGAAAAATAGCTATTCGTCCTCCCACCCAATTTAAAAGAGAAGGCTTATAGATAGCTGTTTTATAATGCCCAATGACTCCAGGAAAAACCTGGTGGTAAGGTACAGTCAAAACTAAATATGACTGACTTGCAATGGGAGAGAACTGCCTTGGTGAGGGGAACATTGGTTTAAAAAAAAAAAAAAAAAAAAATTCCGATTCAGTATTTTCTTTCTTAAAATAAAAAAAAAATTGTTTGACAGACGGCTCCATTATGTTGAGGGAGCTGTGGGTCAAACTTATAAAAGCATTGATGTGATGTTGGCTCCTGTCAATGCGTCAGAAATGATCGCCGGCCTGGCGGTCATTTCTATATTCGGCGGGCGGGGACTCCATCAGGGCGGCGGAGTAATTTGCCATGATGGCCAAGATATAAATTAGCCTACTAGTCATTATTTTCATTATTTCTAAATTTCGACTCACACGTGAGAGCTAATGCTATAGCACTTTACCGACGTGTGTGCACTGGGGTTAAGCATCCCCTTCTGGCCTATAGGGTCTATAAATATCAAATCACATTTGTTACAAGTATATATTGTGACAGCAGCCCCCTGTGCGGACCAAATTACAACCCTGCTGTACATTGATTTGATGTGGCTAATCTGCTCGTGCTGCATAATGTACTGATATGTGTCAGCGTGATTTCTCCAGCTTCAGCATCGGTCTGACATCTAAAAGATCAAAATAACTAAAGCCTTTCCTTCTCTTTTTTTTAATGAAATGTTCTCACTGTTAATGAATGCAATTATGCACCTCTACATAAGCACATTTGTGAGGAAAATGAGATGTCAAAGACAGTTTGAATATTCATATGCATGCCTGACTTCATTTATACATCTGTTAGAAATGTTGGTTTGCACATTTAGCAGACGTACAAGCAGCCAATTGTACTTTTTTGAAAAAGGAGTTGCTATTCACATGGCTATTTTTATTTCTCTGCAACAAATTTCATGACATCTTTCACCACCATGTTCCTTTTCTACAGAAAGAGCATAATGAATGAATAAACAATACTGTTCACTCAGTTTCATAATTTCTGATTTGCTTTGCTTCTCTATGACTCACATTTTATTTTTAAATATATTTAGATTTCCTTAACTCTTCTCCTAGGAGGCTCATAGAAGCATATGTCCAATAATTGTCTACATTTTCATGCATCTATTTTATAAGTAACACTTAGTACTAGAGTCTTTACTATTACTAAAAACTATAAATGCAAGGTGTAAATAATACTCCATTTATTTGGCCTCGCCTATTGACTGTTGACACAGGCCTATTGTATCCAATAGACTCAGAGTGGGTTTTAGGGCTGCCACTTCCTCATGATTCATTGGCTTTCTTGTCTATTTCAGTTGCTTGCTTGTTATTTAATGGTTTCTCTCCTTGCTCTTTCTCTGTCCCACCGATGTAGCATTTCTCTCATGCATTGTTTTGATTGAATATGTGTATCTTTCCAGCTGGTGTTGCAGCTTGCATTGTGGTGTATGAAGAACTATTATCTCTACCTCTCTGGTTTTCTACATGCTCCCATGCTCCTTTTAAACCACCCTGCTCTCTATAGTGAACAAGCATTACAAATGCAATAGGTCTCGCCTTTTATTAAGTTAAAGCAATTTGCTTTGCTATACAATACCATTAGCAAAGCAAATGGCTTTAACTTAATCATAGGCGAGACCTATTGCATTTTCAATGCTTGTTTTAGCTGCTATTTGCACACAGTGGGTGGTAGATGGCAGCCAGCAGTGCTGCCTTCACTCATCCACAACATTGTGTGTGCTAGACACAACAGGCGGCAGTAAAATTGTATTAATAAGGCTGAGAACATGAAGGGCCAGCCACATAAGTGTGCTAGACTGATAGGGCCAAGGACATTCAACAGTGATTGCGGAGGGCCAGATCCATGCAGATTAGGAAGGCATTAATGGGGGGTGGAAAGGAGATCAGAGGCAGAGCGGCCTGTAAAGCATATCAGCCAAGTGCCCTCTTCACATGAGATCAGCTTCAGGCAGTCGCCAACAATCCCAAGCTAAGCATGCTGGGTCACGCGCTTGCAGTTCACTGATAAGCATGGGACTACAAATCCCAGTATGCTTCCTGCAGTATGCTGAAAAATGCATAGCAAAGATTTAATCTGATAACGAGCTGTTCCTCCCTTCTGACCCAGGGGAGGTCTTATCAGTCAGTCAGTCAAGATATCTTTATTCGACTTTTTCCAAGTCATACAAAGAAACATAAACAGTAAAACGTGGCATAAAATACATATATGTTGTTGAATGTTAAAAAACGACACACTTCATACACGTTAAAAAAATACTATGTACAATGATTTAAGAAGGCGAAATTTGACCGGCAGCTTTCACCCTTGTTGCGGCCACTAAAAAATTTGCAATACAAAATGTTGTACGTGGATTTGACGCAAGCTGTAAATAAAGCAGCGCCGGGCGTACCTGAGTAAAACCTGCTTCTCTCAAGATGGGGAGCAAATATTTTTTCCTCTGCTCGTGATATTGGCTACAGAACATGACGCAATGCATTGTGTCCTGTACCGAAAAGTCATCACACCTGCAAGGTGGGGCTAACTCTGGCTTCTGCCATTGCTTAAAAGAACCCAGGTAAAAATGTATCAGGTTGAACCTGAACTTTGTCAATAAAAACCTGTGATAGGGATGTGTAACGAAACTGAGATAAGGGGCAAGTAAGGGAGCGCTAACCAGGAGGTTGTGTGCCCTAACTGAGGGCTTCAATAATTCAACATCCTCTCGACGAGCTGCCTTCTTTTCCCTAAATGCCTTTTTTATGTGGACGATGTCTGATGCCTTGATTTTTTCTGGGCTTTGGAAAAGTTCTGGTCGGCCTAAATCAGTAAATGATTTGTTTAAATAGGTCAGCCATGGAATGCTCTTAAATTTTTCTAGGGAGAGTACATCTTTCAAAATGGTATGGTTCAATGGGAGATCGTCATTCAACCATATTTTCAGCCATAGGATCAGCGGCGCTAGGCTTAATAGATCCGACAGGTAGGGTAAACCCACCTCCTGATGTATCGAGTAAGTTGGGGCTGACTGGGGTAAGGAGAGGAGAGATCTAATAAATTTATTTTCTGCTCTCTGGATAGGCTCAAGATTTACATAGCCCCATAGCGGAGATCCATAAAGTGCTATGGCCACGGATTTGCACCTATAGATCTTTAAAAGGGCTTCCATTGGCCTTGCCCCCAACTTACCCGCAAAGCCAAGGATCGCTAAAGAAGACCTAGTTACTGCCAATCTTTTTGCTGTTACCTGGGGCCCCCATGTTCCCTTATGATCGAACAAGACTCCCAAATAGGGGAACGTGGTGACCTTCGACACAGGAACCCCACTACAGAAGAATGATTTATGACATTTTTTAGTGCACTCACGCCCCATGACCATCGTGTGAGATTTTGACGCGTTCACCTTCAGGTCCAAATTGTCCATAAAGGAGCCGAAGGCGTCCAGTAGGTGCTGCAGACCGACACCAGTACGAGCGATCAGCACCGCGTCGTCCGCATACAGGAGTGCCGGTATTTGCACGTCTCCTGCACGCGGAACGTCCGCGTCCTGACCGCGCAGGTGTTCCCCTAGGCCGTTAATATACAAGGTGAAGAGCGTAGGGGCCAGAATACACCCTTGCCGCACCCCCTTTAAAGATTTAAACATGGGGATACATCTGCCATTGTTTGATACGCGAACTGCTGCAAAGAGTTCCCGATGCAGAGCTGCCATGAATGAAACCAGTGCTTTGTCAATACCCAACTCTAATAGTATCGCCCATAATTTTGATCTGTTTACGAGATCAAACGCCGACGAGAGGTCCATGAAGGCGAGAAATACGGAACCCTCCTTGGCGACCGTGTACTTAGAGATGAGTAAGTGCAGGTTGCAGCATTGTTCGATGGTCCCTTTCTTCTCCCTGAAACCGTATTGCAGTTCGGACAGCCCCCCGCAGGCCTCGATGTTCTCCCTCAATCTTGATAGAAGTACTCTGCCCAAGATCTTTACAGTTGAATCCAGGAGGGATATTGGCCTATAAAATGCTGGGTCGTCACGCCGACCTTTGTTTTTAAAAATAGGGACGATGATAGATTGGGCCCATGAAGCGGGGGCTGAGTTTCCGTTAACTGCATTAAATACGTTTGTCAGGACCTCGGCCCAGAGTTTGGGTGAGAACAAAAAGAAGTCTGCGGGTACTCCGTCTGGCCCAGGTGCCTTGTTTTTAGTGGTTGCCAGCAGGGCTTTTTCCACTTCTTGGGGGTTAAAGATGATATGGTGGCCATCAATGTTCAACGATGTGCCTTTCTTTGATCCTTCGTCATCGCCCCCATATACTTTTTCAAAGAAGGACAACTAAGACTCGTCGGTGATCACACAATCCATGGGATCATTGCTGTCATCAAGGAATAAAGGCTGTTTAATGATTTCCCAAAATCTCCTGCTGTCCTTCAGTACTGCTGCCGAAAGGAGATTATCCCATGTTTCGTGTTTGATATTATCTTTGCGGTTCTTTATGGCAGCTTTGTAGACTTTCCTTAAACTCACGATGTCCTCTTTGACCCTGGGCACAGATTTAAGGGCCGCCAATAATTCTCTGTGGGCTTTGGAGCATGCATGATCAAACCAACGCTTATGTCCATCGGCACCCTGGATGGGTTTGGCAAGTAGATCCTTCGAGACCTGGTCGCAAATTGCCTCATAAGCTGCAATGATTTTGTTCCTTTGAGTGCCCGGGTCTCTGCACTGTTCCACCTGTACTTGGATTTTTGGATAACATTTTTCATAAAAGTTTTCCGGGATGACTTTAGCCCACTTTATGCGTCTGGCTTGATCTGTGGTCCTCAGGGAATGGGCAGGTTTGGGCTTTGCTGGTGGTGGGCCCAAGTGAGCTCCCCATGCCACTTCAAGCAGGACCGGGTTGTGGTCACTGTAAATTGTGGGGACTGTGCAGTAGGCCATGATCCGCTGAAAGATCCCTGATGAAACAAAAATGTAGTCAATCACTGTTCCCTGATGAACTCCAGTAAAAGTTGGGTTTCTCTGCCCACAGTCCGGTTCGTGTAGATCAAAGTAGGCCAAAAGCTCCTCGAGCTCCTGCCCCTCAGCGGAATGTTCAAAATGGGGTCCCCGTGTGGCTGCATCGTCAGCCTCGTCAACATCTTTTCCCTTGCAGGCAGAACCACATGGATGAATGTTAAAATCGCCTAATAGAATTAACTCAAAAGAAAAATCGATATCCTGTGAGACTATGTTTAAAATATTTTCCAGGTTGGCAATGTTGCGGCCGCCGTAGTCGCTGTTCCCGGAATTGTAGAAATTGACAAACAATGTCCTGCATTCCTTGTTGATCACCCTCTCAACTATCAGGATATTATCGGATTCAGTGCTAATCTGCCTGTAGGTACCTTTTAAGGCTAATGAAAATAGAAGCACCAGGCCGCCTTTGGCTCTACCCGCTCTGCTGGATCTTGCTGGTTTGACGAAACTAGAGAACCCATCCAGCCAAAAACTGTTGGATGTGTCCCACGTTTCTTGTAAGGCGATAATATGATATTCTGAGACAAAGCTCAGCCAAGCTTTGTCCTGGCGTTTTGCATTTGTCCCTGCTACGTTCCAGCTTATGATCTTACATGGGACGAACGGTGGTGGTTTTAGGTTATTTGGAACTGCTGGGGCTATTTCGACTGGATGTTGTGAAGCCAAAGCACCACTTGCTAATGGTGGCTCATTCGGAGCCTCCCTGGCATGCCTGGATCCTGTTTCAAGTCAATCACATATGTTTAAGTCCGAAAGAGGGGCAAACCTATTGCCTGTACTAACGCCCCACTCAAACGGGGTGGCTACCTGGCCCTGGCCATATTGTGCTGGATTCCACGTAAGTAGAGGAGTGTTAGGGTAATGCGGTAACTGATCATTTCTCTGCCACTGAGCTTGCCTAAGACCCCAGGCATTACGAACCTCGCCCGGCAAGCCCCCGTCCCAGACACTACCTCTTGGCTCTCGAACCAGGACAGACCTGGTGTTCAGGTCTGTTGGGCGATACGATCTTCCAAAGTCCTGATAAACTGTAGGCTGGAGCCAGTCATTAGGATGTCGAGGTCTGGTGGCATCTCTCCAGTTATTCCTAATGGTGTGTCTGTTGTAACCAGTGGGTTTAGGTAAGGTACAAAATTTGGACTTGTCATAAAAGAACTTGAGAGTGAGAGGGACTATAGAGCCTCTGCGTCGTTGAGGCGGAAAGACATTATTCAGAATATCTGGAAGGACCTCCGCGTTTGCGAAGTTTAGAATGACGCAATCCCCTGTGAACTTTTTGGGCTTGCTTCCTATCCAGGATACCCTCCTAGACATGACAATGTCCCCTGCCAACTTGTCGTGTCCATGAGCTGTCATATGCATGTTGTTGGTGAGCCAATACAGCGCTTTGTCTTTTAAATCCTGATTAGACTCTGTTTTGCCTTCTGCTAAGACAGGGACGTTTGCCAGCACCAGAACTACCGGTGAGGCTTCCAGAATAAATTGAGCTGAAAGATCCTCCTGCTGTGTCCCCACAGGGGCGGAAGTTATACTAGTGCCAGGGTCTGCTGCGTCCGCAATTTGTCCAGTAACAGGCAATAAGGTTGGTAGTGAGGAAGGTGGGAGCGAGGAACCCTGATGAATAGGTTGTGGGTTACTTACACTAGAAATGTGCTCCCCATTAGTGGGTATTAAATTTGTAACAAGAGAGGACAAATTTTCCACCTCTTCAGCCAACTTACTATGAGCTGTGCCCAGCTTTTTGACCTCTGATGTTAATTTATCCAATTTCCCGATCAGGGGTTTGATTATGGTCTTGATTTTAATGTCCATCATTTCCTGGATCCTATTAAAGAGATCGTCATCATTACTACTTCTAGGCTCGATCTCAGTATCAAAATCAGCCTGTTTCCCTGACCGCTTGGGAGGTGGGGTGATAGCCTTTTTTCTGCCTAGGTGTTTCCCCCCCCGTTTGGCTGTGGATTTACGGCAGGCTCTGACCGCCCGTGTAGCGGGCCGCGGTGATTGAGATGCTACTTCCGTAATAGATATCTGATGATTTGGGTCGTTATTGATGTTTGTTGAAAGATCTGCTGGGTCTACTCTGTCAGATAGAAGATTATCGTCAGCATCATTGATGTCCTCAGATCCATTAGAATGAATGGTCAGGTCTGTGAGATGTATTGCAGGGTTTGCTCGCGGTGGGTCAGATGCCCCAGCGCTAAGTACGCTTGTAGACAGACTTTCAGAAGGCATGATAGGTGACTGACTTAGGCCAAGGGATTGCCTTCGCTTGTTATTGATGTCATTAACCACTTGTACCAAATATGAGTCTAGAGTGTTCACTGTCTCAGCCGGTGCAGGTGGCCGTTTTTTCACCATTGTCTTGTCAGTAAATTAAACAACTTGCAGAGGGCTCGTCCTCAAAAATAACCAAAGAGAGAACCGATGTGACAGAAAATCAGTATCTGTTTGGATACAGGCCAAACACGTAGCAGCAGATAGGTAGCTAAAGTATTTAACAGATATGAACAGTACCTTGATGTTCCAGCCGACAATTGATAGGGAGAGGCCTAGCCTGGCCTCTTCGTGCCTCAGAGGGCCACAGAGGGCCCGCCCTTTGCCCGGGCTTAGCCCCGCGCGTCCCGCGTAGCTGAGGGCTGGTTGTTTTTCTACGCCCCTCCTGACGCCTTGGATCGGCGTCAGGGAACGCGCCTCCGCCGAAAAGGCTGCCGGGACGTGTAGTCCCGAGGCGGCGGTGGCGTGCCTGGTGCTCGCGGTCTGCGGTCTCCTTGTGCCGGTTCTTCCTGGGCAGTGATGCTCCTTGGTGCAATGCAGGAAAAGGTAATGTCCTCTGCACTCCGCTGACAATTGCTCTAAAGAGAGCTCCCCCCAAGTAAGTCTACCCACAGAATAAGTAGATGAGGGAGGGGGCGGGAAGAGGACCAGCTGCGGCCGAATAGCGTCGCACAGCAGGCTGGTCCTCGCAGTCCCGCTACAGTCTGTGGGTGGGGTAGCAGGTGATCAGCTCCTCAGGTCTCCGGTAGCAAAGTCCACACTCCCTTGGGACTCAGGGCACGAGCGGCTCCCACGGAGCAGGGGCCGCGAGATGTGGCGAAGTGGCCCGGAGGAGGTTTAGGCACCACCTTGAAGCAGCAAAACGGGACGTTTGGATAAACAGCAGCAGTCCCTCCAAGTGTTCGCTGGTAAAAAACAACCAAACAGGTACAGCTCCAAAGGATCTTAATACTGGGAGGGGCGGGAAGAGGACCTGCGGGAGGTCTTATCACAACCGTCTGGGCACGCCTGCAGCCCGAGCACAAGGCTGGGCTCCTTGCTGCCGGGAGGAGAGAAGGGACCTCGGCTGCCATCTTCCCTGGCTGGCTGGAGCAGGTGACACCGGGCCAGAGGTAGCTGCGTGCTATGCCTGTGTGTCTAGGACGACCAGAGAGTGAGGCGTCAGATTAGGAAGGCATTGATGGGGTGGAAAGCAGATCAGAGGCAGAGTGGCCTGTAAAGCATATCAACCAAGTGGCCTCTTCTCATGAGAGCAGCTTCAGGCAATCGCCAACAGCCCCACGCTAAGCATGCTGGGTCACGCGCTTGCAGTTCACTGATAAACATGCCCCTACAAGTCCCAGCTGCTTCCTGCAGTATGCTGAAAAACCTGGACTGACCGGAAGCCATGCTCATGGCTGAACAAGCTGGCATCTAAACCAGATAAAACAGCATGGGAGTGGCAGTGCACAAAGTCACATTGCCCCAGAACAGGGATATAACCCAAGCCCCGAGAAGGCTCAGGGGCCACATCCATTCAAAGGGGCCCCATTCAACACAAGGTCAATGAATATCCGAGATAAGCGACTGGGCGGCACCTCAGTGCATTCTTCACAAGACCCCTCTTTTTGCATAAAACCACCGCCCCAGGACTGGGCTACCAATACAACTGGGTGACTATAAAGCCCACCACTCAAGTTAAAAAGCTTAGAGTCCCACGGCACGGTAGCAGAAGCTAGATAGATATGTTAATGCAGAAAAGTATGAAAGCAAAACCACAGAGCACAAAGTAACGTGAATGGCACGAACCAACAAAAACTTCAGAAAAAACATAAATGACGTGCAGTTCCGTATTCCACGATGTGGTCTGGTGCAGTGTGTGATTTTTTTTTACCTGCGTGTAGCCAATCCGGTTGGGCTTTTCTTGGTGCGTGACCACCGGCATGTTGTTCAAGTGAGATAGATTTTTCTTCCCAAACTCAGTCCATGGACTGAAGGCGAGCGACTCCTTCCTCTATTCCGGAAGGGTTCAACTCCTGCTCCAGGGGAAGGGGGGCGATCTCACTGGTGATGTGGGTGCAAGTCAGGGCGCCCGTGTCTGGGAGGGTAGGTGCGAGTGAAACTAATCCTCCTGAGAGAGGGGTATCCCGAATGTGAAAGAGGACTGTGCTGCAGACAATTTCTTGTCTTTATTGGGCCATGTGTTTGAAACACATGGTCCCATAAAGATAAGAAAGCTTTTGCGACAAAAGGAAAGCAGACAAGCCCGTCCAGGTGGGCCATCTAAAAAAGAGAAAAGTATACGTCAAACAAACCTTGTTTCCAATGGCTGGCCACCATTTAGCATAAACGGTGATGCCGGCCAATGGAAAAGAGGGGTGGGGCTTGAAGCCCTTGACTGAAAGACCCTCAAAAACATTAAATCTCGCCGAGTGAGCTGCTCATGAGCGCAGCCACGCTAGCTGAGACCTAAAAAATGAGGGTCCCCCTGCTCCCACTGGTCTCTTCAGCTACTTTATACTCTGCTCACCACTGCATCTGCCTGCACACAGGTTTATATTATTTTTAAGTCTTTCTAAGGTGGCAATACCCATGCATGTGATTCAGCAGAGGCCATCGTGGAATCTATTGTGCATGCACATTTATATGAGGTAGCGATTTTGGAAGGATTCCAAGGTAGCTGCCAGAAACACATGGGCATGCGCAGTGGCCATTTTTTAATGATTTATCTTCAAGCAAAAGACAAACCATTCTAGGATTGCCACTATACTCTCAGGATTTCGTTTTCACATAGAGATGGGATCAGGAGCAGAACAAACCAGAGTTAGAAGCTATAGCGAATGGGACAAAGGAAACACTAATCTGACTTTGTCCTCAACTTGCACTGACTTGTATTCATTGGACATTTCTGGAACATAAGGAGAAAGACGATTATCTAAGGGTTTTTCAGGCTTGGCTTTGTAACCTAACAATGTGCTGTAAGTTAATGTGGCTCTCAACTTTGTTCTAGTTTGCACCCGTTTAGACCTCTCAGGTTTGTTGCTTTCTTCCCTCTTGGTTCACTTGCATTAAGTAATTTCCTGTTGTTTCACTCTTGTTCTATGCGTTGTTGTGGGAGAGACTTCCAACTATACCTGTCTCTTTTTCTGTCTCTGATTTGCTTCATCAGCTCCTTTCTCATCTGTTTTGAGACTGTGCTTTGGTATGTAGGTAGTTAATCATTGCAACATCAGGTACTGAACAAATAGGCCCAAGTCTCTGTAGTGCTACACTTATGTACAACAGGTTTGTGTCCCGTATTCAGTTGTGGGCTCTCACCTTCCTTACAGCTGGCACAGTGAGATACCACTGACTCCTGCCACCGAAACCTCCCATACTGGTCCTCAAATGACCAGATTCCGGTCTGAGGGTGAACTCAAGACTAGAGTTTGATTGTTGACCAGACCAATTTGTTAACTGTATTCTCTTCATGTAAAGTGCTCTGATACCCACTAGGGTCACGTTCACGCTATACAAAACTTTATAAATAAATAAATAAATAGAGTTTATCTCTCGCTCCCTTCCCCATCTCCAGTTTTCTGAATCCTGCAGGCAGTGACCATTGTTTGTTCTTTCAAGTGTTCAGGAACGGCGTGGGCCTTTTTTGAGTCTGCTTACCGGGAACTTGACACTAGCATTGATGCAGACATATGGCAGCATCTGGCAATGATGTTTTGTTTACTTTAAGAAGAAGAATTCCAAAATGTTGGCTGTGCATGAATACACATGCACTGCAGCCATCAGAGAAAACACAAGCATTAGCAAAGACAATACTTCTGCACCTCCCTGGAGAATACCTTTTGGTTTGTCATGACAAACTTAATTGGCTTTGCTGCAGCAGGGGCGGCTCTAGGCTCATGGTGGCCCTGGGCAGGGAGCGTTGGTAGGGGGCCCCAGAAGAGGGGGTCCAGGCGGGGCGGAGCGCTGAGGCCAGTGAAGAGGAGGAAGTTAGGGTGTTTGGAAGTAGAACACAGCCGGAGGCCGCCAAATCCCTGCCAGGGTCCGCCACGCAAATATGTATCCATCCTCAGAGGATTATTATAAAAAGGATATATATTGGCGTGGTGGCCCCTGTGGTTTGGTGGCCCTGTGCAGGTGCACAGCTTGCACATGCCTAAGGCCGCCCCTGGCTGCAGCTTCATACCGACAGGTCACACAAGAAGTTAACAGAGAGCACTTATCCCACTGAGCCATCTTGCTGATTTGTACTATATGAGATCTGAATGCCAAGGGCCTTCCAAATCCAATCCTCTCTTCACTTTGCATGCCTTCCCAATATATAGGCTTTCTAGGTAGGCCAATAACCAAGCCTTTCATCTGTTAATGAATAATGACTTCATTGTATTCTATCTTCCAACAACGTTCTATTAGATATTCCAATGTGAGTAAATATCCATTTGGAGAATGTCCCACAATAATCAAATAATTAAAAAAGTTATTGAACTAACAATGGACTGGGAACTATAATGCAATACTACATTAAACATTAAGATAATATCAAACGGCCTTTGACCCCTTTTGGCAAGTATCATGCATTAGTTAGTTTGTCCAAAACTCGATTGCCTATCTCAAGAGGATGATTTAGAGTTGGTTGCTAATGGAAATGTATCCCGTATGTCGAAGAAGCTGAATTTCCTTCACCAGAGGAATTGCTTAGTTAGGAAATGTATTTGATTGGGTTCAGACTGTATAGAACTGTTTACAGCAAAATTAATGGTTTTCAATTGCCATCGAATTTTTAAGCTGGACCTAGGGCTTATATTTATGATCTCTTTTCCAACCTATACAGGGGACATTTATACATAATATGGCATGAATTAGGATGCAGCTGTTGCAGCTACAATATCACTGTGCCGATTTATAGAAATTTTGAGGATTCAATGTTGAAGACAGAATATTATAGATGAGAGTTAAGCTCAAATTGTGTCAAACCAGAGAAGGAACATTTTCCTTCTATTGGCAACCATAGCCCATCTAATCACTGGCACTTTATTCACTCATCTTTTATGTTGTGTATGCTTTTCCATGATCTCTGCTTGTAAATCTATTCCACGGGTCATCTGCCTGTGCAAGGAGAGGAGTCATGTGAAAGCCATTTACAATATGCCCTTCCTTAACAGGTCATCCTTCTCTTTTCTCATAAATTACAAAACGCCTGGGGGCCGATTACAATGTTGGTTGGAAAGCTTTCTGAGTGTGTTCGGAGGCATTCCGACCGACACAGTCAGTTTGCGGTCTGACCACCCGCTTATGATGTCGGCGGTTAGAGTGTAAACTGGCTGGTGATTCTGAGTCGGTTCCAACCAGCTCTCAGAGTCTTCTGGCTGGTTGGAACTGCACCATAGTCCTCAATGGCTGTTTGGATTACGATGTTGGTTTCCCACAGCCTTTCCGTGCTGGCCTTTCTGACATGGAAAGGCTCTTGGAAACGACTTTGGGGTGCCCCTAGCAGGGCACCCTTCACCTTGCAGCTTACGGTTGGTGTTCAAGGGGGTACCTAGGGTACCCCCTGTAAAATTATGCACAGTGTGGCGGGCACCAATGGGTGCCTGGCGCAGGGTGCAGAGTTTTACAACCCCTCCTCCATTTCTCTATAGAAACCTGTGTACCGGCCAGTTTACGGCTGTGACACAAGCTCCCATAGAGAATCGGTCTCATTTTAATTAGGTGGTCGGAACTACCGTCCTCAGGTCATTTGGTCCAGAGTCCGAGATGGTGTGGGTTGGAGGCAACTCTGACCAATATTGTAATAAGCCCCCTGGTGTCCTGCCACCCTCCACTACCTGCTTGTGTCCTGTCCCCTCTCCTTCTCTCAGTGATTAAAAAATGAAAAAAATAAATGCCTGCCACCTGCCACC
This sequence comes from Lissotriton vulgaris, assembly GCF_964263255.1. NCBI lineage: Eukaryota > Metazoa > Chordata > Amphibia > Caudata > Salamandridae > Lissotriton > Lissotriton vulgaris. The sequence goes on along the minus strand of NC_141691.1, from coordinate 486,919,092 downwards.
CGCCTGACCCACCAGACTCCTTCTGTCACCCTTTCACCTGTGATCTGAGCTCCCAGAGAGCAAGAGCTGTGCTGGCAGTAGCTTTGTTGTTACCGCTGCCATCACAGAGAGAGAAATCAGCAAGAGGCATTGGAGATGATGTCAGGCACTGTAAATAGAGATTGCCAACATAACACACTCAACATCCTTTTCTCACCTTTCTTGAGTCTGCAGAAATCCGAGAGATGTGGAGCAAAATGTGGGAGACTGTAGACCCTTACTATTCCACAATACCCATTGGGTCTGTTGCGGTCGAGGAGAAGCAGCAGGTCAGCACCCTCTCAGGAACAAGTACTGGACACAAATCATGGCCTTTAAATACGTCCTGTGCCCTGAATCCCCTAGGGTACAAATACAGGAAACAAGTCATTGGCTTTAACTAAGCCCTACGGATAACTTCCAAACCTTGATGGTTAGCGGTCACATCTTGTGAATTTGATGTGAAGTCTTTCTCTCCCTTTCAATCTTTGCGCAGGATCTAACCTTTCTACTTCCACTATTCCAGTCCAGTGCCCAAGGGTATAGACTTCACCTGTTCATAGTGAGTGCAGGACACAGGATGTGATTTGGTTATGCACTGCACCGTGCTTTGCCCAATGCATGGCCAAGCCCAGCAGGAGATTTTATATCTATCATAACCCTCTGTAAAACTCTGGAGTCATTTCCCTTCTATAATAAATGACTGGGTATCAAAATATCAATAGAAAATGCAAATTTCTTTCATCCAAACTGCAGGCATCTTTCCAAAGAATAACCTTAAGCAGATGTCAATTGTTTTGGAGGGGTTTGTGCATACAAAGAGAACCTCAGTTATCCATACTGCGTCTCTTCAGTGCCACTTATACAATGCTTAGCTGTCCTAGAGATATCACTGCCGAATTTGCCTCGTTTTATACAAACCTACACACCCCCTAGGTCCCGCCACACACCGCAAAAGAACTAGGGTTCTTTTAGGATATTAAGATTCCACAGTTCACTCCAGATAGCAAGGTAACATTGGATAGTAAAATATCAGATGAAGAGGTTGTGCAAGACATGAAAATCATACCGGAATGTTGGGCCTGGGAGCTGATGGCTTCCCAGTGGAATTTTAGAGAATAACTGCAAAGCATTCTGTTCCCCTTTTAGGGGAACTGTTGTGAGATACTCTATCCAAGCCTGGTTTGCCACCAGACTTCAACCAAGCTTCTATCTTACTGATCCATAAAGGTGGAAGCGACTCACTGAGGTGTGAAAACTACCAACCAATATCATTGATCAACTCTGATATGAAGACACTGGCTAAAATCTTATCCACAAGACTGAAAAGGTTTATTCTTCTACTGGTCCATAGAAATTAAGTGGGAATTGTTCCTAGAAAATCTTCTTAAGACCATTTGTGTACCCTTTCACATTTATATTGGAGTGCCCAGACGGCTGTAATAGAACAGGTAGCCCTCTCCCTGAGTGCAGAAAAAGCATTTGACAGGGTGGGAGGAGGGCTACTTTTTAAGTTCAAAAGAATTTTATTTGATAGTAATAAAAAGAGAAAATCAGGTGTCAAACAAAATACAATGGAATACAAAGTTAAAGACTCTTAAGCAATAAAAAAAAAGAACATAAGTATATGAATGCATTTGTAATGAGAAATAAATCTGGGTACAGATTGAAAAATAAGGAAAAGATATAGGAAAAATACATGAGCATAAAATATGGCAATCATAAAAACTTTGAGAAAATTTGAGAAAGTGATACAGTGAAGAATAAATGGAACGTATCGGGCGATTAAGGTGGTTTGGGAACTTCTTGTTGTGGAGGCCGAGGGCTACTTTTCACTATGGAGAGGAGGGGATTTGACTCAACTTTCTTCCAAATTTTGTGATGGCTTTACTGTTCCTCAATAGTGATCAGTAACTGCAGCAGGTCCCTGTCCCAACAGTTTAAAGTCAGCAAATGCACCAGACAAGGTTTCCTCTTGTCTACCTTCCTGTTTTTATTTACCTTGGAACCGTTGGGCATTGCCATCTGTGGAGACACTGAGGGAAAAGGCATTAAAACACTGAAAGGGGACTTATAACTGATGCCGATGACATTTTGCTGACACTAACCTCTCCTGGGACAAACGTGCTGACTCTCATGCACACTATCTCTATCTTCTTCATCTTCAAGGGCTACAAGATCAACTGGAGTAAAAGTTAGATGATGCACTGCACAAATTCAAGGACATTTGGGGGAACTTTATCCACTGATGTGAGTGCAAACAAGATTTTGTTGATACTGCCCTTCTTAATTTTAAGGTTGATTTCAGGAGGTCTATTATACCTACTCATCCAGCGAGACTTCTGAGCCCCTTGTGCATAACCCTGTTTTGTTTGCTCCGGCCTCAATAAAGGTGAGAGAGTTTTATATGCTCTTAGCCTCTATATTATCGTATTTTTATAGTCTTGTATATTTGTAAGATTTATACAGTTGCAGTAGCCTGTGAAACTAATGTTTTCCTTTTCTTCGACTAGAATTATGTTCTATGAAATCTGAGGCTACCTCTGTATCTTTTAGTCACTCCACAGTACTCTTTTGTATCCTGTTTGCTGTTGCTAAAATTCTAATAAAATTCAGCAAAAAAAGAAAAATAAGAACAGGGATTATTTTCTGGAACACACTGCCCCTCTTCAAAATGGTCACCCTGCTGCGCCTTCTTTACTATTTCGCAGCACTACCCATAAAAAAATTCTAGCAACAGTGAATTAGATAATGAGCTTATTGATTTAATATGGGGCCACAAAAAACGAAGTGTCGCATTAACCAAACTAACATTGCCTATAGGTGAGGGAGGACTGTAGGTATCAGAATATATATACTATATTGCTGCACTGTGCACAACTGAAATTAGATGCTTGATGGATGAATGAGACACTATTAGACACAAACAGTGGCAGCTCTGACCACCACCATGGTCAGACCTGGCAGCTGTTCACTTGGGTGTGAAGTAGCGAGATGAAACTTACCAAGGGGTTTAGCCACCTTTAAATATAGCTGGGAAAGAAGGCTAGGTAGGGCTACAGCACAGATCTCCTATGCACCGGCTTCCCTCTACACTACAGCACTGTGGCAATTGGCAGGGGCTATGAATATGGGAAGCAAAATGGATGTAACAATTGGGGGACTTTTTTTAAGGGAATACTTAAAGAACTTTTCAAAACCCTTTGAACATTTTCTATTGCATGGAGAAGTAAGTTCTACTATTTGCAAAACATGGAGAACTGGGCTAGCTGAATCAACGATTGGCAAAGTTAAAGCGGGAACCTACTTTTATAAGGCTGTACTACTGCAGGCAAAGTGAGGTTTTGTAATTCTCGAGTCTGACTCCATTTTGTTCTGTGCCACCATTTTGTGTTGCCCTCACGTAGGCCTGTGAAGGTAGCCTGGCAAACAAAGTGGCCTGGCCTTCTTAGTTCATGTATACATTAACTAGGTTTCTTTTTGACTCTGAAATGAACTGTAAGAAACTGACCTCTTCACCTGAAACTGACCTCGCAAAGCCAATTTCCCTGATCGATCTTTGTCTGAGATTGCCAATCAATGTTCAGGACATCGATAACTTTTAGTTTCCTTGCACATGCCTTATCTTGTTCAGCATCTGTTACTGTTTCTTTTTTATGTTTCTTCATTACATGGGTTATGCTTTCAATTATAGGTTTGTCCGGCTTGTGGAGATTGAATTTGGGACATTCCTAATAATTAACTTTTGGGTTAATTGAGTAAATTGAGTTTTTGTTATGTGATACTTTGTTTGAAAATGTACCTTATTGGCTAGAATTTTGTGCAGTGGGTGTACATTTATAATGTGAATATTGGGTATAAAAGGAGACGTCTCGCCTTAGTAAAATGAGCAGTCTCCTAAGAATTTACACCGTGATGTATTTCTAGGATCACTGTTACTAGCTGCAGCTAATAAACTTGGTCTCTGATGCCATCCAGAAGTATTCCGTGTCTCTGTATACCAAGACAGGTGAACTCGAACATCTTAGGCGTGCCCCTGATGCCACTGGGTTAAACCCCGGTTCTTCAACAGGGAACACTAAGCAAACTAAATGCCAGATGGGAAGAGTATATTCAGACAGTACTTTGACACAGAATGGGAAGGCATACGGACTGAAGCTCCTACTATGCTCAGAAATGTTAGATTTAAGCTAACTAATTTTAAGTACTGAAGCATGACTTACTTTATACCTCAAGGAGTCCGTCAATCTTACCTCAACATTCAGGCAAGCTTTACTAGATGTAGAATACTTGGCCTAAACATCTACCATATGACATAGGCCTGGACTAATCTGAGAGACTATTGGAAACAATTTGCAAACTTGGTCAATAAGGCGATAGTCAGGAGGATTAACTGCATGCCAGAAACATATCTTTTAGCGGTCTACCACCAACCTAAGGAGTAAAGGCTCTCCAGCAGATTCATTGGCCTGTCATTTGTCATAGAAAAAAGGCAGAGAGCGATGCATTGGGAGAGTAACAAACTCCATGCACTATCAAATGGTATTATGAAGTCCTGACGTGGGCAGAATGTCTAGGCACATAGAGTCAAAAAGAAAAATGAGGAAGACCGAATTTGTTCTAGTGTGGGATGATTTACTTACTGAGGTCTATTGTAGCAAGAAAGAATGTTATTGGAATTTAGCCTGCGGGCCCTAGTACCTTGGGCACTTACTATGGGAAGCTTAGACATACCCCTCCAATCTTGATAGATCAGGACAAAAGTTAATAATGCTTGATGTGACTGATGAAGCCTACATTCCGGACCAGGGTATAAAAGAGGCACCCTCGGAACCCAAAATAAGAGCACTCCTGGACTTGAGATGTTTTAGAAGAATGACTGCCATGCTCACTGAAAAGGGATAATTGAACTACTTGCCTTAAACTCAGGACCTCATAAGTGGATTTAAGGGTCATTTGGCTTACCTCTTCTTTGAGCTACAAGTAAACAACAAGCTGCCAGAGGTATTTCCTACTTTCCAGCTGACCAGACCCAATTGGACCTGACATGGTCCACTCAGATGGCCTCTGTGGGAGGAAGTCCTGACCTCCCAAGTGCTATCCTCAAGACCTTTGGCTGGAGTCAGTGTGCACACCTCTCTGTTCAACTGAAGGTTTATTCTGAATCAATGCAGCTCAACACAGAAAGACATAGGGCCTGGCATCGCAGCACCTTGCAGCTCCTAATCGGTTGCTTGGCCAGATCTAACACTGGACACTGCAGGACAACGCAGTGTCTCGATTTCCAGCTCTTTATAGCGCCTGACTGGTGACTCGATGGAACTGACTCAGCTTGATGCAGAGCCTCGAAGGGCAACACCGCACAGCTCTCCTACCAAGGACAAAAGGTACAACTCCCATATTCGACCAGCATTCCACCACAGTTGGCCTAAACATTTGACTTTGTCCTGGTCCAGCGTTACCAGATACATGCAGTTGGCACTTCAAATCTTTTTGGTGCTATTTTCACCTCAAACCTTAACAACTCATAACTCTGGTTCTATTGATTGGGTATTTGTTGTTAGGGTGTCATTTTCATTATTAAACTATTCTCTATATTCCAAGTAGAGTTGGGATTATTCTTTTTCTTGTGTTGTATTTCACATTATTTTTGTTTGAGTGCTGCATAAGTACTTCACACCTTGCCTCTATGCTAGTTCTGACTGCTTGTGTGCCAAGCTACTAGACTGTTAAGCACAGGTTTAGTTAGTGACGTTTGTGGTTCTCCTTGACTAGGGTTGTGATTATTTTTTGAGTGTGGAACTCACCTCACTGAACTAATAAAACAATTTCTTTCTGAAACCCTGCTGATAAGTACTGGTCTGTCAATTAGGAGATTTGTACCTGTGCTCAGAAATGTGAGAAATGCGGCCACTCTATGTAACTATTGGTACTGTACATCACTCATGTAACAGCAATGCTGAGAATAAATGGCATGTTCTTTCTAAGTATACAGCCCTGTCATATAACAGCCTTTTGATGACGTGGCTCTAAAGTATGTCAGCCCTGCCAAGGTATGCAGCCCTACTCGAAGGCCCAGATTTACTATTGCTTTCTTTCCATCGGTTTTGCGTTACTTTTGTAATACAAACCAGACACAAATCTGAGTTTGTGTTGCACAGTATCCCAAAGTAGCACAAAGGTACGCAATATGCTGCCTTGCGTTACTTTGCGTCAAGGGGCTCTGGTAGTACATGGGCCTTTTCATATGAATACCAATGGATTTTGTTGCTATTCCCTATCTACAATGAATTATACACAGGGATTTGTACCAAACCCTATGCCTCCTCGAGGCAGGCACAATGAGGAGCAATGTTTTCATTGCCTTTTCCTGTAATGTTGTGCAGCAACTTCAAGTCACGAGCTGCGTTGAGTGACTTTTTAGTAAATCTGCCCTGGTGGTGAGATGTGTGGGTACCGTCATATCAAAGGAAGGGCAGCAGTGTTGGGATGTGTCAGTTCTTTGTCAAGGATAACTGATGGGTTTCTAACAGCTGTGGCCTTTGCAGGTAAGAGCAGTAGGGCCGGGTGGGTTTGAATTTTGAAAGATGACGAGGAGGGAAAACTAAATAAATGATCAATTTCCCGTCTTCATCGTCTGCCGAAATCCTCCCGCCAAAAACCCGGCCCACTGCTCTTACCTGCTCGGGCCGCGGCTGATTTCTTAACAAACTTACACCCCCTGATACTCCGGCTGCCTCATTGTGAGCTGCCAGATTAGTGTAACAATTTCCAGCACTGGTGTCAACAAGAGTTTTCCAAATCGAGAACACGTAACGGTTCACAAATTATATTTAAGTATCAACTTGTTTAAACGATGTAGAGACAGAGACCTTGTCCTACAGTCGGGAGCGTTTTCTGAAAAAGGGGAAGTACATAACAACAATATTTAGAATTACCCATACACACCAGAGGGCTGTCCAGAAATTCAAACCAATCCAAACAAGTGGCTTAAAAGTCTGAGAGAAGCCTGAGGACGGGCTGGCAAGATTCGCCGACAGTGCAAGGAATTTCCTAGTGAGCAGTAACAAGGGCAGCTGTGTTCTCTGAGTACTGAAAGATTAAAAGCATCGACATGAAGGAGGGATGCTCTTCACTGAGGCCAGGATGTTGCCTCAGACGGATATTTTTAGTTACATATGAAGCGACTGTCAGGGGCCTAGAGTGACAGCCTGACAGGAGGAACCTTTGCAAGCGCTGCAGTGCCCTTTCAGTGAGCAGTTGTGCAAAGCTGGAAACTGCAGGCCCATGAACACGGCATCCATCATCTTTGTAGTCAGTAAAATTAAAGGTTGCACCGCACCTGCGCGCGCCGGACCCTTTGCTCGTGCTTTGAGGCATCAGCGAAGGATTCTAGAACTGGGGGAGTGTGTGACATTGATCCACATTCAGTCCATCACTTGTTGTTTTTTCTAGAACTGTTGATGTCAGATTCAGAATGACTGCCCTGTAAAATGGGTCTGTTAGGTGAAATCCAAGATGCAGACATTAAATCATTAAATAAAAGCCCTCAATGTTTAAAGCCACAGAGGTGAATATTGTACACTTCTCTTGGTGCCTAGGAAGAAAACAAGCACATGAGCGCACTCAGCCAATCCTGAACTTCCAGAGTTCTTAAAGGGACCATTCACTGAATGATGTCAATAAGTGTCTCGTTCTAAGCTGTCATCATCAAATCAAGGAGTTTTCTAGATATCTTTTTGCTCGTTCTTTTTAGTGTTGCAGCATTAAGTAAAGAGGACTGTTCTTTTCCCTTGACTGATGGCCCCAACCGTAAGTCATCGTTTCTTTCTAAGATTAAACAATTGTACAGAAGAAAAAGAATGCATATCATTAGTAGAAACAAAGCAGAACAAAATTGGAACTGTATTCTGGCTGCTAAGATCCTAGTTCTCTTCAGCTGCAGTAGGGTTCTGCAGGAACATCACATGAAAGAAAACAGGTAAAAGTTTGAAGAAAACGTGATAAGGGTTGGAAAAGCAGACAGCAGTGGAGTAATACTGACATGTCATTGCTGGTTTGGAGGCTTGTATTATGCTTGTCTGGGGCATATTGATAACAGTCATGACAAGGTTATAGTAAAAGGTAAGGAAAATATTCTTTGTTGGCCAATCTGCTGACGTAAGAATGTCCTCCAGTTAGATACCTGGCTGCTAGGCCTTGGAAGTCACTGCTCACCTAGCTGAGCAAGTAATGTACACATATGCGAGCCACATTAGCCATTTTAATCAGGGGCAGCTCCTCCATAATGGTGAAGGATTGTCACCCCACTAGCTCAGATCCAGCAGGTGAAAAATAAAACCATTTTCTATCAGCGTTTTATTTTTCTCCTGCTGGCTGAGCCAGCGTGTGTAGAGAGGGGCCATGGGTGGAGGATTGGTTTGTGCACTTCTAAGTGTGCATGTGTGTTTGGCCCGCCATCTTAGGCTGGCCAAACACACATACCCACTTAGGCTTCTGCAACCAGGCTGCAGAAACAGCACAGACTCCTGTGCCTAAGCGGAGCATCAAACGAGCCTTCTCAGGCCAATCTCTGCGCTGCTCTCATAGCATGAGAGCAGCAAGAGGAGTGCACAGAGAGTCTGTGATGCTGCTCCGGTGCCTGCTGAGACAAGGAAGAACACCGAGACACGACGCGGGAGGTAAGTTCCTTTTTTAATAAATATTAATAACCCCCTCCCGTTTATGGGCTTTGCGTACCCTTCAGAAAGGTAGAAGCATATTTAGTCTGTTTAGCACACAAAGCTTTACGTGTATCGTGAAATTGCTCAGCCAGATTGAAAAACATTAAGGACCTGACAATTGATTGTTTTTAAAGTAGACGACATATGAATGATTGTTCTGTGTTTGCTTTCCCTTACATACTGATGTGTTTAGTCAAGATTGATGAGCTATACTAATTAACTGTAGGGGGTGATTGCTTGAGAATCACAATAGTGATAAGGCATTTCACAATACCTACCATATCTGCTGAAAAGAAAGGATGTTCCCTCCCATCATCAGAAATACCCAAGCTGCCTGAGTCGAGGTGCCTGCCACGGGGTGCAGGGATCGACAGGGGCCCCCTTGTCGACCAACCGGAGGTTATGCACCCATGGGGGCCCTGCTGGGCCCCCAAAGTCAACTTCTGAAGACTTTCCGTGTCGGAAAGGCCGGCACATAAAGACTGTCGGAATCAGACATTGTAATCCCTCTGGCTGAAAGAGCCACCCTTGGGATTACTGAAGTCATTCAAACTGGCGGACCGGCTCTCCGAGCCCATCGGAAGCCAGTCGGAATGACCGATCGGATTCCTTCCCAACCAACACCATCAAAATGTGTTGTTCGAAAAGGAATTCGACTGACTGATTACAATGCATTAGGAAACGGTTCTGACAAATGGTTCTTGCCATTTCCTAACGCAACGCAATCAGCCCCTTTATGTGCACATTCCTTCAGATGCAAATTGATCACAATTTACTCTCAAAAGTACTCTGCATGCATCACACTACAAAGCAAACTATGGCAATGAGTTCAGCTAAATGTACTATAGCACCGTTATTCAAAGTGTTTACATGATCTAGCCACCAGCCAAATTATGACTCATCCATTAAGGTTACAATAGCAGCTTAAGAGAATCTTCTCCATAAAGTATGGATCTAGAACGAATCCCCTTTGGAGCTCAGTAGTCAGATGACCCATAAATATACGCTGTGTAAAGCTAGTACTAATCCCACCATCCTCATCAGATGTTGCAAAGAGATTAAAGAGATAAATATAATTCCCAAATTCACTTTGGATGTTGTGCACCCTGAACGGGAACCCTGGAGATCCCCAGAGTGGACTTTACTAGATATTATAGAAACTAAATTTATATGGAAGATGTGTTTGAGGACTGCTATCAACTGATAATAAAACCATGGGCCCATATTTATTGTCTGACTGTCAAAACTTTGTGTTTTAAGAGATCTTGATTGCTTGAGTACTTAGAAACGATATTGTGCAGGTAAACCAGCAGATTTAAGATGCTTACACTGTGTGAAGATGTGAAATGTTTAGGGACTCTTGTAAAGCAACACAGTACTGAACTCAGGTCAACCAGAAGACAAGGGAATTGATAGATCTGAGAATCCCACTTGAGATAAAGGACTGTTTATGTTTGGGACACATGAGACAGTTAATTTATTTTTTAGATCTGTTTTCCCCTTCCAAACTTCAGTTTTTGCATATCTGGTAGACGGAATCTTGGCTCTAAGGGCCGAATTATGATGCCTGGCATACGGTGCAGGGATTAACAGAGCAGCCCCCAACTGGAGGCCGCAGGGTGAAGAGGGCCCTGTTAGGGGCCCCTAATGACACTTTCTGAAAGGGTTTCCATGTTGGAAAGCCCAACATGGAAAGCCTTGTCAGAAACCGGCATCGTAATCCCTATGGCAGAAACGCCGTCCATAGGGATTACGGCCAGGCCTCCGACTGGCTTGATGGGCTACTTCAGCCATCAGAATCCAGCCAGCCTGACCAGCCGGTTTCACTTTTGACCTCCTGCCTCGTAATGCGGCGGTAGAAAGTGAAACCGCGATAATACTCGGAAAGCCTCTGACCTGCCGAGTGAGGCTTTCCGAGTCTCATTGTAATTAGTCCTTACGTGTCAAAGAAGTGTAAAACTGTTGCAGTGAATTAATGTCATACTGTTTATTTAACATGTAGAACAAAATACAAAAGATGTTACAGCACTATAAATTAATTTTAGAGTAAATGTTTATTTCATTTATATTAAATAATTTAAATGAACAATGGTTGTGAAACGACATATTAAACTATGCCTAGTAAAATGTTTATATTTATGTGAGGTAACATTATTAAACATATGCATAGAATACACATAAATATAATGATATTTATTTATAATTGAAAAAAGATTATTTATATATTTAAAATAAAGTTGGAATGGCGGACATGGAAGAACTGATGGTTCCAAACAAGGGCATTAGAATGAGGTGAATATTGAGCCACAGTCTGTAGAGGTCAGAGAAATAATGCGCCAAAGAAAATGATACATTTGATGCCAAAAAGGATCAGTAGAGGGTGAGGAGGAGAAAAGAGACAGAGATTTGCAGGAACATGGAAGCTGGGTATGAGGACAAGTGGTGTGTAGCATGTGAGGGAGAGGGGGTCTTGGAAGGATGAAGTGATAGTGATGGCTCAGGAAAGGAAATAGAATTGAGGAGGGTAGTAGTATTTCCCTAATCAAGAGATTTTTAATAAAGTGGTGGGAATCATGGGAGAAAAAGAGAGAGGTGAGAACCAACCATGAGCAGTGCAGAGGGTATGGGGACATAAGTGAATGTACCGGGCCTTGGTAAGGAAGAGGGATGCGGGCAAAACAAGTAAAGTGAGAGGAAAGGGACAATGGAATTTAAATGTTGCAGTGGTGATGGACAAGCAAAAGCAGGGGAGAGATGTAATGAAATAGCTACTGTAGATGGGTATAGCAATGCCTCTACGGTGCCATCTTTTGGCACCGTAGAGGGTGAATTGTGGGTGAATTGAAGTATCCAAATTACTGCCCAGGGTAACGCAGTAAGGAGGGGCTCAAAGTGGCAAAAATTCAGCTTACAAAGAGGTATCAATTGACCGCCAATATTGATATGTGAACGGTGGTATTCATGATTTAATCCAACATAATTTTCGAAAACTATTAGAGAGTTTTGTGGCATTGTTCATGTATATAAAGGTCATCAGGACAGTTAAGATACGTTTTGGTGGGTTGGTCTGGCTTCATTATGATGAGGAGTTTATGAAGACTCTAATGAGGAGCTCCAGTACAAGATACCGGTAAGAATAATACCTGCAGTATATACTTCCAAAGACTTGTCCCTGCCGCATGACCCCTTTCAGGCCAGACCCACCATGGATGAGGCTAACTAGGGGAACAGGAAAAAAGGGTGCTGAGGGAACATGTTGGAATTTCAAAAAGAGATCCTGTTACAGGTCCCCTTGCCAAGTGCTCCTAGTGTAAGAGAAAGCATGCACTGGTATAATGGTTCACTACATGGTGGTTTTAAACGAAGGGCAAGACCATAGGGAATTGTGGAAAAAGGACAATACTCCAATTAAAGTGGCAGCCCTGACTCCATGGCTGGTAAATTACCTGTACGGGGAAGCCACAGTAGCTTTGATAAATCGCTTTAAAAATGATTTCAATATCCCCGCCACAAAATTCCCAAAGAGCACTGGGCTAACAACTTAACTCCTTCCATGCTCATGACGAGCTCAGCTCATCACGAGGCACAGTGCTCGTGTGCTGATGACGAGCTGAGCTTGTCATGACCACACCCGTTTCTATTGACCTTCAGCACAGCAGGGGAATATCTCAAGCAGCCAAGGGGCCTCATTTATGAGGCCTTGCGTCAGTTTTGCGCTGCGGATGCGTCACTTTTTGTGACGCATCTGCAGCGTAAAACATGCGCCTTGTTGCGCCATATTTAAAAAGTGACGCATCTAGGTAGATGCGTCACTTTTTAAACCCCTGCGCCACATTATACCTGCGTCAGGTATAATGTATGCAGAGGGGGCGTTCCTCCGCAAAAAGCCTCGTAATAGTGACGCAGTGAAATCTATGAGATTTCACTGCGTCACTTTTAGGATGCGGTTGCGTCAAAATCTTGCGCCTGCCTCACAGCAGGCGTAAGACTGACGCAAGCCCTTTCACATGGGGCTTGCCCCATGTGAAAGGACGCATTGCTGGAGTTGCGTCACTTTTGTGACACACTCCAGCAATGCGTCACTTTTGCGCTTACAGATGCGTCAGAAATACTGACGTATCTGTAAGCCCTTGCGACATGATGCGTCATGCATTAAATATGACGCATCATTGGTGTCGCAAGGAGTGCGCAGTGAAAAGTGACGCATCGCTGTTTTCACGCAGCGATGCGTCACTTTTCATAAATGAGGCCCAAGGTGTTTAAATAGTGAAGAAATGGAGCATAACATACACACAAACTTGTTGAAGGACAGATAAGTAGGCAGAATGGCAGCCCACTTCATCGAATTGCCTATCCCAACATTGTTGAATTCCATTAGGAATTGTTCCAAAGAAAGCATTGCTTAAGAATAGACTGAAACATCGCCTTCCGTGGCAGGAAGAGGAATCAGTCAATGTTTTTATTGCCAGAGAGGACTGTTCAGTGCACTACACAAGAACTGACAAGGCAATAGCTGTCGTGTGATGCTGTGTATGTTGCTGGGGCACTCAGAGGTTTTATTTATCTGCATGGAATACAATTCAGAGGCTCCTATTTCATAGACAAAGCCATGCCTATAGGGTGATAAGTGCATTTGAGAGCTTCAGCACTGTATTGGAGTGGGTTGTAAAGTCTGTGGTACGGTTTGAGCAGGTGTTACTTCATCTTGTTGATTTCCTTTTTGTGTGGAGTTCTGGTTTACATGAATAGTGTGCGAGACTGCTCAAAGTGATGACCCAGGTGTACTGGCCTCTTCAACTTTGTCTGTAATATTGTGGCATCCAAAAGAACATTTTGTAGGTACACGGGAGGCCTACTCATAAAGGTAAATATGCAAGTGTACATTTACGCTTATACAAGGGGTCATTTTGACAAAGGTAAATATGCAAGTGTATATTTACTCAAATGTTAATTTAGACTTACACTTTGTAGTAACTTTACTACTTTTGGGCTATTCTCTATTTTCGAGTGTAGTTTACTACAAAGTGTAGTTACATGTCTGCACACTCTGAAACCTGGTGCTGGAGGCAAACGCATGAGTGTAAAGTTGCCACAAGTAACCTTTGACAGATGGATGGATCTCTCTGCCACCGAGCCTAGATCTCCGTATGGTAAAGTGTAGGGAAAAGCAAAAAACTTAAATACATTTTAGAAAAATGTTCTTAATGTTAAATATTAATGCAAAATAATTGTGTTTTGTTTTAAACCTAGAGCAAATAAAAAATTGCAGCACTATTATATTAAAACTATTTTTAAAAAGTCATTAGTTTAAATATATTTAATTAATGCATAATTATTTATTTAAATATTTGTTTTAAAATCTCACCTACAGTAAAAGGTCTATTTTAATTTGACAAACAATAAAAAATAACTAAATGCTGTGTATAAAAATTATTTCACAAAAATGTGAAAGTTAATTTAAATTTTCTATTTGAAATCCTATTTAAAATGTATTATACAAAGTTATAGATTGTTAGTTATATGTAATTTTTCAACATTATAGAAAATTTGTATATCTTTTTAAAAGCCAAAATAAATAAAAAATTTTAATGTTATTCTCAAAAGGGTTTTATTTTCAGAACCTTCCTCCATTATTTTCTATGGGATTGTGTTGCAGCATCTGTAAGTGACAGTTGGTGATGCAGGGCTTACTCCAGGGCTGAGCTGAAGCACATTTACAACTCATTTTGGAGATGTTTAGCTGTAGTGACTGTAGAAGTGCAGTTTGTGAATAGCAACAGGCTTACTCCTATGTGGGTGGGAGAATGCCCCTCCCTAAACCCCTCCTTAACCCTCCTGTAATCCTTTCTACCTCTTCCTTAAGCCCTTCCTATTTTACAGTAAATATTACCCATTCTAGCCTTTCCCCAGCCCCTCTCACATTTTGTAATAAAACATAGGGTTACATGTGTGGAAACCTCTGCATTTGGGATGTGATCACTGCATGGAAAAGCTAGGAGTGGAGAAGGCGGAGGTCTCCAAATGGAATCACTGACAGAATTTCGACTACAGAAATATCGACCTACAAGAATATCGAGTCAACAATATCGAGGGCAAAAATATCGACATCCTATCTACAACATGGTAAGTACAAAAATATCGAAAAAAAATATCGATGTAAAAAATATCGATGTTAAAAATATCGTTTTTTTTTTAATATATAAATGTAAAATTAAGTCTATAAAACTAATAAATAAAATAAACATATTTAAAAGTATCTAATAATGTTTAAAAGTAATAAATAATACATATATATTAAGAACACATTAATTAAATATATACAGTAAATATGTAATATATATGCACTGAACAATAAGTATTAATAATTATTTTACGAATTTATAAATTAATGAAATATATTCTAATTTACTAACACATTTACAAACATAAAAGAGTAACATAAATAAAATGTAAGTAATATAAAAAATAAAATAAACATTTGATATTTTAACAAATAATTAAATAAAACGTTGGATAGCGTAAGGGTAAAAATTTCTATTCCTACTCCAGAGAGTGCAACAGTAGGGAAAACTGACCCTGAACTCAAAAAACACCCCTTTACCCAAGAACTGAAACTGACCCTGAACCCTAAAAATACCCCTTTACCCAAAAACTGAAAACTGACCCTGAACCCAAAAAATACCCCTTTACCCAAAAACTGAAAACTGACCCTGAACCCAAAAAATACCCCTTTACCCAGAACTGAAAACTGACCCTGAACCCTACAAATACCCCTTTACCCAAAAACTGAAAACTGACCCTGAACCCTAAAAATAACCCTTTACCCAAAAACTGAAAACTGACCCTGAACCCTCAAAATACCCCTTTACCCAAAAACTGAAAACTGACCCTGAACCCTAAAAATACCCCTTTACCCAAGAACTGAAAACTGACCCTGAACCCTAAAAATACCCCTTTACCCAAAAACTGAAAACTGACCCTGAACCCAAAAAATACCCCTTTACCCAAAAACTGAAAACTGACCCTGAACCCAAAAAATACCCCTTTACCCAAGAACTGAAAACTGACCCTGAACCCTAAAAATACCCCTTTACCCAAAAACTGAAAACTGACCCTGAACCCTAAAAATAACCCTATACCCAAAAACTGAAAACTGACCCTAAACCCTCAAAATACCCCTTTACCCAAAAACTGAAAACTGACCCTGAACCCTAAAAATACCCCTTTACCCAAGAACTGAAAACTGACCCTGAACCCTAAAAATACCCCTTTACCCAAAAACTGAAAACTGACCCTGAACCCAAAAAATACCCCTTTACCCAAGAACTGAAAACTGACCCTGAACCCTAAAAATACCCCTTTACCCAAAAACTGAAAACTGACCCTGAACCCTAAAAATAACCCTTTACCCAAAAACTGAAAACTGACCCTAAACCCTCAAAATACCCCTTTACCCAAAAACTGAAAACTGACCCTGAACCCTAAAAATACCCCTTTACCCAAGAACTGAAAACTGACCCTGAACCCAAAAAATACCCCTTTACCCAAAAACCCAAAACTGACCCTGAACCCTAAAAATACTCCTTTACCCAAACTTAATTAATATTATTTAATTAGCAATTAATTATTAATGAACAATAAAAAATAAAGTAAATATATTAGCACATTAGCTGTAATTAATATAATTTAATTATTAATATTATTTTCCCCCAATTAATTAATTAACAGTAACTAAAAATTATATATAAATAAATTACTCTAATTAATGTAACTAATTAATATTATTTAATTACCAATTAATTAATATTTTTAAATATGTACAAAATTATAATAATTAATTAACTAATTAATATTAATTATTTCCCAATAAATTAAATATACATTTTTAAAAACATATATTAATTAATTAATTATTATTAAATTACTCCCCACCCCATTCCCCTATAAACCCACATCCCGCTACAGAAAATATATATATCAATTAATCAATTAATTTTTTTCCCAATTAATCAATATTAATTAGCAATTAATTATAATTAATTAATTAATCCTACTAATTATTAATCAACTTACCATAATTAAATTACTTCCCACTCTATTCCCCTATAAACCTACAACCCGCTACAGAACATATATATCAATTAATAAATTAATTAAAATTATTTTCCTATTATTTTCACATAATTACCAATTAATTATAATTTATTAATAAATCCTACTAATTACTAATCAATTTACCATAATTAAATTACTTCCCACCCTATTCCCCTATAAACCCACAACCCGCTCCGGTACAAAAACATAAAATTTACTTATAAATTTATTTATTATTATATAAAATTTATACACATATAATAGTAATTATTTTAAATACTTAAATTAAACATATAACACATACATAATAAAAAACTATACAATAATACAAATATCGATATTAGTGTCATCGAAATTAGTAACATCGATATATATGCTATCGATATTACTAACTTCGATATTACTTACATCGATATTAAGTATTTCGATATTACTTACCTTGGGTCGATATTCTGTCCTACGATATTCTTGCCTTCGATATTATGCACCTTCGATATTTCAGACTCGATATTATGGTAGGTCGATATTTCCTATTCGATATTTTGACTGTGTAACCTCCAAATGTGGTTAGCAGATAGCATTTTGTAGTATGTGAGAAGTATTATCATAGTATTGAAGTGCTATTGTACTAATACAAGCTGACTACAAAGTTTACTTTGAGAATAGGTTCTATGGTGTTTGCCATGTAGTGGTTGAAAAAGGTGTATCATAGAGCCAGGATCACTGAGGCAGTGATGACAGAGTGTCAGTGTGGATGAATCCAGACCCATATACATGAAATGTCAGGATTTCTTTTGACACCTCTAGAGCAGGAGGATTTGGTTTAATACTGAAATAGACATAGATGTGCCAAACGGTGGCCAGATGACTAGAAACAACAGACTGCTTTCTTGGAATAAAACTGTGGGGCATGAACTGTTGAGCAAAAAGTTATCTTTTTAATGGACAATGAGGCAGTGGTGCGAGTGATCAATAAATTGACTGATGGATGCTGAAGCTGTTGAGGAACTGTTGAGAAGTTTATACTTGTATGTGATGTTCCATGTTGGACACATCTGGGGTCTGGAGAATGAGCTATTGGATGATGTATCTTGATTCAGTAGAAATAATTCCTTGGTTTGGCGCTGGGGGCAGAGTTGCATGGGAAGAAGGTGCCAGAGGATCTGTGGCTGCTAGGGTGATAATGTGCGGTGTTTGTTTGAAGGATCCCTGTTGGCATCGACATGGGTGCCATATAGACAGACATGAATAGAATTAATCAGGAACGGAGCCTGGTGGATATGGCCTGGGTGGAGAACAAGAGACAGAAGGCAGTACAATTAGTGATGTCATTATGTGAAAAAGGGATTTCACCATAAACCATCACAGGAAATTGGCGTGCATAACCATGTATAGCAAGCATTTATGGGGAAACAATTCGGGCCGAGTTTACGAAACTCATTTGGGAAGGGTGGGCAACGGAAAGTAGGAAGAAGGGACACGGCCAGAAGGAAATTACAAAGAGGATATTGCAAGAACTCATGATTCAGGCTAGAGTAGCTAGAATGTCTGCCTGGGAAGTTCTGAACAATAGTTGGAAGATCATTGAGAGTGTCAGAGTTGGCTAGAGCAAAGTTCTATGATTGTTTGGACATGGAAGAGATGAGGTAAGATGGCTAGCGGGAGCACATTTGGTTGTTCAGGAGCAACACAGATCAGCAAAGAAAAGAGACATGGGTGACTGTAGGTAGTTGCGGTAAGTCAGAAATCTTTCCAGTAAGTGCATGTAACATCTGCTTGAGAATGTGGGGATTCAGAATGGGTAAGGTGTTTTATTCTGGCAGTGTGAACCAAGTGATGAACAGACAGTGTTGGAGATGTTAAGAAAAATGGGTGAGGGTGGGAGGATGACAGAAGTGCTTTGGTGCACATTCCTTCAGGATGGGTTGGTAAGAAAGACATATGGACTGAGGTGGAAGGGGGTTCATTGGAAGACTGAACAGATGATGATCAGAGAAGATGTGGGGTATAAGAGGTCTGGGAGCAGCAGAAAGGTGGCATGGATAATGAGTGAGTTTCTTCTTTGGAGTGTGGCAAACAGTGGAGAGGAAGAAAGAGGTGTGGATTTGCACTCACTCCATTGTAAAGTGGGTTGTGAGCATGCAAAAATACAATGATGTGGTCAACAATTGGTTCTGGATGAAAGCAGCATTGCAGTGGCTTCACCTGGACTTTTGGGAATGAGAAAGGACACGCTCAGGTTTAGTTGTGGAAACTGAGTGGTAACAGATTGAAGCCAGATTTGATTTTGGTGAATATGGAGGGAGAGTGACTTGGTCAAATTGTTGGGCTTGGAATTGCTGCCTATATTAAAAATGAATTCGTCTGTGGCATTGAAAAATGGGACAGAGCAGATATCACGTAGACACAATTTCTGCAAATACGGTCTACCAAGACATGCTACCAGGATGGGCATCAGAAAAATAGCAGCTTTTACGAAAGCGTGCAAAGAAGTGAAGAGGAAGGCATTGGGCTTTTAGAAAGGAAGGTGTGTAGGAGTGGTTAGCCATATGGAGGTATAATATAGGGGTCATATGCTGTTTAGTCAAGACTGGCTCCACTTAGCTCTGTTTTGAAACAGGATGTGTATTACAAAGTTAACACAATTGCTGAAAGACTGCTGGAAGAAGAAGAATTGATAGATAACTTAGGCAGAAAGGACATCTCTAGGAAGATTTTTTCTGGTGATGAAAAAAAGAGAGCAGAGGATAACTCAGGAGAAGAGCTAGAGAGTTAAAGAAGGGATAAGTATGGGAAAATACCTCAATAAAGTTGGGAGACTAGGCTGCCTGGGGCCTAGTGTTGGCAAAAGGAAGAAGAAGGTAAAGAAGATAAAAGGACAAAAAGCGGAAAATAGGAGTTGTTTAGTATAATGTGTCAATGCTATTTGGGGCTTGGGACCCTTGTGAGGTAAGTGATGTTTAGAGCAGAGGGATGAAATTAGAATTTCACGGTTAATAGTTAAGGGTTTTTAGAGTGCGCAGCTAAATAATTTAGTCAACATTTGTGAACTATGCTTCTGATAAAGTATCCTGTTTCACAATATGAGGGAGTTGGGAGTTGTGACAGTTGTCCTTCTACGAAGGTGGGCACTGAGCAGAGCGAGGAGACTGCCCTGTCTCTGCAGGGGCCAAGTGTGATGCTGGTGGAATGATGTCAGCAACTGCTGTGCCATCACATCCCTGCATTCAGAATATTCGTAGAGGAAAAACTAGAATTTCCCTCTATGCAACAACGAGCCCACCTTGGTACAGGTTGATAGAGGGGCTTCGTTGGGAGCAGGTAGAGCACAAAAATAGACCTGCAATAAAATAGTTGCGAGAAGCAGGTGGAAAAAGAGCTCAGGATAAGGCAGGGGACAAAACGGGATGGAAAGTAGGTTAAAAGTATGGAGGACGCAGGGGCGGCCTTAGGCATGTGCAAGCTGTGCACCTGCACAGGGCCACCAAATCCCAGGGGCCACCACATCAATATATATCCTTATCACCTCCAGCGCGGCGCGAATTTTCGCGCTGTGCTGAAGGTTCTAAATAACGGGTGTGGCCGTGACGGAACGGTTCCGTCATAAGCACAGCCCAACCGGCGCTCGTGACGGAACCGTTCCGTCATAAGCATCGAAGGGGTTATTATAATAATCCTCTGAAGATGGATACATATTTGTGTGGCGGCCCCTGACAGGGATTTGGTGGCCTCTGGCTCTATACCACTTCCAAACACCATGACCCACCCTCTTCACTGGCCTCCGCGCTCCGCCCCGCCCGGACCCCCTCTTCCGGGGCCCCCAACGTACGCTCCCTGTCCCAGGCCCACCATGAACCTAGAGCCGCCCCTGGAGGACGTCCTAACTGAAGTTGTGAAACGGGGCTGCCTGAGCCTAATTCAGGCAGGCGGATGAAGAAGCTGATGGAGATGCAAGAACAAAGAGTAGTAAGTGGAGTTATTCGGTAGAATGCTTTAAGTGTGTCTGCTATTTGGGGCTAATAGGGCGGGAGAGCATTAACTGGTGGGTATTGTTTACAGAAAGGGCAATGTGGTTAGAAGTTTACTTTGTCTGGTTCTGTCAGGGTGTACCTACGCATGGGTTATACATGCCCACACACACACACACACATATACAAGTAAAATATTAAAATTATCTTTACAGCATTCCACTTACCTAATACAACTAGTTAAAGTACAGAAACAACAGAGATGAGAAGCATATAATAAATTATTGATTTTTAAGTATTTAACAGGTGTTTTGAAAAATATGAGCAAGAACACAGGTCAAAGCCAGTAACATAAGTCTAAGGCATTTTGAGAAAAGAGGCGGCACGTGATCAGGGCTCATTCACCTTCAAAATGCAACACAGTAAAAGAGAGAAAACACATTGCATCAAGTCTGCTGTAGAGGTTTATTTTTGCAGAAGCCGCAGCTGTCCTCACGGTGGTGTCCTTGTGTCATTATACACTCGGTAAAAAATCAGTTGGAAAACAGGACTGTACCTAGAGAATGCACTTTTGCTAAATCATCCCATAACATCTATTAAACATAATGAATGTAGATCTAAAACATAAGAAAAACAATTAGAGATGCCCCTTCCACAGAGGTAAAGTGTTATGTGTATTGAGGTAATGTGCTACTGGCTGACAGTAAAAAGAAGTCAGGGAATTGGCAATCTGATCCTTGTCTCCGGGGTGATAGGGTCATTTGCAACTTTTGAAGTCACATAAGAAAATCATATCAAACTATCAACAAAAATATAAATTGCTACTTGTTATAGATCTAAAATGCTCATTCAGGTTAAATAACCAAATATTGAACTTAATTTGTAAAACGGAACCATTGATGTGACTCCGTGTATAACATTAACTTTCAATTTCTGCTGTGCTATACATTAAAATAATATACCTTTCATCAGTTCTGTTGTCGGGCTTATTTCATGTAGATTGTAGTGAATTCAATGTGAGTGGGGTGAATTGCTCTTAAGAAAGGGTGACATAAAAAACACACCAAAGATGTGAAAGAATATGACCACATCAGCTCCACCGTGATGAAACTCCACTGGCTCCCATTGCCGGCCTCTGCCATCTCCAGCTGCATCATCTGCAAAGCTGTCATATCCATCACTTCCCCTATTTGCTGATAAACTCACAATCTCTGGTGGCTCTGAGCTCTCATTCAATGTGGACATCATTAAACTAGAGATGAAGAATTGAAAAAACAACGTAAAAGGGTAACAGTTCTCCATGTATGCTTCAACAATCAACAAAACGACATACCTGTATCCATAACGAGGACCGCCCCAGCTCTGCTCTACTTTGCACAGGAGCTGAAGACACATAGGCCTGAGTAACAGAAAAAGAAGACAATCTGCACCCATTGATTTATGTCTATTTGTGGTTGCAGATTTACTACTCCATGTGCTAGTCATAGGTTTCCAGGTGTATTATTGGCAGTGTCAGGTAACTCTTCCCACAGTGTCCCATTTAACTATGTCCACAGTTCTTCAAAGCAGAGGAGTCCATACAAGGGGAATGAAGCAGGCTTACAAATGGACACTTTTGTCTGTGGGGAAAACATTTTTCCTATGAAGGAACCCCTTCCCACTAAACCCCCACCACATGTGGGGATGAGTAACTTCCCTCCCATTATGAGGAAACCTCTGAACATTGCCATGGTGGGAAGGGATTGGATTACAGTTCAGGAATGCCCACAGATGACACACTTTGTGGATGTTCCCAAACGTCTGAGGCAAACCATGCTGAGTTGGATTTCTGAGTGTGGATCTCCGCAATTGCAACAAAGATGTTCACATTTCTAAAACTAAACGTACCAACGGGCCCTTGGTGGATTCCTGGCTATCGTACATGTTTAATTTGGTCCTAAATTTAAGTTTACATTTCTGAGTTGGGCACACGTGTTAAAAATATAGTAAGGTTCCACTTCCAATCTCAGATCTCGACTACCCCTCCAATCACTCACTCACCTTAACTTTGCCTTTGCCTTGCAGCTAAGTTCCAGCCCTACAAATACCACATAGATACATAAGTAACAAAGAATGCAATCAAATTGCTCCAATTTGGTGTACAGTGATCATGGTCTTTGAGTGAAATAATATTTTTTATTTACTTCATTAATTTTATACTGCATTATAATGTTGACTCGCCACCCACACCTTAACAACTCTATGTTTCAAGTATTTATTTAGTTATTCATTTATTTTAAAGGTTTTATGTAGCGCTGGCTACACCTGGAGGTATCAGAGCGCTTTGCATGAGTATCAGACCATAGCTGCAGGTTACATCGTTACAAACGTTACACAGTTATTAGAACATGGCAACATAGTTACATGTAGGGTCGAGACAAACAAAAAAGGACCCATACGTAAGGGAACAAGCAGGCAAGGAGAGAGATTCAGGGGAGGGGGTAGGAGCAGGGGAAGTAGACAGAGAATGAAGGAGGGAAAGAGGAGGGGAGGGTGAGAGACACAGCATGGAAAGAGGAGATGGAGGGTGACGGACACAAAGATTAGCTTTATAGATACAAACGTTTGAATTATTGGGGATAATATATCTTAATGAATTGCATGTAACAGCAATGGTCGGTTGCTGGAAGGATGATCTATTGAGATCTCGTGTATTTACCATTAACAGAAGCTGTCATGACTCTGAAAGTAGAGTAAACTGCATAGTCACCTGAGAGGATGAAAGATCCTAAAGAGAAAGGTCTTCCATTGCTTCCTAAAAAGGAGATGCCTGGAGGTTGTGCGAAGAGAAAGGGGGTGAATGTTCCACAGAATTTTGGCTCTTAGGTGGCATGGCCTCCAATGCACTCATGAGGATTAGGAATTGTCTGGACAGCCATAGATGATGAGCAAAGAGTACTAGTGGGAATGAGAGGCCACCCCCGCGGCTAGGGGAGGGGGGCCTTTAGTAGGCATTCCGTGCCCGCCTCTGTAGGTAAGTTTCGTTTCAGAGGTTGGACGTCATGGGGAGGGTCTCTCGGTAATGCGAGACGCTTGGTGGGCGTCTGAGGATCCTCCTCCCAAGGCGATAAGGAGAGCAGCACCCCGGGGAGTAGCCCTCTTTCGTCTCTCGCCTTGGTAACAAGAAGGCCAGCTGAAGAATAGTTGCTGCGGACTCGGGCCTGGTGGCCTTTTTGTTTTACACACAGGTGAGAGGCCATAGCGTAGCGAGGGCTTAATGCAGTAGTGTATGGTGCCGGGAGCCTCAGGTTTGGGCCCCGGTGATACCGTATGTTCATTCAGGATGGTTTACTTTTTTCCCTTTTAATGCGCAAAGTTCAAATGCATGCGGGCGGTAGGAGGAATCTGGCCTGCCTGGTAGTCTTGGGGCGGGGGTAGCGAGCGGCGATATCGCGCTGAGCGAGTGCAGGGATATTAGATAGGCGGAGGAGGGGCGTTGCCTTTCAACCCGCGTGGCATGCTGCGGTGCGTGTCGGCCTAGGGTTCCGTGGAGAGCAGGGTTCGAGTCTCTAGGGATATGTGGAAACATAGTTAAAGTAAAAAATAAATAAGTAAACAATAGAACAAGGAGAGAAGAGCGCAGCGTTATGCTTGGGCGCGATGCTTCTGAGAATGATTGTCTGGGGTTTTAGGAAGCGCATTTGCGTATGCGGGGGGGTAATGGGTTTCACCTTTTGCGCCGATTAAGTATGGCACAATAAACATGCTCCTTGTAGGTGAGTGGAGCGCAGATCTTTTGCTGCGGGGTATTACGGTAGAGATGTGGAGGAAATGGGAGGGGGAGCCAGAGCGCAATGTCAAGGTGATTGATGGGCTAGGGGCTCCGTGATAGTGATTCAGGTTTAGGAGACGCGTCCTGGAGGCACGGAGGGGCGCAGCCTGAGGGCGCTGTATATGCAGGGCTGTAGTTCACCATACGTTGCACATAGGATAATTCGACATGTGGAATGTATTTTTAAACAATATTCAGGATAAGGAAATTGGAAATTAGATCGCAGAAGCTGCTTCTTCATTCAATACGGATGCATTGTCTTTCGGTCTTGCACGCACAGGTGGTCTGGCCATTCGCGGTGATCCCTGCACCATTACTTACTTTAACAGCATCCTCTTTCGGTGCACCAGCATGCCCATTCGCAGA
Organism: Lissotriton vulgaris; assembly: GCF_964263255.1. Classification (NCBI taxonomy): domain Eukaryota; kingdom Metazoa; phylum Chordata; class Amphibia; order Caudata; family Salamandridae; genus Lissotriton; species Lissotriton vulgaris. The sequence continues at coordinate 486,894,112 of NC_141691.1, read as the reverse complement.
CAGGGTTTGTAAATAGATTGCATGGTGGCATTTTCCCGCTTTTGAAAGCCTTGCCTGAGGTCTAATTCATAGAATTGCAACAGCACAATTATGTAAAGGGCTTTAAAGTGATTGTGGCGCGCAGGCAATTGGAGGCGAGGGGGGCTGTTGTACGTCAGAGGCGGGTATGGTGCATGAGTCCAAAGGGACAGGGGCGGCGCATAGTAGGTGGCACGCCAGTGCAATACCAGATGAAAGGGGCAGGCATGTGTGGACCAATTAATGATTGTGTTTTGTTTCTTAGTAGGCGGAATGCCGCCCTAGCGGGCACAGGGGGGCAAGTAGGCCCCGGCGTCAACAGAGGAATTTCGTTTGTTGGCGGCATTGTGGGAGGTCGCAAAGAAAGGAGGATGAAGCAGCAGAAAGTGGGTTGTCCCCTAGGGGGGGGGGGGGGGGGGTTGGCACAGAATGCGGTGGTGGCCAGGGGGACAGCTCAGGATGGGGGGGCATGCCTGGTACTGCAGCGCGGACCCTGGTGGAAACAGTTCAGGCCCCCGGTGGTGGCGACACAAAATGGTGGGGTGGCTCAGGTATGGGTCCAGTCAGGGGGTGTAGTACAAGCACCAATGGTGATGGCTACCACAGCTCAAGGCCCAGTGAACAACGCAACGTCAGTGGGGGCGGGCCAGTTACGGTGTCTCCAGCTCCACCCACTGCGACGGTGGCATCGTCGCATGCTCCCCTTATGCATAGCCCAGTTTTATACGGCTCAGCATCATTGGCAATGACACCGTCGGCAAGTATAACTTGGCACGTGCCGGCAGATACAAGGGAGAAGATCTTTAAGGGGGAGTATGTGGATGTGTTTGATCTGATTAATGCAGGTGTGGTCCCGGGGAAGACCAGATCAGGTAAAGATGGGGAAATGAAACAAAAGAAGGTCTGGGTGGAATGGTCATTGAAGAACTGGGTGACTGGGTTTGCTATATATGCAGCAATTATGTTGGAACGGTTCCCTGCATTGGCGGCACAGTTGATAAGTTACATGGCATTGATTCATGGTGCGGCTTCAGAATTTCAGGGAACGGCATGGTTGCAATATGACACGAAATTGAGGCAGATGAAGGCGGTGAAACCCGAAATAGCATGGGATCAGCGCGAGATTAATATTTGGCATGGGGAATTTTATTCAGCGGTACCAACTAGCAAACCCACACATTCGTTTCGAGGAGACAGGGGGGCCGGGGAAAAGAAACAAGCATGCTGGCAATTCAACAAGAATTAATCTAATAGAGGAACGGCATGTAAGTTCAGGCACATGTGTTCCTTCTGTGGGATGTTTGGCCACCCAGAGATTAAGTGTTTCAAGAAGGGCGGAAAGCCTAAGGAGTCCCGTCCTCCCCCTGCAGCTCCCTCTCAACCAAAACCTCGCCCCCCCCCAGTGAAGCTCGGAACCTGCCCACGCCCATAAACCTCCCAGTATTAACCTATCTGCTCGCAAGTTATGAGAAGGGGGCAGAAGCACAATTTTTGTATGACGGTTTTAAATATGGTTTTCACATTCCCTCTGCTGCAGTGCCAACCGCAGTTCCTCCCCGCAACCATCGGAATCCAGAAGTAACGTTGGAAAAAATTAGGAAGGAGTTGGCGCTGGGGAGGGTGGCCGGTCCTTTTGAGACAATGCCTAGGTGGGACCTGGTATGTTTTCCTCTGGGACTAGTTCCAAAAAAAGAAGTTGGAAAATACTGTCTCATTCACAACTTGTCGAGTCCTGCAGGTGGGTCAGTCAATGAGGGTTTGGATCCAGAATTGTGTGCAGTTCGTTACACCACCTTTGACTCTGCTATTCTTAAATTGCAGCTGCTGGGGGGAGGGGCTCTGATGGCAAAGGCTGACATTGAGTCGGCCTTTCGCCTTTTGCCGGTCCACCCGGATGACACTAGGTTGCTAGGATTCACTTTTGAGGGCAATTTCTTTGTGGATCTATGTATGCCGATGGGTTGTTCCATTGCATGTGCAATATTCGAAACATTCAGTTGCTTCTTGTAATGGACAGTGCGGGAGGTGATGGGCGCGCGAGAGGTTGTGCATTACTTGGATGATTTCCTGTTTATGGGGCCGGCAGGCGCGCCAGATTGTCAGGAGGCACTGGTGGGTTTTCAACGAATGGCGGGGGCCTTGGGGGTGCCGCTGGCGGTGGAGAAAATGGAAGGACCAACAACCCAGTTGACGTTCTTAGGTATTGAGATAGACACGGTTGAATGAGTGTGCAGATTACCTCAGGAAAAAGTTAAGGCATTTCATGGGTCCTTGGATCAATGCTTGAGGGCACGCAAGGTTACTTTGCATCGGCTACAGGTGTTAGTGGGTCAGTTGAATTTTGCACTGCGAGTGATACCTATGGGCAGGGTCTTTTCCAGGAATATCGCCAGGGCCATGTCAGGTTTGAAGGAAAAGCACCACAACACTAGGCTGACAACAGAGATGAAGGATGATTTGGTCACATGGAGGGATTTCTTGGAGGATTTCAATAGGTCGGTAATATGGCAACAACCGGCGCAGGACAATAGAGAATTGGAACTTTATACGGATGCAGCAGGTAGTGTTGGGTTCAGGGTAGTGTTAGGAGCAAGGTGGTGTATGCAGCACTGGCCAGCAGAATGGTTCGAGAGGGGGCTGGTCCGCAACATCACATTTCTGGAGTTATTCCCCATTATTGTGGCACTTCAGATATGGGGTACTTTTCTGGAAAACAAAAAAATTGTGTTTTGGTCCGACAGTATGTCAGTGGTTTTGGCGGTGAACAACCAAAGGGCTAAATGTCCGTGGGTGCTCCGTTTACTGAAAGTGCTGGTGCGGGAGTGTCTGCGGCATAATGTGCATTTCATTGCCAAGCATGTGCCAGGGGTGGTTAACACAGTAGCTGATTCCCTGTCTCGTTTTAAGTTGACAGAATTCAGAGCGCGATGGCCACAAGCAGACGCTCAGATGACAGCCTTCCCGGAAAGCCTGTGGAAGCTTGGTGCCCCATTGCTCCCGATCTCATAGCGGCGTCGGTTGCTCCCAAGACTAAGAGTAGGTATGAGAGGGATTGGCAGGTTTACATGGCAGTCTTGCAGAGCAAAGGGAGTGTGGGGGAATTTACACCACAAGGGGTGCTCAGTTTCATAGTTAGCCAGAAAGAAGGGGGAAGGTCCCTGGCTCTGGTACGCAGACAATTATCAGCAATAGCCTTCTTTGCAGGGATAAAAGGGGTGACGGATCCCACTAAAGACCTTAGAGTTAGAAGGGCTATGAGAGGATGGGAACGATTGGTTCCAGGGGAAAAGGATACCAGGAGACCGATCGATTCCAAAAGGTTGGGGAATATCTTGGGGGTGTTACCTCAGGTATGTTGGTCGCATTATGAGGTACAACTGCTGCAGCTAGCATATTCCTTAGCGTTCTTTGGGGCATTCCTGGTATCAGAGCTAGTGCCAAGCTCCTAGAGGGACAGACAGGGTGGAATTGCCATTGATGATGTGGTGATTGCAGCGGGCTTGCTGCAGGGCAGGGTACGGAGGTCGAAGACAGACCCACTGGGAAAAGAAGTATTGGTGCAACTGAGAGCAAGTCAGGGGGCGGGCTACTGCCCAGTGATGTTGATGGAAAGGTTCATGCAGATGAGACCGGGATGTGAGGACAATAGGCTGTTGGTGCATGAGGATGGTACACCGCTGACGAAATTCCAGTTCACGCGAATATGCAAGTGGGCTCTGGAATTGTTAGGAGAAGACATAGCTCATTTTACGTCACATTCGTTCCGTATTGGGGCAGCTACTATAGCAGAGGAATTGGGATTGTCACCGGGTGCAATCAAGAGAGTGGGCAAGTGGAATTCAGCGAGTTTTGAGTGCTATGTGCGACCACAGCTAGTATAGGTTGGCTGGTATTTTCAACAGGTTGGTATTTACACACTTCTCTCTTTCTATTTTTTCTTTGGTCTCGCTTGCAGGGGTGGCAAGTCAGAGGATGCAAGAATGCTGGTGTGGCGATTCGGTCATATGCAGAGCGGGGAATTGGTTTGGAGAGTCTGGGGTGGACAAGACGCAAAGGGCCTTGGGAATGGTCCACAATTGGTTAGGGTTAGAGGGTCTGCGGGCTGAGGACGTTTCAGCTCATTTGCGGAGTGCGCTCAATAAAGGTTTGCCTATTCCAGACCTGCTGGTTATTCATGTCGGGGCCGAAAATATGGTCCCAGGGGGCAGGCGGGGAGCCAAGGAGGCATTATTCTCTCTTCTTACCTGGATCAGAAGGACATTGCCGAACACAGCCATTATTTGGTCAGAGGTTCTCACTCGGAGAGAGTGGGGGGGCGATGTGCCGTCAGCAGCAATGAATACGTCATTGAGAAAAATGAATAGAGAGGTGGAAAAGCTGTTTAGGGGTTCACAGATACTGGTTATTAGACATACCTTGCTGCAGACATTGACTCCAGATGAGTATCGGACAGGGGGGGTGCACCTGACCAGGGTAGGGTTGGAGGTGTTTGTGCAAACAATTCTGGGGGCCATTGTGTTACACCCTGGTAGAGTGGTAGGGCGTTAGCATGGGGGGAGGGCAAGAGTGCCAGTGGGGCTCCTTGCCCTGTGGCGGGGTCCCTGACAAGAGAAAAGGCTGAGGGACTCCTTTTGGACGGAAAACGGTTGACCCTGGAGCAGGGGAGGCAGTTATGGCGGCTCTAGGCTTGCGGGAGAGGGGGCCGTCCTGCTGGTGGTCCTGGACTCTCTGGCTCTACCCTAGTAGCTGGTGGCTTGGAAAGGGGGTGGTGTTGTGTCCTGCTGGTACAACACTCCTCTAGAGATGCCAATTTGTATATATATGGTAAACTGTGGCGCATATGTATGGGCGCAGCATTTAAGTGTGAATTTAATAAATGATAAATGTGGGAAGTTTTACCCACAACTGAAATGGATTTTGGTATAATAATAAAGCTACGCAGAGGACATCAATCATTTGTAAGTGTTTTACTGGGAGAGGGGTGAGCCTGGGGTAAAGAGCGAATGGCACGAGATATCCCCACTATGAGGGAGTGAAAACTGTTCTGAAGACACGGGCCATTATTGCAAAGTGTTTTGTACACTATACTGAATGCTTTTAATAATCCACTTTTCACCTTGGAGACAAGATGCGGAAAACAGAAGAGTGTCTTTCAACATCTAAAAGACTTTTACTAGAGCAGAGAAAATGGACTAGACACTAAGGTTTGAGACAGTGTGGGTCCTGCCTGGGGTGATGTTTCTCAGCCTAGTTGATATCACTAGGTTGCTGCCCTGTGTGCGCCTAGTTAGCAGTGAAATTTATCTTTGAGCATTTTCGCTTCCAGGTGTCTATCAAAGAGCACTTGCGTTGTCTATGACGTAAATATTTAAGTCTGTAATGTAATTCCTATTTGTAAAGCATGAACATATCAACCCTGAAGGGTTTCAAGGTGCTGGGGGACGTTGGGGAGATTAAGGTTGCTATTGTCCAGAGTCACATGATGCTGAGCTGAGCTGCTGGCGATCAGACCGTGAGCTCCACGCTCAGGAGGGAGCCGCTCTGGCCGGAGCTACTCTTGCCACTGCGCCACACCCCTCCTCTTCCTGTGTAATTTATATTTTGCAAGGTTTGGATAAAGAATTTTCCATCCTACATCCTGAACTGTTGAAGGACTAGCTATTTAACATTTAATGCATTTTGTTTTTGTTCCAGAAGGCAAAATAAGGGAAGTGAATAAATTAATATATATCAATAGTTTTCCATCACAGCAGTAGTTCAGGGCTGGCAAAGTAGTACTAGCAAAATCATATTTACATTGTGCATACCACTTTAACTGTGTACAGTTTCCCCTTGCACTACTTGTGCTCAAACCTGTTATATGTGTTAACCTTTACTTGATAGGTTGTCAGAGCACTTCTCAAACTGACGTTCTTGACTGGGAATTTGAAGTAATATGCTCTGCATATCCTGGATCATTGATCCAGAACGACCTGGTGGAGTGAACTTTGTATCCCATCGTGCACTCCATTGGGAGCTAATGCATTTCTATGAGGTCGTTTTTGAATGTTAATGCATTTTTATGTTTATACACAATGTCGTGCAGCGCACAGTACCCTCCAGGCAATATGATATGATCTGTGCCCTCTTGTCACCATTTGTGATGGTGCAGTATAATTCAGCTCTGGCACTGCTAACGAAAACTACCAGACATTGATAACCACTTTTTATGTAGAGCCTTCTGGAATAATCACAAACCATGTCAAGGTGAACTTTCAAGGTCACTAGATTAACCTGAGTTCAGCCCCCTAGTAATAAGAGCGCAAAGCAGACAGCCTTAATTCAGGACAGTTTATGAAACATTTATGTAGCACCAAAACAGCAATAAAGTTGAAATGCCGCGAAAACTAAATTACCAAACCTGAATTGAAGATAAGAGTAAAATGGATTCAACAAAATGACACCAAAATGACGAAAAGCTAATAAGTGGAATTGGATATATGAAGTTTTAAAGTTATTAGTATGAACAGCGCCAAAAAGCATAAAGTGCCAATGATGGTGCATGGTCGAGGTAGACCAGCACGTAAGCATCATTTCAGGGTGGCCTGCTGGAGTGCGGGTCAGATATATCAATCAGGTTCTTCCTGCTCAAAGATTTATCTTCTGACTTTAGTCCTCTACTTTGCAATCCACCACAGGAATACACTTTTAAAGCCACACAGGACCTCAGGGGATGCACTTCGAGACTCACATGTGTTACGTAAGGACCAAACGGCAGGGTCCAGCCGAGGCCCAATAGCCATTGGGCAACTGGGTAGTTGCAGCAAAAGCCTCTTGTAGCTTTTTGTGTACCTGTAGCTTCCACAGGAGGCCAGCCTTATAACCCTTGGAGTCCACTTCTTTTGGCCTGGGTAGAAGAGAGTCCAATCTTTTCAGGGCTTTATGTAGGTTACAGGTAGCAGCTTCAGTCCTCTTTTGATCTTTCTCAGGTTCAGAAATTTTCCGCAGTAGGTGCCTGGTGATGCCACATTCATGGGTGACACAAGCTAGTGAGTGGGAATGATGTCTGGGCACTGCCAAACAAATGGGGTAAACGTTCCCAAGGCCAATCCTACTGATTTTGGGCCTTTTCCAGGATGGCAGCAGTCTCTCGCCACACTAATCTTGGGCTCTGAGGGTTGGTCATGAGTGTGGGGAGTGTACTATGGTAATTATAGTGTCCTCTCACTTTTAACACTAAAATTCAGTTTGGCGCAATTACTGTTTCCCAATAAACCGAGAGACAGAAATCTGGTAGAATTAACAAGGGTTTTCCAGCAACCAGACAAGAGATACACAAGACCTGTTTTGGCATCCCGTTACTCGCATTGTGAAGTGCACCTCAAGTGTTAAATGTAAATACCCAGCAGATCTGTCAAGTAGGATAGGACATTCAAGCAGAAGTTGACAATGTAATGTCAAAAAGAGTCCCACTGGGTCTAGTGCTTGCCTAGCTAGGAAGCAAAGGAAGGTCCCTGCCCAGGCAATAGCTAACATTTGCCTATGATGGGTGAGGCCTCTCTAAAGTTAATCCAGTTCCTGTGCCCAACCTCACTGGTCATCCTGTCAAGAGAACAACAACACCTAGCCAAACCCAGGCCTTTGTTCTCTTCTCTGGGAGCAGTTTTCACACCTCCTCAAATTATAATTACTGCTCAGCAGAAGTGGGAGAAAGCATGTAAATGGGTCTCCAGAGGTTGAAGCAGGGACAATCTAGCTTTCTAAACATACTTTATTCCTTAATATTTGTCAAACATCTGAATTCACCTTTGAATTGGATAAGTACTAACTATTTAAAATAGGTGCTTAATTATTTTTCTAGCTGTTTCCTAACCAAAATTAGCATTATTAAATGTAATTATGTAACCCAGTTTTTAGGTTGAGCCCAGGCAACGTGAATGCACTGTCTGCAAGACCTGCTGTAATCAGTACGCGGAATATAATCCTGCCTCCTTCTTGACATTGGTTCACTCCGGTGTTGCTCTGCTTTCCTGGGTCCCTAGAGGTTGGTGCTCCAGAAATTTAACTTTCGTTTTGTGGCAAAGAGTACTGGCCAACTACAGTTTGGTTACACTGTCAGTCTGTATCTGTTTCATTTAGGGACTACTTTGTTTATTCATTTTTTTATCACTATGGCGCCCACTTTCATGGGCCACCATGCGCATAAATTTATTATGCACGGGTGCTTTCATCATTACTTTTATTATCACCATGTTGGCAACTTCACATGCCGCTGTGCACCTAATGTATATTTGCACGAATGCCACACTTTGTTTCAGCATGGCTTCCACTTTCATATTTTTCCTTTCGCTTTTTCTCTCCCTGTGGCTGAGCTGCCTGTTTCTCTCCACACACTACGAGCCCCTGAGTTGATGATGAAGAAATTGCATTAACAAGCCACTGCTTTTTTATGATGATGATTTTCCCTTTCAGTGCATTATAATTTTGTGTATAAGCTAAATATGCACGGGCGCCATGCTTCATGTTGTAGCAAAGCACCACTTTCATCATTACTTTTTTATTATCATGGTGGCCACTTCACGGGCTACCGTGCACCTAATATTTATGTGCACAGGTGGTGCGCTTTGTTTCAGTACGTCTCCTGCTTTCATATTTTTCCTTTCGCTGTTTCTCTCCTTGTGGCTGAGCTGCCTGTTCCTCTCCACACACTTCTCAGTGTATTATAATTTTGTAATATTTCAAGGAAAAAACACACAATCTAATTTCTCCCTTCCTTCAGGGGGCAGAGAATCTATCTCCAAATAGACAGAACAGAAAGAGGAGCAAATTAAAACAAGTTGCCAAAACTAGGATTTTAGGTTTTAGCCTGGTCTTCATTGGCTCTGGATTTTTTCTCTCCTTTTCCCCACTCTTGCCATGATTGAGGTGAATAGTAAAAGTTAAATAAAATATTTATTTGTTTCAGCAGCTCTTGCTTATTGTGCTCTTCACTATTTCAGGTATAATTCATTTATTTTCTTAAATCTATATTCGGTGTAAGGGCAGCAGATGGGGGAGGGCACAGTCTGCTGGTTTCATGCTGATGCAATTCAAATTTAGTAGGGGAGAGAAAGTGCAAAACTCTTTCGATAACTGATTTATTGAGCCAGTTTAACTACATTTAAATACTGCACGCACCTGTACCAGTGCCACTATTCCATACGTACTTCCCAGTCCCTTTTTCACTTTTCTCTCATACGTCCCTCCTCCTCTTCACAGTTGTGCTCTGACTTCTGCCGCTCATTCTCTTACCCTCATCTCTCTGGTTCTTTCTCGCCACCACCAGCAACACTAATTCTTCCACCCACTCCAGCTTTGCCTGTTCATTCTCTCACCACTAATTCTACTCCTCTCTTCCTCATCTTGCCCTCCCCTATCATCCCCTCTCATTCACATTCCACAGTGACTTACTCCGAATACAGATAACAGGGACGACATATCACCCATAAAAAATAAACAGGTAACCTCCACTGTTCGCTCTGATTTCTGCTCTAGCCATTACCCCTCTTTCCCAATTTCCCTCTGCTACACTTTTAATCCCTGGTTCTCGCCCACCTCCTCTCTTCCGCTGTCACCTGCATATTTTCCAAATTCCCTCATTCTCGCACCTGGGACTCTGACCTATATTTCTCCAACATTCTTAACTGTTTCTCTGTTCCCGAGTTCCATTGTTATCTCTTCCACATTGTCCTTCCCGGTCACCCACCCATATCCACGTCCTGCAGGGTCTCTTCACCATCTCCAACTTTTCTCTCTTACCTTCACCTATCCCACTCCCTCCCCATCTAGCAGTCTCCTTACAGTTTCCATCTTTTTTCCATTTTTTTGCCCCCCTTCTGCGATCAGCATAATGTCTACTTTTCACCACTCCACCAGCACCCTTCATTTTTCCCTCTCATATCCAGAGCTTATTCCCCTCACCTCTACATGCTTCATTCCATTTCTCTATCCCTATACAATCAGCATAATTTCACTTAATGCCACACATTTCCACACCACACAATTCAACTCTTCACCTTTGCATTCCTCAGCACATAATTCCACAACAAACCACATAATTCAACTCAACAACACAATTACACAGCACACCACATACATCCAATCCATACCACAGAATTGTACACCATGCTACATTATGAAACTCCACTGCATACCACTCTACAACACCAAATTGCATTTCACATAATTACACCCCATCATGCACAATCCCACTCCACATAATTCATGTACACTCAATACCACATTTTTACTATCCACAAAACTCCACTGCACACCCTGCCACATAATTCCACTGCACAAATCCACTCCACACCACAATTCCACCACACAGAATTCCACAACCAACAATACCAATTCAACCGAAATTTGTTTACTCCACACCACATAAATCCACTACCCTCCTAACCAAAACACATGGGTAAAAGACATTGTTATTTACAACACCAATAGCTCTAACTCTCACAAATGCAAGACCTATTGCATTGCAAATGTTTGTTTCCTTTGGAACAGCTAGCCTTGCTTGAGTGAAAATAGCTTTTGTGGCGTGGCTTTTCCAATGTAACCATATGTTAAAGATTTAATCCCTACATTGAATGCATTTAGATACCACACACCCTGCCTTTTTTAAGATAAGGACTACAGAGGTGTGACATATACATTTAAAATGAAGTTTTGACTTGTCAAAATTGGTTATTTTAGCAGGTTTAATTTGCAGTTTGAAACTGCATCAGCCAAGCTACAAATTAAGCCTGCAGTTATGTTTGCACTGTCACTGTGGTGCAGGGGTCTCCAAAAGGTCAATCGCAAGCTCCCAGTAGCTCTCAGGCTACTTCTGAGTTGCTTGCACATGATAATTACCTGTCAACTGGTGTGCCAATATGCAGCTGACCAAATGCTAGGACAGCAATGCAAATTATTTGTTTCTTTTCTTTCTCCTTTTGTTAGCTATTTGTTTCCTTCTTTTGCTACTTTATTTCTTTTTCCCCATTTCTTCTGCCCATCCTATCTTTCTTCCGCTTCCTTTTATTTTCTCCTTTCATCTACTTCTCTCCTCTTTCTCTCCTTTCGCTTTCTTTTTAACTTTTTTTTCTTTCCCTCGTTCGTTCCCTTCTGCTTTCAAATCTTTCCCTCCTTTCCTGTTTTCCTCTTTTGTTTACTTTCTTTTTTGCTCTACCTTTTTCTACCATTCCTTTAGACTTGTACTCTACTTGCTCTACTTCTCTCTTTCATTCCCACTTTTTTCTGACTTGTTTTCCATTGTTTCAGACTTATTTTTTTCTGCTTTTTCCTTTCTATCGTTTTATTTCTTCCTCTTTTTTTCCTTAGGTTCATTTTTTTCACTGTTATTTCTTCATCTTTGTTTAGCTTCTGTTCCTTTTTCTTCCCTACTTTTTTCTTCTCATTCTTTCTCTTTTGTAATTCTACTTTCTCTCATGACTTTTTTTTATCTCATTCTCACCTTTTTGTTTATTACTCGTCCACTTCTTTCTGTCTCATTTTTCCTTTCATTCTTGTCTTTCCTTTTCCCTCTCTCATGCTTTCTCTCACCCCACCTTTCTCTCTCTCACTTCCTTTCTCTTTCATTCATTCCCTCCTAATAATGCTTTTCTCTTTTTGTATAATTTTCTCTTTCTCTCTTACTCTTTCACATGCTTTCTGCCTCATCCTTTCTTTCATTCTTTCAATTATTCTATCTCTCCTTACATTTTTTCGCCCATTGTCTCCTTTCTCTTGCTCACATTTCCTTTTTATCTCTCTCAACTTCCTTTTTCTTCCTCTTCTCCTCTTTCTTCCTTTAATTCTTTCTTCCTCTTCCATTCTTCATTGCTCTATTTCTGACTTACTTCTTTTCTTTCTTCCTTTGCTTAATGAGGGCTTAGCTTCCTAAAGCAATCTCTTCATTTATCAATTTGTGTACCATTATTGTCTGACTGCTCTACAGTGGACACATCATTTGTTAATAGGTATGAAGTCAGCATGAGTCTCACAAAATATATTATTATTAATGGTCCATCTCCAAATGAGCAGTGTCATCTTATGTATTGCATGACAATGAGAACACAAGACTAAATAGACTCTCCCCTCTCAGTGAGGTTCATTCTAAATTATAGTCTAACCTCTCGGTAAGGTTCATAAACAAGGGACAAGTTTTACCCTTGGAGGCCCCAGAAGTTAACATTTACTGTAGATTTCATGTAATATTACTGCTATATGTTCAACAGAGCAGGACTGGTATAATCTATGAGTGGTGTTTAAATTTAGTGACATTTATGTACCATTGTCTAACAACCAAATATGCTGTAGCTCAGGATGCTTTCCAGAGAACCTACTACAGTGGATGGCATAATGGGTGCTGCATTCCACTAGTGACATTTAACTTACATACCATTTGTACCACCTGTACCATACACTAGGGATTCACACATGCCACTCAAGGGTATGCCAATTTCATTATGTTGAAAGGGGGAGCACAGCCACGTTATCACTGGTTAGAAGGAGTAAAGTGCACAGAGTTCTACAGCCAGCAAAAATATAAGGGGGCAGATTTATGTCGGATTTGCGCCACGTTTAAGCCGCCGTTGCGTCACGCAACGGCGGTGTAAACGTGGCGCATCCCTGCGACCCATTTACAACGTTACGCATCTAAGCAGATGCGTCACGTTGTAAAGCCCTGCGCCACATGTGGGCATTCCGGCGCAGGGTGGGCGTTCCGGGGCAGGTGCGCCTCGCAAAAGTGGCTGAGTGAAATCTACAAGATTTCACTCGGTCGCTTTTAGGCCAATGCTGCGTCAAAACCCTGCGCCTGCTTGAAGCAGGCGTATGGCTTGACGCAGCATTGGACAGATAGGGCACCCCCAAGCCTTGCTGGAGCTGCGTCGCGCTTGCGACGCAACTCCAGCAATGCGCCACCTTTACGGCACAGATGCGTCACGCATTTGTGCCGTTTTTGCCCCATGGTGCATCGCATTGTAAATGCGGCGCAATATGGGTGGCAGAGCTGCGGCACACAATAACTGGCGCATCCCTGGGGATCGCCAGTTATTGTAAATCTGCCCCAAGGTCTAGAAAAAAGTGAAAAATCCAGGATGTTCCTGCAGAAAGGGAACATTTCCTTCACCTATCTACACTGGGGCTAGAACTTTCCCACAAGTTACCCTCAAGTCAATACAGAGTAAATATAGGGAGGTGTCCTGGAACCCCCTTTTGCACAAGGAGATAATGAGAGATCACACTTTTTACTGGGGTGTGTAGTCATGGGTGCTATAGCAAAACACAAGCACAAACACAAGGTTCTGTTGATTTTATACCAGTACTTTTTTTCTAAATCTTTTTATTTAAACAAGCTCATCATACAGTACATAATCTGGAAGCACAGTGTGAGTACATGGATACCATACAGTGTGAGTTGCACATTATGTTTGAGTACCATTCTTCCCCTGCCTCCCGGGTATAGATCACCCACACCCAGAGTGCGGCTGAATCATGTTCACGGATTTGTGCACCGGTATTCCTGCCAGGGTAGACTACTCCTCTGCCCGCTGGCACGAGTCTAGGTCAGCCTCCCACTCTGGCACTGACGGGGAGAGGTGCTCCCCATTGCCTCGCTATGTTGCGCTTTGCCACCCCTTCCACCAGCACTAATCAAAGCCTAGCATGTCTGGACCAGTCCTCACCCTGTTTCATCAAGAGTAACCATTTGATGTCCATTGGCACTCTAACCGCTAGGACCCTGGACATCACCGTTGTCACTCCCTGCCAATAATATTGAATGGTGGGGCACTTCACAAGATATGGTAGAAGGAGCACTCCAGCGCACACCCTCTTGCACATAGTGGTGAATCCACTGCCCCTACTCTGTGCAATAGGGTGTATGAGTAGTATGCCCGATACAATACTTTAAGCTGTATCAGCCAAAATCGAGCTTGGATAGCTATATCCCTGGGGCTTTTTAGGCCCTCCACCCAGTCCCCAGCGTCAATGTTGCCTATGTCATCCATCTAGGTGCACCTCTAAGAAGCCAAGGAATCGGTGCAATTGTTTATCAATTTTCTGTAAATTACTGATATTCCATTGTTCTGAATGGGATCTGCGAGCAAGCAGTTTTCCAAGGGGAGGAGTTTGGCATTATTGACCCTTCTGAATATGAACCCAGAGAGTGTGTCAGAGCTGAAAATTGTTGAGTTTTTGTGTGGTTGAGAATTTGTATTCCTGACTAAATGTTTCGAAGGTAAGCAATACTCCATTCTTCCATTCATCACCCAGACACTGGAGTCCCATCTTTGCCCACATTGAGAAACCCAGTAGATTGGACACCTCACTCTGTTGGTCGCTGTGCAATAGGGAGGTCATGGCTGTCAACTTGGACTGCCATCCCAGATAGCGGTCTGCCTCAATCCAGCATGCCAAGACAGTCGACGTGTGCATTGATAGGCCCTCCCTCTTCTGGCAGGATAGTTTCATAGTTACCTGTGGGCATTGCTTCTCTATCAACCATGTCGGCCAGCTCCCCCAATCTGCGAATACCTAGTCGTGGATCACTGTGAGCTACAAGACCCAAAGTATTTTTTAATGTCTGGGATATCCACCCCTCCATCGTAGGCTTCCCTCTGTAGCTTTACCCGTGCAATATGCGGCATTCCCCCCTGCTACAATAATGCCCGGATGTCCTGGTCAATCCGTTTAAAGAATTCCTGTGAGATGGGGTAGGGCATATTTTGGAGGGAATATATAAAATGTGGTCAGGACATCATTTTATACAAGGGAAACAACACTTACAACGCAACTTTTACAACGCACTACCTTTACAACGAAACGTTTACAACGCAACATCCATTACAACGCATGCCATTACAACGCAACCATTACAACGAATGTCACTACAACGCATACCACTACAACACATGTCATAACAACACAGTCATTACAACGCATACCATTACACTATTCAACACTTACCCTACTGTTGCACCCCCTGGAGTTAGAATAGTAATTTTTACCACTACACTATCCAACACTTACCCTACTGTTGCACCCCTGGAGTTAGAGTAGTAATTTTTACCCCTACACTATCCAACACTTACCCTACTGTTGCACCCCCTGGAGTTAGAATAGTAATTTTTACCCCTACACTATCCAATACTTACCAAACATGCATGTAATGGTATGCGCTGTAATGGTATGCGTTGTAAATGTAGTATGCGTTGTAGTGGAATGCGTTGTAAAGGTAGTTTCAAAGAATTCGTTATAATGGCATGCGTTGTAATGGAATGCGTTGTAATGGATCTTACGGTGTAAAAAATGCATTGTAAAGGTATGCGTTGTAAAAGTATGCGTTGTAACGACATACATCATTTGTACAAAGCTGCCCTGCCTATCAGAGATAAAACAAGGGTGCGCCAATGTGTCTTGTCTGTATGTAGTCTGTCTAATTGTGGGGTAATGTTCCACTGTATGGAAAGCTGCTGGTCTTGGTTCGCAAAAATTACAACATATTTTAATCCTTCCGTTTCCATTGGGGCCGAACATCCCTTCAGAAGTGTCAGGGAAAGTACCAACAGGGGAAACACAACTGATTTAGCCTAGTGGAATCTTTAGCCCACATAGCTACTGAAGAGTTCAAAGATATGGAGTACTCTGGCTATTGAAAAATATGGCCTGGGGATGTATAGCACTATGTCGTCAGCATATAGGGAGAAGAGTTCCTCCCAGCCACCTGGCAATGGAATACCCCATATTAACGGGTCACTACGGATCCAGGATGAATAGTAGAAAAGTTCAATAGTGCTCAGCCCTTTTCTTGCCTGGGCAGTTACAACCTGGTCCTATTCAGATTCAAAGCCACACCCAATAACCATCAGAAAGTTCATTTATGCCAGCGTATTGTCACACCTGCATTTGCCATGCTTTAAATGAGCAGTTAATTAAGAATAATTTGCTATTAAAAGTAAAAAAAAACTTCATGTGTTTTACCAGTGCACATTTTACCTCTAAAAGCTGGTGGGAAACAGACCATAAGTAAATAATTTCCACAGAAACCAGGTGCAGAAGCTCCATTTTACACTGTAAATCCCCCTTTTTAAAGATAGCAGTACGTTACAGCTCTGATTACCACCAGTGGTTTAGTATGGGTGCTGCGGGCCCCAGTGCAAGGAATGGAAAAGGTCTATGACTGTGCTGGACGGATAGAGGCAGGGGGCAGGAGTCAGTTTGGGCATGAGATTAAGAAAATAAATTAAAGCTTCTTGGATTAATTTCTCATACACACTACATACTTGTTTTCACACAGGAAACAACAAGTTACAGCACATGAGGCATTCAAACCAATAAACTAGGATTGTGAAGGACGGAATGTAGCCACACACTGGCAGACAAAAACACAGCTGTGAGGTTTTTATTCCTTTGGACTAATATGACCTTTAGTTGCCTCCGGCTTGAGCTCTTAGAATATAAACAGAAGTAGAGCTCCCTAAACTGATCAGGTAATCATGCAGATTGTGCAATAGTCAATTAACTCCTTAGAGCAATGTTGTACAATATGCTGATCTTAAAAAAAGGAAAATGTACTAGTTAGAACCCCTTTCAGAGGGCCACAGGGCCCACAGGGGTTACTGAGCTCAACCGTGGTGGTTGAGCCCTTTTTCTCTTAATGATCCGGGACCCAACTACTATGGATCCCAAGCCATTAATCTAAGTTCCCCTTCTCTGCATGACTCAGTGAGGTCAAGCAGTCAAGGCTTCCTATGGGTTGACACTGATCTTGACCAGCAGGTGACACTGGTGCTCCAGTCTTCAGGGCAGGTGATCTTTGTGTCTTGGGTGATGTCCACTCACCCAGCAGGGAGAAGGCCTTTGACCCAATCGTGGTCACATGCCGAAGTGTTGCAGAGCTTCCTCTTCTGCCAGGTCATCTAGCTGCTTGGCAGATGATAAATCCTAGGGTCTCAACCTCCCCTTCTTATAGTCCATTGCCAGGCACCAAAATGCAATTGAGTCTGAGTCTTTGAATTTTTATGTTGGAGTTTTGCTTCTTTTGAAATAGACACTTTTCTTTATAACTCACAAAAGACTATCTGTGGCAGCAGGCAAGACTCCAAAGCTGATTGTCTCACAACACAAATCATAGGAGTGGCCAGAGTTCACATTTAAACATCTGTCACATTGATATGTGCATCAAAAGGTAAATAGCAGACCTCCAACTCTACTCTTTATGATTCCCGTATCAGCCCCAACTCCGTCTGTGAGATATTTCCAGTCCCCTTCCCTGTTATCTATCAATGAATAAAAGAGCAGTCTTTTGAACTATGAAGGGAGTCTCTTCATTTTTACCTCTAGTGTGTGTCCCAACCAGTTCACAGGAAGGCAGCAATACACAAATATGTCTTGTGGGATTCCTTTCTTCCTCATGTCTACACCAGGATGGCCTGGGCATCACAAATTGAACCCAGAGGTCCTCAATCTAATGTACCAGTGAAAGCACACTTACTTAATGTACATTTACAGCAGACTTACTTATTATCATCACTAGTACCTCCATACGTTGTGCTCTTACATGTATACATGCATTCAGCACGCCCATCTCAGTCTGTGTGCACTGTTCACTTCTTAAGCTTTTCTACATCTAACCAGGGTGTGCTATTTACAAACACACAATCTTGCCAGCACAGGTACA
The DNA here is from genome assembly GCF_964263255.1 of Lissotriton vulgaris. Classification (NCBI taxonomy): domain Eukaryota; kingdom Metazoa; phylum Chordata; class Amphibia; order Caudata; family Salamandridae; genus Lissotriton; species Lissotriton vulgaris. The sequence goes on along the minus strand of NC_141691.1, from coordinate 486,876,408 downwards.
CTTAGCATGTGCACGCTGCACAACACTTCACGCAACCACACTTACACCTAACACATGCTCTCATGGTGCATGTACTGCACAGCACTTCATTTCTTGTGTTATATATTCTGTACAGACATACAAACACTCAGTAAATGCACTAACCACGCACATACTGCTCAGTACTGCTCTATCCATGTCCTGTACCGTTCCCAGGCACACATACATCCAAACATACATCCAGTGCAGTGTCACTACGCCTGCTGCTCTGTGCAGCACTCCACATACACCTGATGTAGGCCAAGGGTGAGTTAAGCAGACAGCAGCTGAACTTTAAAAAAGGTGTGAGCCTGGAGACCTCACTCAAGTAACACTGGGTAAAAAGGTCCTGTTCACTACTACTGATCCTTACACTGTATGCTGTGACTACTGCGCTCATGCTGCTTAACTCCTGGTGAAGTTAGTAGCCTTCCACCACTGTGAGATGAGTGCAGCACTTTGGGTGCCCCTCACGGTTCAAAAAGATAGCAATTCATGAAATAGGCCTATGTCAGAGCGTACACTCATGTTCTGTGTTTGCCTGTAACAAAGATCAGCTTTAGGAATACACACAACAGTACACTTGGGCACTCAGGGCAGTATTATACACCTTTTCAACCGTGCAGAGGACTTTTCAGTTGCAAGAGTTCTAAGAAGCTATAATTTTGCCAATTGCTCAAATTGGTGTTAGCACATATTTGAAACACTCTTCGTGGTATCTTACCCCCTCAACCACTTATATATGTCAATGTTTTGAGCATGATGGGAATTTTGTTCCTTCTCTATTTAACTAAATGACAGACTACCATCCTCTAGTGTGACTCCAATTTCTGCCTACTTGCTGCCTTTGTTAGAGGTAGGTGACCACAGAGCATGTGCCACCTCTGGCAGGCTTACTTTCTTCCAACGACCTCAGTCATGTCACCATGTTGAATACGGAAATATTTCTTCGCATGCCATTATTACTGTGGTGTCCAGGATGAACAGCAAGCTAAGAGTAGTGGTGAACTCAGGACTGGGCAGGGGGTAGCAATATCTGTCAGTCAATGAGTCATGGAAATTATAGGCATTTGCTTGTTACACAGTTCTTAGCCTGCACTGGTGGTTGGGGAGCTCTTGCCATGGCCAAAGCAGAGCACGTGAGAGGAGAATTCATAGGGTTCCCAATGTCATTTAAGCATGTACATTTACTGTGATTACTCTTCCCTGCACTGCTTTCATACCCCACGTAGGTGGGGCAACACACACCTTCTTGTGGTGGTCAATTGCACAACCAATAGAGTGACCTTTGACCCTAATTTTAGACAAGTGTGATGCAGGACGTCCTCGAAAAACTTTGAATCTGTAAGATAACAGAAATTATTTCTAACACAAGATCATCATGGCATGCTCACTGTCTAAAGTAAGAGGACATATTAGCACAGCAAGTGAGAGAGTGGTGGTGGGTCGGATAGGGTGAAAGCAATTATTGGAATGATTGGTGGGCCTGTTGTGGCTTCAGAAAATCACCCCCTTTCCAGAGTGGGCCTGATTCTAATGGTGTGTAAACATAGTATGTTAGAAATTGGATTTCTGGCTGCCTGATGTGTGAGCCCTGGTCAATCAACAACTACAATCCTAGTCAGGGTAAGGGACAAGAAACCCCAAATTAGCCTGTGCTCAACCCCCTGGTAGCTTGGCACAAACCAGCCAGGCTTAATTTAGGAGCAATGTGTAAAGTATCTGTGCAACACTTCAAACAGTAACACAGTAAAAACACCACACAAAACGAATCCCACACCAGTGTTTGACCTGGCATCATTGTCTTGGTTTTCCCTCCCTTTTTGCCCTCTGACCTCCAGTTTTTCTGACTTCATTTTGTCTGGCTTTTGGATTCAGGGCCCAAAGTGCAGGTGCTCTTTCCGTAAAACAAGGTAACATTGGCTTACCCACAATTATCATAGTGAATTAGGCCCTAGTAAAGTGCACTACCTGTACCAAGGGCCTGTAAATTAAATTTACTGGTGGGTCTGCAGCATTGATTGTGCCAACCACTTCAGTAGCACTTTAAAAAATGTCTCGGACCTGCCATTGCAGAGTCTGTGTGTGCAGTTTAAACTACCATATGGATCTGGAAAATAACCCACTTGCCAAACTTAAACCTTCCTTTTTAATACATATAATTCACCCCTAAGCTGGGCCCTAGACAGCCCAAAGGGCAGGTTGCAGTGGATTATTTGAAAGGCAGGACATGTAGTTTTAAGTTTTACATGTTCTGACAGTGAAAAACTATTACAGTGTTTTTTCGCTACTGCAAGGCCTCTCTGTCCGATAGGTTAGCTTTGGGATTACCTTACTATATTTTATACTTTTCATTTCCAATTGGGACACTCCGAAGATGACACTGTAAATCTCTGATACGAGATCGGGAGCGCGGACTGCCTCCAAACTAAGACATACCCGTCTTTTCACTGGTGTCCCGTTACCTGGGGACACATGGAAGGATCCCTTTTCAACCTTACGCTTTTACTTTATACTTAACCCGTGTCGCTACCGGGTCGGAAGTATCACCGGCATCGCGATTATAAGACCATTGTGACAAACATACAGACCTGAAGAATCACAATTGTACCACTTGAATTGAAACACGTGTCGGCTGGTTTGTTTTCTTTTTGTATTGATCTGGATTGACATAATAAATACGTATTTATTATACACTTGATGTCGACCTCCATAATCTCGAAGACAAAAATAATGTTTGACATTTATTTAGAATTTAAATGGTACACTTAAACCATTATCCCGATACGTGTGCACAGGACTTGGTTTCCAATGGATTGTTCAGGTCTTTGACCCACACACTGTGGTTGTTTCACTTGTCATTGTTCCCCCTGACATGTCAGCACCGTACATACTCACCTTCAGCCAATAATTTTAGCGTACATGCCAGAGCGCCATTACTTCCTGAACTTAAGCTAAACCCTCCGCCGATACAAATGGGACAAGATAAGTGTTTCGAGTTTGGTGTCTTTGGACTCAAAATTTTAAGTCACAACTTAGAGTAAAGTAGAGTTTTAAAATGTACGTTTAAAAATATCACCTTTAGAAAGTTTGCACTTTCTTAATTTAAACATTCCGAACCTCTGACTGTCTCTGAATATGCGTCTGGGCTGGGTTTACATTCCCTCTAGAGAATCACACACAAAGGGAGATGAGGTGTTATATTCACATTCTGATGGACCATCACCAGGGTGATGGGCTGTTAGACTTGTCATCCTTAGTGTGGTCTTTCCCCATATATATTGCCTTTTGCCTCACATTTGTGCTGATTCTTTTGTTGGCCTCATGACTCTGAGCACTTTATCACTGCTAGTCCGTGCTAAAGTGCATGTGCTTCTCCCTTTAAACCTGATGAAATTGGTATACCCGATTTGTTCTACTGGTAAGTCCCTTGTAAAGTGGTATACCATCTACCTAGGGCTTGTAAATAAAATGCTACTAATGGGATGCAGCACTAATTGTGCCACCAACAGAAGTAGCCTTTCAAACCTGTCTGAGGCCTGCCTCTGCAGTGCCTGTATGTGCAGTTTACTGCCACTACGACTTGTCATTTAAAACAATTTTCCAGGCCTTAATCTCCCCCTTTATTACATATCAGTTACCCCAAAAGTAGGCCATAAGTTACTCTAAAGGCAGGGTGCCATGCAAGTAAAAGATAGGACATGTACTTTAATGCTTTGCATGTCCTGGTAGTGACAAACAGCCCATTTGATTTTTCACTACTGTGAGGCCTACCCATCTCATAGGCCAGCATTAGGAATTCCTTAATACACTTTCAAGTTGTAATTCCTGATCAGAGAGCAGTAGCTTTTTCGTGTTTCATATCATGGAATGGTAATGATAAATCCACCTTACTGGGGGAGTTGGATTCAACCCTATTTTAGAACTTGCCCTTTTAGAAAGTGGACATTTCTCTGCACTTGCTGTTCTATGTTCCTGACAGTCTGTCTTCTATTAATCTCTGGGGTGGGTGACAACTACACCTTGTGCATTCCCTCTAGGCAGCCACAAACACAGGAAGGTGAGTCTCATCTGCATTATGAGCACTCATCTACATTCATCTGCAGTCTGACGGGTCTTCCTGGACAGGGAGGAATAGGAGGGGCTGACACTTATACTTCAATAGCTAGTCTCCTGTCCACACACAAATTGTGATTCTCCTATTACCATGATTAGAGAATCTGGATACATCAATGCTGTCCCCTTCCGGATCTAAACAAAGATACATAAATGCTGTCCCCTTCCAGATCTCTGGAGTTCCTAGGTTTCACAGTAGACACATTGGAGTGTCTCCTTTTACTACCTTCAAAAAAGATTACCAAAATCAGGAAGGAAATAAGACATGTCCTGAAACAGCAAGACTTATCTCTGAGAGAGCTAGCCAGGATTCTGGGCATCCTCTCCTCCTCCATCCAAGCCATCTTTCCCTGTATTTACTCCCCACAAATAGCCTGGCAGACAGGACTGGGTTGAAAGGGATCCTTGTTCACTTCTGAGTCTTGCTTTGAAACCCCTCCCCTACATCAAAGGCACTATTGGGTATAAGTACTGGGTCTCTGACCCCTTAAAATCAGACACTCCTGCATCTTGAACTGAACCCCTGCCCTTCGTTAGTTACGGCCACATATGACTTCCAGACTTTAATGCCACCTGAGGGACGTTTCTCACTAACGTTTGAGTGAAGCATACAGGAGATTTGTTCTCCCAACCCCTGGCTAGCTCTGCTATATTAATATATGCAGCCACTGGGGAGATGCCTTTTACAACATAAGATGTGTCATTGTATCTAGAATTCTAATTTCTTTTAGCCATTGGTGAGGTGCATTTTAATAACACAAGTTCTGCATGCCACAACTTTGCATCTTGTATCTAGAATTTAGTTTTCCGTTGTTTTGTACAATTTGTGTACACCACCTAAGCCTGTGAAATCATCTGGGGTTGCGGTATCCCCTTGAAATAGATTTTTTTAGATGCTCAGTTGAAAATTCTTGCCCTGTTGATGACCATGTAATTATAAAAAGGTCGAAATGCCGTCAACGCATATGTGGCCGTAAATAACAAAGGACGCATCATCTTGCTTGTTGTTGTTTCAGTTCTGTCCTGAACCTCCTTTGCTATGTAATCCCTTCTGTTTGCCACTTGTCTGGTTTTGTATTGCACAACAAACTTTTCATGTACCAGTGTATGTTTCTGAGCGTATTGTCTTAAATTGTTTTTACTAATTATATATTGAATAAACTTGGTATACTGTTCTAATATCTCTTATATGGTTTTTTTTTCCTCTTCTTCCTTTTCTATTTAGTTTTGTTGCATTGTTTTCTTTTTTTCTAAAAGTTTAATTCGTTGTTAGCGATTGTTTGTAAAATTGGTATGTTCACGATATCTTGAACCGCTGTTAGGACCAAGTTCAGGTGTACAGGGCTGCACCTGTTGTCGATAATGATTCTCCAGGTTCTGGGCTTCAGAAGCGGGTTTTGCAGCTGTTTAGCTACAAAATCTTTGCATCCTCACCACTACGACAGTCGGAACCGATGCATTCCTCTTCACCGCTATGCAGAGCATGTTCGATGACAGCAGTTTCACAGTCTGCGCAGCCCAACAACAATGCTCTGTGCGGCTCAACGATGAGGCAACGCCTTCACTTTAGCAGAGCTTGACAACAATGCAGTGACCCGATTGCGAAGAAAAGATCAACACCTTGTGCCCTCAACATCTTCGCTTTGCTCCATCCAAAGTACTTTCTCAGCGGGCACTGCATAGGTCCGGTATCACGTCTACCCTCCATCATGGTCGACCTGAACTTTGGACTAGTACCATTTCCTCATGGCCTCAAGGAACTTTTTGACCACTACTAACTTCTAAGCACAGTTTTTGCATTTAATCTTTATAAATTCATCTCTCGACTTCTACTGGTGGGATTTTTGTTGTTTTGGTCTTGTTTTGCTCAGATACATATTCTTTATTTTACTAGGCCTGTGTGGAGCATTTTTGTAGCATATTCATTCTATTACTGTGTGCTTGTGTTGCACAAAATACTTTACACAGTGCCTCTTTAGATAAGCCTGACTGGTCTGTGCCAAGCTGCTAGTGAGTGATCACTGGTAATCTTTTAGTATGCATCTAGCTTACTCAGACTAGAGTGGTGGTTCCTTCCTGGCCAGGTGCATGCCTCAGCCAACCAGGAATTCCATTTCTAGTATGGGCCTTCCTGAGCTAGATGGGAGGAAGGAACTGACACTTGCACCTGAAAGGGGCTGTGCCTGTCCCTGCACAAAGAGATGCATACCCCTCTGTAGTGAGCCTGGAGCCAAGGCAGGAAGGAAGAGGACCTTGTTCACTTCAAAGGCATCTATTTGAAGTCTCCCCCACTTCAAAGGCACAACTGGGCATAAGTATTAGACCACTGACACCACCAACTCAGTACACACTGGACAGGAGGACACTCTGCCAGGAAGAAGGACTACTGTGCTGCTGGAAGGACAGATACTCTTCTGGACTCTGTTGGATTTGCTGGACTCCTGATCTGCTGTGCCTGCCTTGCTGCCTGTTTTCTCCTTGCCTGGGGGTGATAAGGACTGGACCTGAATCTCTACATCCCCAGAACCAAGTGACTTAAAGGGCTTGCCTGCTTGACTATTGTTCTGTAGTCTCAGCGACATCAAAGACTGCTTTCCAACCAGAACCTGGACTCTGCCATCTTTGGTCCCTTCCCTGCAAAGTGGTACCAATCCCGCCCATTGACGGCAATAAATCACAGCTCCGAAGACACCACAGCTCCGACAGCGCTGCATCGCCTTCATCGCTGGGAGTTTGATGATGATGCATCTCCCCACTGCACAGTTCAGAACCGACTCATAGCCTACATCCAACGGGATATACGTTGAAGCATCGTCTCCTCCACTCCTCGCAGCTGCTCCTCAACGTCGACACTTGTTCACCCTGAAGGTACTGTTTCAGTGGGGCCTACATGGCTTCTGTATCCGCCCTCCACTCCATCGAGGTCAGCTTGACTTTTCAGATTTGACCCAATTCAGTGCGAGAATAAAGCCCTCGATAACTTCAGTTCTATTTAATAGATTTTTGGTATTTTGGTCTTGTTTTGTTCATTAAATTAAGCTCTGTTTTTCAAATCTGGTGTCGATCATTTTTGGGTGGTGTTTTTCACAGTTTTACTGTATTAAGTGTTGCACAAATACTTTACACGTTAAGCCTGCCTGCTCTGTGCCAGATGGCGAGAACAGGTTCATTATGGGTGTGTATCTGATTCACCCTGGCTAGAGTGGTGATCCCTACTTGGACAGGGTGCATACCTCTGCCAACTAGAGACCCAATTTCTAACAGCCAGATTAGAAGAATAGAGCAAAATATAATAAATAAGACAAGACCAAACAACAAACATCCAATCAGTGGAACCAGAGTTATGAATTTTTAAAGAATAAACTATAAAATCGTATCTCAAAGCATAAAGCAGCAATCCCAGCTATATGGTCGTGCTGGGCCGGGTTAAAGTCAAACGTTCAAGCCAACTGCGATGGAGTACAGGTTGGAGACAGTCCCATATTACTCCCCCTGAAGGTGTACCTTCTCAAGTTTTGTGCAAAGAGTCCTGTTTGTGTTGGAGAAGGTCGTGGCAAGCAAGGAGAGTGTCATGGACGGTATGATGCAAACATCAGGCAAGGCATCACAGATGGACCAGCTGTTACTTTACGCTGGTGGTCTTCTGCAGGCAATCAATGCTTGCTGTGCAAAGAGATAGACTGGCGGTGGCTCCAGCTCAATTTTTGTGCAAGTGGCATGTCCTTACTGGGAACAGGCCCATTGTTAGTTTTGAAATTCCCATTCCTGCAATGCACCCATTTAATGCTCTGTAAGGTTAGCACCATCTGTATTCATGTTATGCAACCCACTAAGTTATCCCCGTAATATGCAGGATTCAAGTAAGCGTGTGTGATTCTATTTTGTATTTTGTGATCTCTATTAAGCTGATTAGACTGTGCCTGAACTAGGCCTCATTGTTCGTATTGCTTTCCTCAGCAGAACACTGCATTTCATTATTATTTTCTCTTCTCTTCAAGGCTGTTGCTCGACTTATTAATGAATAGGCCATTATGCTCTCGCATACCTATCCGAGCATGTAGTTGTGCTCCCACGTTAGGAGATGCTGAGGCTCAGCGCAGTAACCTTAGATTGCGGATAACGTGTACCCATCTGCCAGTTGATAGCTCATCCCTCTGTGCCCTCTTTGTTCATGTTCGGCCGAGGCCGGTAACTTGCCACTGTGGGCGTGGTTGGAGGCTTTTGGGAAGATCAATTACGTGTTGTAGACTGTTGGGGAGCCAGTCCCTCGGCAGACATCTTAGGGTGCAGGTCAGATTGGACTCCTCTGCAGAGTATTGCTAATAAATGTGTGTTTGTATTCTCTACTGTCTGAACGACTCTTCATTCTTGGGAAGGCATGGCAGGTGGTTGTAAGTAACTCAGGTGGCCCCTGAGGGCCACTTCCTTCACCATTCTTGGTAGGGAAGAGCCCAAAGCATGATTTTAAGAGCCCATGAGCCACACCAAGGGTCAGGAACCTGAGAGGCACCATTTGGAGGTCAGGTATTCACTGCAGCGGAGTCCAGGAATGGATTGGGGAGACCTTTATGTCCCTAAGGCTCAGATTAGGAGGTGAACAAACCAGCCCTGTAAGCCATTCTGGGGTTTTGGGTTCAAGATGAAGTTGCAAGTCCAGTTCTTCTTCCCTAGAACAGAGGGCAGCAGGCCAGCACCACAAGGCAGCAGTTCCTTTAAAGCAGCAGAGTGGTAGTCCTGGTAGCAGCACAGCAGTCCTTCTTCCTGGCAGAGTATCCGAAGGTCCCGAAGTGTACTGAAGATTTAGTGTCTGAAGTCCTTCTTTTATACACAGTTCTGCCTTTGAAGTAGGAGAAGCTCCTAAAGGCATGCATTTGAAGTGCACAGATGCCCTGCCTTCCTGGCGTCATGCTAACTACAGGGGGTATGCAGCCCTTTGTGTGGAGACAGGACACAGCCTATTCAAGTTTAAGTGGGGCTGGGCCTCTAGTAGCATTTAATTTACAGGTCCCGGGCACATATAGTGCCACTTTACTAGGGACTTACAAGTAAAGTAAATATGCCAATTGGATACCAGTCAATTTTACTATGTTTTAGGGAAGGAGAACAAGCACTTTAGATGTTGCTTTCTAGAAGTCAGCTCTGTTAAGGGGTGGTAACAATGATGCCATGCCCCTTGGAAAATTTCCTGTAGTAACCTGTGAGGCCTAGGAAGTCTCTAACCTCTGTCGGAGACTTGGGGGGTTCCCAAGCCAGAATGGTTTTATTCTTGGCTAGGATGGGCTGCACCTTGCCTTCCACTTGGTAAAACAAGTAGACCACTGAACCCTGCCCTATTTGGCACCTATTCATCTTGAAAGACAGGCCTGCCCTCTGCAGAGCCTGAAGCACTTATCTGAGGTGGCACAGGTGGTCCTCCCAGCTAGAATTGAAGACCGCAATGCCATCCGCAGAGGCAGAACTGACATTCTCCTGCTCAACAAGGACCTGGCTGACCAATCTCTCTTTTGCCCCCTCAGTCAAGGCAATCTGCCAGCACCCAGAAGTTAGATCAAAGGTACTGAGGAACTTGGCAACTCCCAGCCAATCTATGCATTCATCAGCTCTGGGGATGGGGGTCACACCAGTCTTGGTGACTGCATTAAGCCCACGGAATCCACATAGAACCTAAGTTCTATAGTGACACCTGGAGAGGCAGCCTTGGGGACTAACACCGCTGGACTGGATCAAGTCTTTTTGAGGGCTTAATAACCCCTAACTCCAGCATCTTAGAGACCTCCTCCTTAACCCCTTTCATGCTCATGACAAGCTCAGCTCGTCATGCAGTACACTGCTTGTGTGCTCATGACGAGCTGAACTCGTCATGAACCATGGAAATCATAGTCTCTCAGCACAGAGGGAGAATTGCTGTAGCATTGATGTGGTTAATGCTGGTTTTCACCTTATCAGACAGCTCTTCACAAGTGTGCTGTCCCCAGTTTCAATATCTTGAGTACACCATGTAGTGAGTCCTGGGGCAAGGGATAATAAAGAGGTAAACTGCCCCAGCAACTGGCAGCAGTCTCTCTCCTGTTCTAGGGTCAGTATAAGGGAGAGTCTGACACCCTCCTCTGACCCATCCTCTTCTTTGGAAGAAAGGTGGTCTGGGACATTCACTCAGCTCTTTCACTTCATCGTCTGTGATCAGGGGTCTGATCAACTCAGACCTCTCAAAGTAGGGTTTGAGGCAATTGACGTGCAGGTCCATTGAAGGATTCATGGGAGTCTCAAGGTCCACCAGGCAGGTGACATCACTTTTGCATTCCTTTATCTCATAGAACTCAGTCCAGCAACCTTGTAGGGTCCTGGGTTCCACCAACTCCAAAACCCACACTTTTTGGCCAGACTGAAACTCAACCAGAGTAGCGCTCAGTTTACACCACTGTTTCATGCCCTACTAGCTGGAGTCTAGATGTTCCTGTGCTTTCTTCCAAAAGTGCTTCAGCTGGTTACTGAGGGTCAGCATGTAGCTGGCCACATCCTATGGGGCCTCACTGGGAGTTCGCTCCCAGCCCTCCTTCACAAAACTGAGAGGTCCTATCACATGCGTGCCCATATGGAAGTTCCAAGGGGCTGCAGCCAACCGTCTTCTGCCATACCTCCCTGCAGGCAAATAAAAAGCATGGCAGGAGGACTTCCAACTTTTGCCTCATCGGCTCTAACTGGCCAAATATTATGCAGATTTGAGGCCTATTAAATCTCTCAACATTAGTTTGAAGATGGTAAGTAGTGTAGAACGAGTAGTTTACCCCACACACCTTCCACATGGCCTTCATGCACACCACCTCCTTGAGGAATCCACATCAGTGACTTGACCACTGTGGGCACAGGCAATGTTCTCAGAAGCGTTGCTTTTAGTAGTGGGTGACATGGTCCACTAATACCAGAATGAACCTGTTGCCCATGGCTGTCTTGAGGTCCAGTGGCCCAACAATGTAGATTCCCACCCTCTCAAAGGGGGTGCCAATAGAATAAAAAGGTTGCAGGAGATCCTTATGATTCGGCTCTGACTTGCCACAGGCCTAGCATGTAGGCAGGACCCGCAGAAAGCATCTCAGGCCCTCCACATTTGAGGAGAATAAAAGTGGGAGACAAGCCTGTTAAATGTTTTTGTTTTGCCCCTAATGACATGCAAGGGATACATCATGTGCCAGATCCAGGGGGAAAGCCCTGTAGCACTGGGGAACCACAAACATATAGGCTGCACCAGACTCAGGAGCCTTAGGCTCATTATACAGGAGACCATTCTCCCAATTAATTAGGTGATCACCAGAGGGGTCGCCAGCTACCTGGGTGTCAGCCTGCTGCCGAAGGCCCCTAAGAGTAAGGCACTCTATCTGTACCTCTCAGAACCCTTCCCTGATGGAACCCCCTTTGTGCTGTCAGTTGGCAGGCCAGCTCAAGCAGGTTCCTGAGGGAGGCAACATTCTCCCCTGTAGGCTCTTGGGCTTCCCCTTATGTTCAGCCTCCTCCCAGATGCTGGAGGTTTCATGGGTGGGTTTCCTGTGGCCCCTGCTCTTCCTCTTTTTTGCAGGCACCTGGGTCAGTCTTCCAGGTACCTCCTCACTACCATTTCAGGCGGCCATGGACTGTGTGGTCAGGAACTCCCACTCAGGGAACCCAAACATCTCCAAAAGGGACCTAAGCTCCACCTCATTCCACATGGTGTGCTCCAGCTTATTGGCAATCAGACAATCCACTGGCATGGACAGACTCACAGATACCCTTAAGTAACATGAGACACCCCCCCCCACTCAGAAGGAACCAGAGCCACTTGGTAGTGACTCTTGTGGATGTCTGCTTCAACAACTTGATGGAACGTATTAGGTACTACCTGCTCTGATGGTTGTCATTGTGGCTCCGATGTCTCTCAGAGCCTCCACCTTCTGACCATTCATGGTGACCCACTGTCATACCATCATTGTGAGTTTTCTTTACCATCTCTCCATCACCCAGGGACACTTGAGGTACCTTTACACTGTTCCATCCCCTAAGTGGGAAAATCTCCTCCTCAGCTCTACACTAGCTAACTCCAATGACTGCCCACTAGCGGGAGGCTGTGCCCTCTTGAGACACTTGGCATCCCCCTTGAAGAGCCCTTCCAGTTAGCACTGCTAGCACTTGTGGAGTTTCTTTCTTGAAGACTTATTCTGAAGGAACCATCTCTTGTTTTTCTCAGATGAGGATGGGAGTTCTGACCCATGGAACTAATTTGGGGCCCTGTAGAGAACTCATTGCTTTTATATTTGTCCCCTTCTTCCTTCTTCTGATGAGAACCTTGCCCTCCCTTGTGGTGATCCCCTCAGATACCTTCATATGGACCCTGGTGCTGACCCAGCGATCCGCCTTCTTAGCAAGCTCCCTGGAGTCAGTGAGCTTACTGTCAATCAAGTGTTGGTGCAGAGCTGCAAAACAAAGACTGAACATGTGCTTTTTTGCAATCAAATTATACAGCCCTTAGTGATCCTTTATTTTACTGTCTTTCACTCAACCATCCAGATCCTTGCAAAAGGATTCCATGCAATCTACCCAGGCCTGTTGGGCTAATTTCTGACTGTCCCTGAACTTCTGCCTATACTTCTCTGAGTAAGACCATACTTATTGACACGGGCTTTGTTCATGGGGTGTATACCCCATCCTGTCTCCTTTCTCTAGGGCCAGTAGGCTGTCCCCACCCTCATTAGGATATGCCTCCACAGACTTGCCACCGAATCCTCCTCCAGGATCTTTTGCATCTGTGAGGCAATCTCATAAGCCTCAAACCACTTGTCAATATCATCTCCCACAAGAAAAGCAGGCACCACACCTATATGAAAATGGACCCTCATGTCTCCAGAGGGCACTGTAGATATGCTGTAACTATTAATGCTGGACTCCACCTGCCTAGCTCTGATGTCCAGCTTCCTGAGACTTAGTGGGCCATTCTCCTTTCCTACAAGGCTCTTTTATCCTCTGCCTTCTCCCTTGCCAGCCCTCTCAGCCCCAGCATTCTTTGCCTCAGTGATAATTTATTTTCCTTCGTTTCCAGCTTTAATTTAGACAGCTGTAACTTCAGATTCCTTTCTTCCCTCCAGTCCTCCAAGTCCTCTGGGGCTCGGGCCCCTGGAAGACATGCTGTTCCCTGCACTGGGAGGGATTTCCAGTCCTGGGAGTAGGTTGCCCCCATCCTCAACAGGCTGCTTTCCAAGACCATTCGGCAGGTCATGCTCTGATCTATCTTCATCATCCTCTCCCTCCTCATCATCTTTGGGCAACTGGTGTGCCTCTTTCCATGCCCTCAAGGTCTTTTGGAGCTCCACCTTCCTGGCGCTCCTTCCGGTGGGCAGCCCCCTCTGCTGGAACAACTCCTTGAGCTTTACCATGGTGTAGCTCTCTAGGTTGGCAAGCTGAAACTCGACCCCTACATGTAGGGCTACAGACATAAACAGTGAGATAGAGTAGGAATAATTTTAAAATCAAAAAGGCCAATTGGGGAGAATTTAAAACTCAAATTGGTCTTAGATATGGGATGGTAGTTTAAACCAAATCACTGTATGGCACTGCACAAACACAAGTGCTATCCTCACTGCTGATCACCAATGTTAGAATTTGGATTGTTGGTTGACTGGAGTGTGAGCCCTCGTCAAGCAGCAACCACAATGCTAGACAGGGTAAGGCACAAGCAACCCCAAATTAGCCTGTGCTCATCCCCCTGGTAGTTTGGCATAGAGCAGTCAGGCTTAACTTAAGAGGCAATGTGTAACATTTTTGTGCAACACCTCCAACTGCAACACAGTGAAAACACTACACAAAAAAATCTCACACCATGTTAGAAGAATAGAGCAGAATGTAATAAATAAAACAAGACGAAAACACCAAAAATCTAATCAGTAGAATCGGAGGTATACATTTTTAAAGAATAAACTGTAAAATAGCACCTAAAAGCATAAAGATCACAGCTATCTGGTCATACGGGCGCATGTCAAAGTCAAAAGCTCATACTGCCCTCTATGGAGCGCGGGCGGATACAATCTCAGATTAGTCCAGCTGAAGGTTTACCTTCTCAAGTTTTGTTGCAAGGACCCTTTCGCATTGCTTAGGGTCGTGGGGAGCAGGGAGAGTGTCCCAGTTGGTGGTCAGCAGGGTTTGAAGAGCAGGCCAGGCATCAGTGACAGATAGACTGGTGCTTCGCATTGGTGGTCCTCCACGGGCGAACGATGCTTGCTGTGCGCAGAGGCAGGCTGGTGGTGGCTAGCGCTGAATTTTGGTGCGAACGCTGTAAGTCTCAGTGTGAACAGGCCCATTCATGAAGAACCCAAAAGCTTGATTTTAGGAACCTGTGAGTCACACCAAAGTTCCATGAGCTGGGAGGCATCACTTGGGGGTCAGTGGTTCCCAACAGCTGGATCCAGGAGTGGGTTAGGGAGCCTTTTATCTCAAAGAACAGTAAATGGAAATTACATCAAAGAACACGACAGGAAACATGATGGATCGCCAATGTCGGGAAGAGACCAAGGGAGGAACAGTGGTGATGAAAAGGTACAAGAAAAGAGAATCAAAACCTGAATTGGACTAACTGAGAAGGCCCCTTAAAAGATGGCTGCAAGCCCTTAGATACCAATTTGGAGTTGAAGAATAATGGGGCAGCAGCCATGAACCCAGGAGCATGAGCAGGCTCAGGTGAGAGACTATCCCAACCCACAGCTGTGGGTTTTGTACTTAGCCTTCTGATGTTCAGGAACCACCCAGCAAGGTGATTGTTGGCACCCAGGTGGCCAAGAAGCCACAGACGAAAGTCTCTTAGGGTTGAAATTATGCCCACCTTATTTATATGCTTAAGGTTGAGATTATGCCCACCTGATTTATATGCTTGCAGTAATGGGAAAAATGTATAGATACCAGGTTACTCACATTATAGAAATGCCATGTATTTTACAAATCGATTAGCTCCTTACTAAACACCACAAATGCAGATTGCCAACAGCAAAAATCTCTTTTCACTGACTACGTAACTAGCAAACCAATTAATCTCCTTCTCTAACCTAACTGAAGAAATCTTGCATTCACTGGCAATATACACTGCTTTTAGCAAATGTCAGCTGCTAATATGATAATTCTATCAATGTGAATTGGACTGTTCACTTCTTCATCTATTTCTGTGGTCCCCGCAAAAACATTTCACTTGACCTACAAATCAAACATGACTCACTCCTCAACAATCGATACAAAAAACTGTGTTTCATCTCTCTCTTAAGCAGGGTTAACACTACATTGTTTGAACATAAGGTCTCTGGACATTAAGATTCCGTAGAGAAATACTGCAACAAATCAAAACTCCAACATCAATAATGCTATCCTTTATGCTATAAGATGAAGAAAAAAAGAGTTTTAGCATCGAAGTTCAAAGAATTGCTGAACTCCAAAATAATTGCTACTCATCAAACCAGCAATTTAGGGAAACTTTGGAAACCGATCATTTTTGCAAGCACTCCAAAATGTGATTCCCCTAAAGTCACCTACCTCAGGTATCAAGTTTGCTAGTGGTGAGTAGGGAAGGGCTTTCCATAGCATTCTCCTCTAAATCAGCATATGTTTCTTTGACTCATTTTATTCTCCCCCCAACCACAAGTATCAGATGAAATAATCACAATGAACACAACAAACTACACAAATTATGTAATCTCCACAACACTGTTTCATTTATTCAGCAACATCAATACTGATACAGGCAAAGGAACATTCAACAACAAGAAAAAATGAGGACAAATTCTACCATTACTAAAAAGTGCTAGACCGGCCAAATTTACTTACTACTGCTAAGCATAAATTTGCCCTTTTAAATAAAAGATATTGACAATTGTGTACATGGATAGCTTTTTTAACACATGCAGAGCAAGCCTCTGCTGCTGTATTTGGAAAGGGGCGACCACTCGGTCCCCCCGAACGTATGGTGGAGTACCCCGATCCCCCCGGGAAGCCATTATGGGCGGGAGGCGAGTCTCGGCTGGTATGCCCGAAGCGGCGTAGCCGGGGCGCGCCTTTTCCCGCCCAAGAGGGGTTGTCCTAGACACCTACACCGTTGGCCACGCCCCGTAGGCGGACTGGAGGAGGGTCCACGCCCGCCCGAAGAAGGATAAAAGGAGCAACAAGCCAAGGAGGCATCCTCTTGTTCCTGTGCTCTGAAGCTGCACCTCCCCGTTGCACGTGAGCTCGAGACGGAACGAAGAGCCAATTTTGAGAATTTGTAATTTTGTGTTCTCTCTTTTAGCGCTTCGAACTTTGGTTCCAGGACCTTTCGGTGGACTATCGTGAGAAAATGCCGGGCAAAAGGGCCGGAAAGAAGGTTAGCACCGACCAAAGGCTTCGTATGCTGGTGAAGGACATGGCGAACATGAAGAAGCAGATGGCGGCCATGAACGGTATGGGCCGGCCTAAGAAAGTCATCGGACCAGCATTGCCGGGGGTAGTCCCAGCCGGGAGAGGTAAAAGGGCCAGGAACAGGGCGGCAGGGGGTGAGGCTCCGGTTCCCGAGTCACCTCCGGCGAGCCCGGCCAGGCCAGTAGAGGCCCCAGTTCCGATTCCGGACGTAGGACAACCGATCCCTGTCGTAGTTACACCTGTGAACGAGGGGGAGATGCCACCCGAGTTGGCCGCCCAGTTGGCGGCGTGGTTGGGCAAGAATAATGAGGGTGCGATAGCTCCAAGGGATACGGCCGAAGAGGCCAAACTAATAATGAAGCAGTTGCGGCATTCGCGAGATGCTGCGAAGGCACCTTGTCCTTTTGTTCCCCCTCAGGTTCCCGCGGAACAACCGTCTTCGGGCGTTGGAACAGCGGCGGCAGCGAGTTCAGCTACTGATTCGGGTAAGAAGCCGTTGCCAATGGCTGGGGAAGGGTCGTTACCCTCAAGGAGGGAAAAGGTGGTGCAACATATCCCGTTAGCCACAAAGGAAATGATATGGGCGGATAAATACGTGAACATATTTTCGCTATTGACTGATCATTATGAAATAGAACACGTTAAGAATCAGAAGGAATTGTTGCATCCAAGTGTATGGCGAGCAAAGATGGCGGGTTTCAGAGTTGATGAGACAATCGCTAATTGGGCCAGGGCTTTTGGGATGTTCACTGCAATCATGGGGGAACGTAGGCCTGAAGTATTGACTGAATTGGCTTGTTACCAGACACGAATAATGGAGTTTTATGAATCATACGATGGTGATCAATGGTTGGGTTATGATAACAAATTTCGTAAGGCCAAGGAGCACGACTCATCCCTGACGTGGGATTGTTTCGACTCCATTTCCTGGCAGAAACAGGTGAGGTCAAACCCGACAAAACCATCTTCGTTTGGCGGGAATGGGGCTGAGCCTTCCCGCCATTCCCCGTCTGTGCCCTTTCGAGCGGGCGCCGGTAGTGGTCAGCACACAAAGAGTAATGGGAACCCTGGCAAGAAAGGGGTCTGTTGGAGCTTCAACAGGGGCAAGTGCACTAGACCACAGGGGACGTGCAAATTCAGGCATGAGTGTGCAGGGTGCGGACAGTCTTCACACCCCGAGAGTGCATGCAGAGCCAAGAATGGCGATACAGGGGACAGAGGCGGCGCCAAACAGGTCTAATGACGGCCGAGGGGCGCTGCTACCTACTCCCATCGACATCATGGCAATGATCCCCTGGCTGAACGAATACCCTGATCATGTCTCCGCCGGGGTGTTGAGGGACGGTTTCTCATGTGGTTTCCGCATCCCGGCGGGGGATTTTCGGGGGGTAGCACTGTGTAAAAATCAACTGTCGGTTCAACAGAATACGGTTGTAGTACAGGCAAAGATTGCAAAGGAGGTGGCCCGAGGCCGGGTTGCGGGTCCATATGCGAACCCGCCTGTTCCTAATTTTGTTTGTTCACCGTTGGGTGTAGTCCCCAAGAGGGACCCAGGTGAGTTTCGGTTAATACATAATTTGTCCGCTCCTAAGGGTCTTTCCGTGAATGATGCGATTGACCCAGGAGTTTGTTCGGTGCGGTATGCATCCTTTGATGAGGCCGTCGCCATGTTGAATCGCCTGGGGCCCGGAGCGCTGATGGCTAAATCTGATATCGAGTCAGCGTTCCGGTTACTCCCGGTACACCCACAGGATCAGCGTCTGTTAGGTTTTGTGTTCCAGGGACGCTATTACATGGATAAATGTATGCCAATGGGTTGCTCCATCTCTTGTGCGTATTTTGAAAAATTCAGCAGTTTTTTACAATGGGCATTCACCAGAGCCACAGGCTTTACACAGGTTATGCATTACCTTGATGATTTTCTGTTTCTGGGGGCAGCCGGGGACACGGAATGTGCACAGGCTTTGAGTAAATTTTGTGATCTCATGAGAAGATTTGGCGACGTGCCACTGGCACCAGCCAAGACAGTGGGGCCATCTACCTCACTCGAGTTTCTGGGAATTGAGCTCGATTCTGAAGAGGGGTGCTTCCGTTTGCCTAAAGAGAAAGTATGGAAATTTAAGGCCTCGCTCGAGACATGTATGGGCGAGACGAAAGTAACATTGCATCAGTTGCAGCAGGCTGTGGGTCAGCTTAATTTTGCTCTTAGAGTGATACCAATGGCTCGTCCCTTTTCTCGCTCTATTATTCAAGCCATGGTGGGCCTTAAGGAAGGGCATCACCGCACAAGACTCTCGGCAGAGGTTCACCAGGACATGCGCATATGGTTGGCATTCCTGGCGGATTTCAACGGTCGTGTCCTGTGGAACAAACCAGCGGTTTCCTCCGAGGAGCTGGGATTGTGGACCGACTCGGCAGGGAGTGTGGGTTTTGGCGCCATATTTGGTAATCATTGGTCGGCACGAACATGGCCGGCATGATGGCAAGAGAGTGGGCTCACAGGTAACATTGGGTTTCTTGAACTGTTTCCTATCCTAGTGGCCTTAAAGACATGGCCGGAGGGGTTTCGTGATCGCACTGTGGTGTTCTGGTCGGATAATATGACCGTGGTAGAATGTGTCAATAATCAGGCAGCACGCTGCAAATTGATCTTGAGAGTAATGAAAGAAATTGTCCTGCTGTGTATGAAATTGAACGTTCACTTTAGAGCAAAACATGTGCCTGGGGTACTGAACCAGGCGGCTGATGCACTCTCTCGTTCCCACATGCAGGCCTTCCGGGGCCATATGCCCTCTGCGGACTTGGTGGCGGCACCATTTCCCGAAGTTCTCTGGTCTCTCGGTGCCCCGGATTACAAAACCTCGTGGGAGAGAGTCTAGCCCCCAGGACAAGGAAGGCATATGAAGGGGTGTTCCGTTCTTATTGGGCATTTCTGGGTCCATCTAGGGGGGGAGCATTGGGGGCAGGAAGAGTATGTTCTGAAATTTCTAGTATCGTTGCATCAGGCAGGCCGATCAGTGGCAACAGCCAACAGACACCGAGCCGCCATTGCGTTCATGGCGCAGGCTCATGGCATTCAGGACCCCACAGCGTCCTTTCTGGTAAAGAAGGCGCTGCGCGGGTGGCAACGCCTTGAGGGTCGTAGAGAGGACGAGAGGCGCCCAGTAGGGCTAGCAAGGTTGTCCCAGTTAATGTCCGTACTCCCTGCGACTTGTTCATCTCGGTCAGAGACAGTGCTGTTCCGGGCCGCCTTTGCATTAGCATTCCATGGGGCTATGCGGATAAGCGAACTGGTAGCAAGGAACAAGCAGGATACGGGGGGAGGTCTGTGTCGAGAACACATCCAGATTAAAGGTGACACGATGGTAGTCATGATAGCCAAGTCCAAAACCGATCAGGGAGCGATCGGAGACAGTGTGGTTGTTCAGCGCATGCTAGGGTCCCACATGTGCCCAGTGAAATGCGTAGAGGATTACTTAACGCAAAGGGCGGCATCATGGGGGGGGGAGCTTGCTGAGACATACCGACGCGCCACCCCACTGACCAGGTTTCAGTTCCAGCGGGTGTTAACAATGGCAATCGCGGCAGCGGGCTTGAACCCGGGCGTTTTTGGGACCCACTCATTCCGGATAGGTGCTGCTACAGAGGCCACAGCCAGGGGGATGAGTGTGGATAAAGTGAAACAGTTGGGGCATTGGTCCTCGAATTGTTATAAGAGGTATGTGCGGTTGCACATGTTGTGAAGCTAATGTCATGCACTCACGCTTCTTGTTTTCTGTTTGGTTTTCAGTTTCGCGAGCAGGCTTTGCGGGGCAGACTGTGCAGTTGACCCGACACCCGGGGACCAGCGGTCAAAGATCACCGGCTGAGGGAAGAGTGGTGTGGGTCGTCGGCCACTCATACGTGAGGCGCGCCGCAGACGTATTCAAAGCAGGTGACATGATTCACATGGCTGGGGAATACGGGTACAGGGTGACCTTCTACGGAAGGGGCGGGCTCTGTATTGACCAGTTTCAAAATTTTATGGAAGGATTGTTAGGGCTGACAAGGTCACCGCCATCTGTAATCATAGTGCATCTTGGGGGCAATGATTTGGTGACCACTGGTAGACGAGTACTTCTCGAATTAATTCTATCCACAGTAAGTTGGTTGGCGAAAAGGGTTCCGGGGTGCACGATTGCATGGTCACACATGATTCCGCGGAAGGTGTGGCGGGGGGCCATTTCGGTGTCAGCTTTAAATCAGTCAGTGAAGAAAGTTAATAACAAACTTGGTAGGTTGTTTCATACAGATAAGTTGCATTATATTCCTCATGGATGTATTCGGGGGGACCATATGTATCTGGAGGATGGGATCCATTTGTCCCGGGTGGGGAATACCTTACTCATAGGAGACTTCGTAGCTTGGTTGAAGAGTTTGTGCAGCCATGACCTTTAAGTAGGAGTTTTTTGTGGGGGGTCCGGATAGCCGGTCAACTATCCGGCCTGTGGCGGTAAGGTCATGATCGGTGAGCAGTAATTGGAAGATCCCTAGAGGTGGGGCGTCACCCATTATGGATGGGAGCGCCCGGGGGGAGGCGGCCATTGGCCCCTCAAACGGGGAGGCGGCCCCCTCTAAGGATGGGGCCGCCGAAAGGGAAGGCGGTCATAGGCCCCTCCCTGGGGAGGAGGGGCTACGGGCCCCTCCTGGGAATTTCCCGGGGCCAGGACATCTGCGACGGCAGATGTGGTAAGCAGTGTGGGGTGGGAGGGGGGTCTACGCTACCTTCTAGACACCTCACACGAGTCCTCGGACGACCACTAAGATGGCGTCAAGTAAACAGGGGGCCCCCGTTAAGACAAGGGAAATTGGAAGTTGGCACAGAGGTACAGTCTCTGTGCGCCCGCCCCTCACAAGTGAGGGGGGAGTTCTGGTATTAGGGATCTGACACCGGTTACGACCTTGCCGTTGGCCCCTAATGTTAGGATGTACAATTTGAATTTTGAGAAATGCATTTACAGGATGTTTTAGAATCGGCTAGGAGAACCTTTGTATTAGAGATGTGTTAAGGTTAGCCAAGAAACATCATAATGTCTAAAGGGAATTGTACATGATATGAAACTGTTATTTTAACGTTTTAATTTTGTTTCATATTTTAATAAATACGGCCGGGAGGGTAACTCCCTCCCGCCTTCCAAAAGTTCAGAACCGTTTCCGTCTTCCCATTCTTGGGGATTGTGTTGGGAGGGGGTGACGGGTATCCCAACCATATGGAAAGGGGCGACCACTCGGTCCCCCCGAACGTATGGTGGAGTACCCCGATCCCCCCGGGAAGCCATTTTGGGCGGGAGGCGAGTCTCGGCTGGTATGCCCGAAGCGGCGTAGCCGGGGCGCGCCTTTTCCCGCCCAAGAGGGGTTGTCCTAGACACCTACACCGTTGGCCACGCCCCGTAGGCGGACTGGAGGAGGGTCCACGCCTGCCCGAAGAAGGATAAAAGGAGCAACAAGCCAAGGAGGCATCCTCTTGTTCCTGTGCTCTGAAGCTGCACCTCCCCGTTGCACGTGAGTAGGCATGGGCGGAAAATCCGTTCCGCTCGCGGATTTTGCGGATTTTCGGGAAATCCGCAATCCGCGAGATTCGCGAATCTCCCGCAAAATCCGCAAATCCGCGAGCAGCGGATTTTGCTCGCACTGCTCGCACTGTTCGCGTGAGTTCGCGCCCCGCGAATAAGTGCAAAATTGCAGAAATACGATCTTAGCAAAACTGAAAGTAACTACTTACCAGGTTCAAAAGTTCAGGCTCATCATTAGTAGCCATTTCCTGTAGTGCTTCCTGAGGGGCCCCTCCAGAGTTCAGTTGCCAGTTGAAACTATTATGTGACCCTGCTCTGAACCTCAGAATAGTTACACATATGCCACAAAGGTCCTGAATTACAGCTAAGGGAGACAAGCAGGAGCCAGGCTGGAAGTTAAAATCCATTAATCAGCCCCTAATTCATTATTGTCAGTTGGGGCAGGGCAGGTGTTGTAACTAATTTTGCAACAATGAAAGCACTTAGCAAGTGCAAAAGATCACTAATCAGGGCGCACTAAGGAAGCAGGTGCCAGCTAAAAAAATATTCTGTGACACATTAATCAGCCCCAAATTAATTCAGGTCACTTGAGGCAGGGAAGGTGTGCTTTGCTTTGCCGAAAATAATGTACACTGGACAACCAGAGGGTGTGGTGATGAAACAGAGGGTGGCATGGGTGGGCCAGAGGGTGGCATGAGTAGTCAGAGAGTGGCAGTGGTGACAGAGAGTGGCAGTGATGAAGAAGAGTGTCCCAAACAGGCTGGACACGTAGAAACAACAAGTTCGCAAAACTTGCGACCCGACAGGTAAGTTCGCAAATTGCGAAATTGTAAAAACCCTCGCGAACTGGCAGAAACACGGGCGAACACAAAAAAAAAAAAATCTGCAAATTCGCGGGAATTCGCGGATTTTGCGGATTGCGAATCCGCAAATCCGCAAAATTCGCGAACGCGAGATCCGCAAAATTCGCTCATGCTTACACGTGAGCTCGAGACGGAACGAAGAGCCAATTTTGACCCACCCACCAGCGCCTGATGACAGCGATTTGTTTTGAATAAAGTCGAGTGACATGATACTGTTTCTTTTACAGGTTGTTGTGAATAAAGTTGGTAATTTTGGTATGTAATAAAGTGGTTGCTCTGTCAGCATGTATTTCGGCAAAGTAGGTGCAGCAGAGTTAAATGTAGTGCTTAGTAGAAGGTATACTTTGAATTGCTCAGTATAATTGTCTTTTTTCATCCTCTTTAGTTTAAAAATGTCGTATTTATTTTGGTCGGGCGGTAAGGTCATGATCGGTGAGCAGTAATTGGAAGATCCCTAGAGGTGGGGCGTCACCCATTATGGATGGGAGCGCCCGGGGGGAGGCGGCCATTGGCCCCTCAAACGGGGAGGCGGTCCCCTCTAAGGATGGGGCCGCCGAAAGGGAAGGCGGTCATAGGCCCCTCCCTGGGGAGGAGGGGCTACGGGCCCCTCCTGGTTATTTCCCGGGGCCAGGACATCTGCGACGGCAGATGTGGTAAGCAGTGTGGGGTGTAAGGGGGGTCTACGCTACCTTCTAGACACCTCACACGAGTCCTCGGACGACCACTAAGATGGCGTCGAGTAAACAGGGGGCCCCCGTTAAGACAAGGGAAATTGGAAGTTGGCACAGAGGTACAGTCCTCTGTGCGCGCGCCCCTCACAAGTGAGGGGGGAGTTCTGGTATGAGGGATCTGACACCGGTTACGACCTTGCCGTTGGCCCGTAATGTTAGGATGTACAATTTGAATTTTGAGAAATGCATTTACAGGATGTTTTAGAATCGGCTAGGAGAACCTTTGTATTAGAGATGTGTTAAGGTTAGCCAAGAAACATCGTAATGTCTAAAGGGAATTGTACATGATATGAAACTGTTATTTTAACGTTTTAATTTTGTTTCATATTTTAATAAATACGGCCGGGAGGGTAACTCCCTCCCGCCTTCCAAAAGTTCAGAACCGTTTCCATCTTCCCATTCTTGGGGATTGTGTTGGGAGGGGGTGACGGGTATCCCAACCATATGAGCAAGTGTGACTCACAAGCCAGCTAGCATACGCATGAAAATTGCACCCTCCGTAAAGCTTTTGCTGAGCTCGATGTACTAAATAATAATGCCCCCACATCCTAAGGATGTCAGCTGTCTCCAAAGCATTCAATACTGTTGAACATGAAACTTATTTCTGAATATTATGCTCTCATCAAAGTTTGCATATAAAGGCAATAGAACACGTCCTGTGCTTCCCTGCACATTACAAACATTTGCCATCCAGAGGCCAAACAAATCACCTCTGAAGTTAACCCATACTCAAAAGAGTATGACAGAATATCGACACCTAAAATATCCCCAATATTACAATATCGAATTATAAATATCGATTTCAAAAATATCGACATCCTATATTTGTAATGGTAAATATCGAATTATAAATATCGATGTCAAAAATATCGACATCCTATATTTGTAATGGTAAGCAGAGGGGTAAAATGTACTATTTCCACTACAGTCAGTGCAACAGTAGGGAAAGTGTCAAATTGCGGATGGGTAAAATTTACTATTCACACTCCAGTAAGTCTATTAGTAGAGGGATTGTATTGGATAGCTAAGGGGTAAAATTCACTATTCCCACTCCAGTTAGGCAACAGTAGGGAAAGTGTTGTATTGCGGAGGGGTAAAACTTACTATTCCCTCTCCAGTCAGTTCAAAATTAAAAACAAACAAAATGTCAACAACTAAAATGTTTCCATAACAAAATAACGAAAAAATATAAAATAAATAAAACATATTATTATGTTAACAACATAACAAAAATACCTACAAATATTATATTAAATACAATAAAAAATTATTTCCAAACAAATAAATATTTTTTTTAGAAATTATTTATGAACAAAAACCTTAATTATTACATGCATTTTGTTTATTTACTTCCTACCCTATAACACCACACAAATCCCACATCTAAATGTAATACAATATACTTATTAATTAACATAATTAATTATCAATTAAAATATTATTATTTAAAAAACAAATTGAAACACATAACAAATAATTAACTTACCCCTATATTCACCACAAGCCACACCTAAAATTAAATTGTAAGAAAATAATTACTCAATTATAATTTGTTTGCAATTAAAAAACTAATAGTATTTAACAAATTATAAAGTAAGTAAAATTAATTTACTCCCCAAACTTTACCCCTATAAAGTCAAAGTCCCCCCTCAAGAAAATTAAACAATTAGACTAATTACTTATAAATTAATTAATTAATATTAATGATCAACTAATTATTAATTAATTAAAACTTAATTACTTCCCAACATAGAACGCCGTCATGAGCACAGCTCGCCCGTGACTCATGACGGCATGGTTCCGTCACGAGCATGGTGGAGGCGCGCTCACTCCCCAGGGCTAGGCCAAGGGGTTAATAAGCAATTAACACATATATTAAAAGACATTAACAATAATTATACAAAAAATATATCACATAGATTTAAAATATATACTAAAATACATAACACTAATTAAAAAATCAATATTTTAAACAACTATATTTTTGTAGAAGATATTAATGACTTCTATATTTTTAAAACAATATTTCTAACCTTAAATTCCATATTCTTTACCAAGATATTCTTGCTGTCTATATTTCTGTGTCCCGATATTTACAACTCTATATTTGTGTAGGTTGACATTTCCAACTCGATATTTTTTCTAAATAGCAATATGCACATTTGGGTTAAGTATTTTGTGCCCGTTTTTGTACTCTGCCTTGTTTCTGTGCCCCTGACTGTTTTTCTCCTCTTTGTTCCCCTATTTGTCCCCTATCTCCAGGGAGGCTCCTGCCTCACCCTCCCATGCTTTCTCTCCTCTCTCCTCTCCCTTCTCCTTAATTGTTTCTCCTATGTCTTCCACATGCCATCCCTGCCTACAGATTCCCTCCGCTTTATCGCAGCGCACTCAGCACTCTTACCTGCTTAATGTCGACTGCCATGCGACCCAATTGAGCAAGTGCCTGGGCCCCAGCTCCCACTCACCTTGACAGGTCCTCTGACCAGTCTAAGGCCATTTGGACCCAGCCATCTTCCTCGAGGTCCCTCCTCATTGCGCTCCCTCATTGGACTCCTTCTCTCTCCTCTCCCATTGCTGCCCTCATGTTCTCACTCACTCTTGGCCTTACTGACTCTTCTCTGATGTTCACCTGCTGTTCTCTGCTGTTCTCGTACTCTCACTCACTCCTTGATTCTTCTCACACTCATTCTCACTTCATTCTGCTCTCACCTGTGCTCCCTTTCACTTTTGCTCTTCTTGTTCTTGTGCTCGTTTTGTGCTTTACCCTATCTTTTTGTGACTTTTTTGTGTGCCCTTTCTTGTCTTTTGTGCCCACTTTTGTGCTCATTCTCGTAATTTGTGTCCCTTTTATGCCCAGTCTCGTCTTTTGTGCCTATTGTTGTGCTCTGCCTCTTTTTTAAGCCTATTTTGTGATTTGACTTATTTACTGGCCTGATTCTCTTCTTTCTTACCCCACTTCTCCCCTCGCTCCATGGACTCAACCGCCTCCCCATACCACATTTTCCCACCTCCCTCCTCCCCCTCTTCTTACCTGTATCTCCCACATCGTCCTCTTGCCTTCTCTGGGCTTCTGAATCTTGCCCCTACTTAGCTCCACCCGTAACTTTTTTCTCCCCCTCGTAGGACCTACTTAATGGGTGTGCAGGGGCACCTCTGCCTTGCTGAAGGCGTGCCAAATGCATGCCCGTCTGCAGCAGTCTGCGCCTGATCTGCGCCCAGCTCCATGGACCCGGGTCCATATGACAGCTGCAGCTTCACTTCATCTTGACTTGAAAGCACTCAAAACCGCTTGCCGCTAACACTGCTGCCCAAGCTCCTCTCCTCACTGGATGGTAGCACTATTCTCTTGAGGCCAGATCTATTGACTGGGGGAGAATCTTTGATTTGCTCTGCACTTCGTCCATCATATGTGTGTCTATTGCTTTCTCCCCTTAAGTGCACTGTGTATGCCCAGAAGTGGGTCCCGTGCTCACTGTGCCACTGGATTCAAGCTAGTCTTGCTTATGAGGGGTGATGCCCCAAAACAGGTCCCAGGATGCTTGTTCCTGGACCAAGGAGGACCTGGCTTGGCAGTTCAGTCTGGACTGTTCCCATGAGGCACAGGGTCAAGACTGATTTGCATATGGCTGGGTCCAAACTGGATTGGCATGGTGAGCAGAAGAATGATGGATTTTACCCAGATCTATTGTCTGGGAGAGAATGTTTGATTTGCTCTGCACTCCGCCCATCATATGTGTGTCTTTTGCTTTTTTGCCCTAAGTGTGCCATGTATGCCCAGACGTGGGTCCCGTGCTCACTGTGCCACTGGATTCAAGCTAGTCTTGCTTATGAGGGGTGATGCCCCAAAACAGGTCCCAGGATGCTTGTTTCCGGTCCACTGAGGACCTGACATGGCAATTCGGTCTGGAATGATCCCATGAGGCACAGGGTCAAGACTGATTTGCATATGGCTGGATCTAAACTGGGGTGGCATGGTGAGCAAAAGAATGATGGATTTAGCCCAGATCTATTGACTGGGAGAGAATGTTTGATTTGCTCTGCACTTCATCCATCATATGTGTGTCTTTTGCTTTCTTGCCCTAAGTGCTCTGCGTATGCCCAGACATGAGTCCCGGGCTCACTGTGCCACTGGATTCAAGCTAGTCTTGCTGATGAGGGGTGATGCCCCAAAACTGGTCCCAGGATGCTTGATTTCAGTCCATGGAGGATCTGGCTTGGCAGTTCAGTCTGGACTGTTCCCATGAGGCACAGGGTCAAAACTGATTTGCATATGGCTGGGTCTGAACTGGGGTGGCATGGTGAGCAAAAGAACAATGGATTTAACCCAGATCTTTTAAATATGGGAGAATATTTAATTTGCTCTGCATTCCGTCCATCGTCTGTGTGTCTTTCGCATTGGCACTTCTCATGCAGCATCACTCCTAATTCTCCCACCACCCACACCTCACTCCATATCACATACATGCTCCTCAACACCAGATCTCTCTGCAAGCACACCACCGAGGTCTGGGACCTCATCGATCAGCCCTCCCCAGACATCCTTTTTTATACTGAAACCTGCTAAACCCTTCATTCCCCCTGCCATCACCAAAACCATCCCTCCTGGCAACAAGATCACCTGAGGATACAGGCACCAGAAACCTGGGGAAGGTCCATCAGGACCATGCACCACCTTCATTAACCTCCTCACCGACTTCATCATTCCCATCGCCATCAGATCCAACAACTTCTTGCTGCTTGGCGACCTTAACCCTCATATCAATGACCCAACAGACCCTCATCGCCATCAACTTTCTCGAGACTCTCAACAATATCGGACTCACACAGTTAATCCATGTCTTGACTCATAATGCAGGACACACTTTTGACCCCTTCTTCACAGCCAGCAACAAGAACACCTTCAGCTGCCTCTCCCCGTTCACTTGGATGGACCACTTGCACATCAACACACCTTACTCCAGCAAGCAGAAGCCAGCCAGCAACCTCAGATACGACTAGAACAAGTTAGATAAGGCAAACTGGGCACACACCCTCAGGTCCAACCAACGTATCCTCACAAGTGACCAGCAAAATGACTTAACCACATTCAACAACTGAATTTCTATCTGTGCCAACACACTGGCTCTCCTGAATAAAATTAGACAAACAAGAACAAACATGTAAACCTGCTAGAACATGGAAAATTCAACCGATAATGCAAAGGGAAAACAGAACCAGCTGAGACAGCACCTCATTTTTTGCTAGATTTAGTGCTTGTTTACTGACTTTTAACACTGGGGAACTGACATCAGTGCCCAGTGTATGTGCTCTTACCCTACATTATTGACACAATTTGCTAATACCTGTCTGGCATATTAAACTTACCTATAACCACACAACATGTAAGTTAAATGTCACTAGTGAACTGCAACACTGATTGTGCCATCACTACAGTAACAGACTAAAGACATGAATCTGGCCTGCCATTCCAGCCTAGCGTGCAGTTTTAAACAGCCAATTCGAACTGTCAAAATAACCTTTTTGCCAGTCTTAAACCTTCCATTTTAATACATATAAGGCATTCCTTACATAGGCCCTAAGTGTACGGAGGAAAGAGTGCCTGGTATTTAAAAAGTAAATCATGGGTATTTAAGTTTCACATGTCCTAGCAGTGAAAAATCTCCAAAGTCGTTTTCAATGTGGCATGGGTGTCTCTCTCATGGAAAAGCAATGGGTTAATTTAGGACACCTTATAATGTATAGTTCCAGTTTGGGAATAGCTAGAACCATGATTCAAGGACTCAAATGAATAGAAATTTAAAGGACAGTCTGATGGTAAAGTTGAGTTTTAAATTACCATTTTAAAAATGCCACTTATAGAAAGTTGCTGAAAACATAAAGAATCTAGCTGACCATTTATAGTGCTGTTATTTATTTCAACAGACTCAGGCGAAACTCTGACATAATTTAATATGTCAATTCTTTAGACAAAGTTCAACAGAATCATTTTGTCGAATTTACAAACAACAGATTTGGACAAAACTTCTTGATTTCATAAACCTAAAGACAAATTAACACAGACATCTGAAGCAACTTCAAAAGCAAAAATTACAAATAATTACTAATATTCACCAGTCAAGATCAACACAGTAACCCACACTTCATTTCATAATGATGTTGGTTAAGCTTGCAGGGGTTACTGACCAGCAGGGACAAATATTTTAAGCAACAAAGGGTTTATACATTTTGGAACAATAATCCCCTTCGTTGCTAATCCTATTTTTTGAGAAACTCTTATCCCCAATGGTAAAGCGTGCCAACGCATCTAAATTCCCACTTCAATTTCTGGGATTCTGTTCTGTTCTAAGACTGAAAGAACTCTAAAAATCAAAAAAAAAAAAAGGATTTTTTATCTTAATTTTCCCCATCTTATATAACTGTGCCATTTAGAGTATACTTTACCATTGGGGAAAAGAGTTTCTCACTTACTTCCAGAAAAGGTTTCTAAGTCCCAACATGGAGGATTTCATCGGGACAAACTCCAAGCAGCACACCACCATCGTCAAGCCCTCCATCAGATCCAGCTGGCAACCTGGATTGCCAGCAAAATAATTCCTCCCAAAAAAGTCTTAGGCCCATTATGCCGCCAGTGCACCAGTTTTTGTGACCCTCCAGTGGTGCAGGAGCCTCTTCCATATTTACCAGGAAGCACTAAGCCACTTTTTTTGGTTTAATGCTGCCTCGTAAATGTAGTTCCCTTTAACACAGTTTTCCGTGTTAAAGGGGCATGCAATGAGTGTTGCTGGGGTGTTCCCAGCCACATCCATGGCTTTTTGACATTGCCCCGTTTCCCATAGCAGCCCAGATTCTGGTGTGAACCTGGGCTTCTATGGGAATTCACAAGGGCATATTATCATGCCCCTCATCGCCACTTTAGCAGCAGTTTCCTGCCGCTAAAGCGGTGATAATGTTATCGCCCTTCTTGATAATATGGCCCGCAGTGTGTCCTCATTTCAGCTGGCAATTTTATGAGCACAGCAAGACACTGAAGGAAACAGAATGCTCATAAATGTGTTAGACTGCAAATCAATCAGACAATTTTTTACAAAAGTTAAAATGTCTATATTTTGTGAATCAGATTATGTTGAGTCATTCAAACATCCCAAATTCTGAAGATCATATGTGTCATATTTTATTTGCCTTTAGCATATGGCGTTTTTTTACAAAATGCCATGTGTTCAGTTCATTTCAACCATTGATACGCCCTTCACCATGATACAGTGTTCTGTTAAACAGATAATCAATCAATATTTTTACCAATAAGTAGATTAAAACAAAAAAACTAAGAAAATGTGCTTTCTTTCTACATATTTAGAGTTCATTGTAAAAGAGATTTCAGAATACCTACGCGCAGCAACAAAAACCATACTATCCTATCACCCTAAAAATGTATATATACAGACTGTACCCACAGAGTCCTTTGTTTAGTCTAAAGGGAAAGGGCATCACGCTGTCATGGCCACTCTTTTAACAACCATTGGCAGAGCCAATGGGTCTCTTCTTTTGGACCTTATAAGTGTTTAGCTGGAGCTATTGGCTTTGCTAATATCTTTAAGCTATGTTGTAGAGCATTGTGGCTGCTGTGCAGCATGTTGTAAAGTTCTAATAAAAACTAGTTTTAAGCATTTTTGTACCCTTATATATGGCCAAGAAAACATTATGTACAACTGATGAGCTTAAAAAAAAAAAAATTAGCATAAAAAATGTCTTCTAGGTTTTTGGTCCTTGCAATGCTGGCAACCTCTTCCTGCCTTTCCTAATGCTTTTTGTTATAGCTTTTTTTTATTATGATGGGGGGACATAAACAACGGGAGGGTGGAGGTTGGGAAATAGTACTTGAATTACAACACAAGCAGTGGATGGACATTAGGAAAGAATCAACAGATGGTAGAATCTGAGGGCAGGCCGAGGTGGTGCTGGGTGATGTTGAGTTGGTGCTGAGTTGGTGGTGTGCTGGTGCAGAGGTGATGCTCAGGTGATGCTGGATGATACCCAGGTAGTGTTGAGTGATGCTGAGTGAGACTGAGGTGGTGCTGAGTCATGCTTAGGTGTTTGTGTTCCACTGGTGCTCAGGTGATGCTGAGTCATTCTGAGTTGGAGTTCTGCTGAAGTGATGCTGCACTGATGCTGAGGTGGTGCTCTGCTGATGCTGAAATAGTTCTGTGGTGGTGCTCAGGTGATGCTGAGTGATACTGAGGTGGTGCTAAGTGATGTTAATGTGGTGCTGAGTGATGCTAAGATGGTGCTGAGTCATGCTGAGGTGGTACTGAGTCATGATGAGGTCATGGTGCTGCGCTGGTGCTCAGGTGGTGCTGATCTGGTGCTCAGGTGATGCTGAGTGATGTTGAGTTGGAGCTGTGCTGAGGTGATCCTGCACTAATTCTGAGGTTGTGCTGGCTTATGCTGAAGTGGTGCCGTGTTGGTGCTAAATTGCTGCTGAGGTGGGGTTGCATCGGTGCGGAGGTAGGACTGCACTGGTGATGAGATAGGGCTACACTGTTGGTGCTGCACTGATGCAGAGGTGGTGCTGTGCTGATGCTGACATGGTGTTGTGCGGATATTGAGGTGGTGCTGTGCTGATGCTGAAGTGGTGCTGTGCTGGTGCTGAGGTGGTGCTACTCTGATGCAGAGTTGGTGCTGTACTGGTAGTGGTGCAATGATGATGAGGAGGTGGTGCTGTGCTGATGCTGAGGTGGTGCTGTGCGATGTTGATGTTGTGTTGTGGTGGTGCTCAAGTGGTGCCGCGTTGATAATGAGGTGGTGCTCCGCTGATGCTGTGCTGATGCGGAAGAGTCAGAGGGAAGAGTTTAGAAAGGCTTATTTTGGGGGATAGGTATAGCAAAAGAGATGTCAGATGATGCAAGGAGGGGTAGAATAGGGGAGAGTCTAGAAAGGGTTATTTGGGGATCATAGTAGTGGTATGGGTTTTGGATGAATGAGAGAGTGGATGTAGAGGATATATTGATAGCGATATATAATGAAAAATAGGGTAGTGCATTGGAAAGAGTAGTAGAAAGAGGTTTGAGATGAGTCAGATAGTTGATGTAGAAGATACATTGAGAGAGGTGTAGGGTGAGAATAGGGTAGTGCATTGGATGTGCTGAATTAGAAGAAAGTAATAAATATATTGATCCATAAGTACATGGAAAGTATATAGATGCATAAAGGAAGTAAGTATATGTAGATTAAAGATATTCATAGAGGTACAGGGTGAGAAATAGAGTAGTTTATTGGATAGAGTGATAGATAGAGATTTGAGTTGAGTCAGAGTTGAGGTAAATTATATATTGAGAGAGGTATAGGGTAAGACATAGGGTAGTGCATTGTATATTTTTTTAGGAGAAAAGTAATAAATATATAGATCCAAGTACATGCAAGGTATATAGGTGCATAAAGGAAGGAAGTATATGTACATTAAAGATGCATTAGATAATCTCTAGTTTTCAATTGTATTTAAATAATTTTTGTAACGTAATTATTCTACATGTTTATATAAAGCAATACACATATATAGGTACACATCTATAATACATATAAATGCTTATATACAGAGAGATATGATGTATATTTCTGTTTGTGTATGGTGCTTATGTGAGGAAGAGCCAATTCTTGAGTAGTTTTCTGAAGATAAGGAGGTTGTCTGTGGATCTTAAGTTGGGGGTAAAGAGTTCCATAGTTTGGCTGCTTGAAAAGAGAAGGATGTGCCACTCATGTTTTTTTGTTTGTATCCTGGGATTTTGAGGCAAGGTGCCACTCTAGAGCAGAGGTTCCTTTGTTGAATGTGTTTGCTGATTTTATTCCTGATGAAGAGTGGTCCCATTCCATATATCGCTTTGTGGGTGACACAAAGCAGCTTGAACATGGATCTTCTGGCACACTGTAACCAATGCAGGGCTTTCAAGGCAGGGGAGATGTGGTCTCGCGATTTGATATGCAAAAGTAGTCTGGCAGCCAAGTCCTGAATCCATTGTAGTCTTTTTATGGTTGTTAAAGGTGAACCGTGAAAGAGGCTATTGGCATAATCGAGTTTGGACAGAACAAGGGGGTTAGTAGTTTGGACCTTGTGTTGAAATCCCAATCGGGGGAAGATTTGTTGCAGAGTTTTTATTGTAACAATGCTTGATCTTGCTAGTTTGTCCACTTGGGCATTTATCGATAGCTTGGAGTCCATGGTCCTTCCAAAGTTTCTTCGATACTTTAGGCAGTGCTACCAGTTCATCAGCCAGGCGACAAGCGGGTCATAATGTTTCCAATCACCACTCATGAGTATTTCCGTTTTGGAAGTATTCAATTTGAGATGGCTCCAAGTCATCCATTGATCCATGGCTCTGAGACAACTAAAAATTGGTGAGTTTCCAATTTTTGGGGGGCATTCCAGTTGAAGAAGTATTTGTCTGTCATTTGCCTAGTTATAGCATGTGAGGTGAAATTGATTGATCAGCACTGGTAATGACTTCATGTAAATGTTGAAAAGTGTGGGCAAAATGATAGAGCCTTGAGGGACCCCCACTTTTGTGGAGTACGGTTTGGACAAGAAAGGTGGTGTATGGATAACATTAGTTCTGTTGTGAAGGTAGAACCCGATCCAGTCTATAGCAGTCCGCTCTATGCCGGCTTTGTAGAGTCTTTGTATCAGAGTGACATGGTCAATCGTGTCAAAGGCAGCTGAGAGGTCCAAGAGGAGTAGAGCAGCAAATCCGTTGCAGTCAATTGTGTTCTTCAGGTCATCCAGAATGGCGAGGAGGGCACATTCTGTGCCTCTTCCTGGACAGAATCCTGTTTGGAAGTCTTAAAGTATTGCATTCTCTTCCATGAATTGTGACATCTGGGTAAGCTCTACTCTTTCTATGAGTTTACCCAGGAAAGGTCCATTTGTAATTGGTCTGTAGTTGTCAGGGTTCAGCAGGCCCAAGTATCTTTTCTTCGGAAAAGGGCATATGTATGACTTTTTGAGTTCTTCTGGAAATATTCCGGTAGTCAAGCAATTGTTGATGATTCTTCTTGGTGGAGTGGCAGCAGAGGTTGTAAGAAGAATTGCCTTGAAAGAGTGTAGTGTGTCAGAAGGTGTGCCAGCAGGTCTGCTTGCTTTGACCGGGTCCACAAATTCATCATGTGAAATGTGTTGGAAGGAACGGAGAGGCAGGGTTAGAGTATTCTTGGATTGTTGTTTTGTAAAAGGGTTAGTGCTGGTGCTTTGTCTCTGTTTTAAGTATGAGTCCAACGTGTCTGCTTTGTCTGGGTAAAGATTTGCCAGTTTGTCTGTGAAATCTTGAGCAATTGGATGAGTTCCTTTTAGGAAATTTTCGTTTACTAAATTCACTGAGTATTTTATAGAATTCTTTATTTGCACACTTAGCATTTTGAATTCTGTCTGAATAGTACCTTTTCTTTGCTTTTTTGATAGCTGACTTTTATAATCTGTTAATTTCCTGTAAGCAAAGCTTGTCTTGTTTGGTGTTTGTTTTGGGCCAGGCACGTTGTAGCTTTCTAATTTGTTGTTGTATGTCTTTTATCTATGTATTTCTCTAAGGTGCTTGTTTTCTTTTGCTCTGTTGAGTGGTATCCAGATATCAAAAGTTTACTGTGGCCACTCATATCACTTTTTAACATAATTTATTGTTTCCAGATCTGTACTGGATGTTAGTTGTGTTTCTAAGTGTTCCAAATTGAGTTTGTTCCATGGTCCATAGGTGAATGCATGTAAGGTGGTTTTAGGTGAGTCGCTTAGTGTTGTTTTATGTTGGAGAGCAAGCAAATGATGGTCTGACCATGTGACTGGAGTTTTAGTTCAAAAGGTAACTTGTTCGGTATCAACAAAAATGACATCTAGGTTGTGTCTAGCGAGGTGTGTGGGTTTGTGGACGATCTGATGCAGGTTTAGTGCATTTGGGACAGTGATTATTGATTTCGGATGGGGCATATTGGGTTTGTCAAACCAAATGTTGAGGTCACCCAGAATGCAGAGACAGTGATTATTGATTTCGGATGGGGCATATTGGGTTTGTCAAACCAAATGTTGAGGTCACCCAGAATGCAGAGGTTAGAGTGTATTGTTATCAGGTTTTAAACTGTGTCTAGAAGTGTGTCGGGAATGTTGCCTTGCTAGGTGGAGGTCTGTGAAGGAGCAGGAAGTTACAGGAGAAAGACGTGTAGGATTGCATCTGGTGAGAAGAGCCTCACAATTCTTTATGGAGATGTTGTCAACTTCAGTGATATGTAATGTTTGCCTGAACACAGCAGCTAGGCCACATCCTTTTTTACCTATATTATTTTGGGTGATCATTTGATAGCCCAGAGGAATAGCTTCACACGGGACTGGAGCCATATCATCTCACAACCATGATTCAATTATGATTAGTATGTCTGGTTTTACATCAGTGAGAAGGTCGTAGATGCAATGTTTGTTTTTAGAGAGTGATCAATCATTTATTAGTAGACAGTTTAGAAAATGTGCTTTGGAGACAGTGAGACTTTGTTTTGTAGAAGAGTGATCAGTATTGTGTGGGTTTGTTGCAGGTGTGTTTTTAGTGTTGGCATTCGCTGTATGAGGATAGCAATAGAGTAGCTGTTCTATATCATGTTCCTCGTCCAGTAGGCTAAGAAGGTATTTTGGTGGGTCTACGTGTGTAGGTGGTGAGGATGGTGTTTTAGAGTGAGTTAGTGCGCTGTGTTGTTTTTGTGGGGTTTAACCTTGTTGTGCATTAGACATGAAGAAGCAAAGTTGAGAGGTGTGGTATGTTGCTTATATTGTTTGCGTGAGTTTAGGGCTGAAGGTGTGCAACTTAGGGGTGGTGGTGCAGCATGTGGGTCATGCAGTAAGGTTCAAAATTGTCCAATGGATAAGAGGTGGTTAGAAGAGAGTTGCTGTGTTGCTGTATGTGCTTTAGGTGTGGTAGAAGAGAGAAAGATTGGTATTGTAGTTTTTTCATTTGTGTAGTCTGAAAGGTGGATATCTGATTGTATTTTGTGACTGTGAGTAGTATGAGGTGTTGCGCTTGAGAGATTTTGTTGTGCTGGTGTGTGTGATATGTATTGTTTTTGAGGAGTATTGAAAAGAGGTGCTGATGTATATTTTTATGAGATGGATTGGTTTGTATAGTATTGTTTGCAAGTGGAAGTTGTAAGGTAAAGAGGGTGGTGATGTGTTTGTGAGTAGACTGTATGTTGTGTGTAGGAATGGATGAAGTAGAGTTGACTGTTTATCTTAGACTTGTTTGCTGTAAGAGTTAAATATGTGGTGCTGTGGAGAGTAAGTGATGTGTTGTTGTGTTATTGTGGTAGAAAGAAGAGGATGGTGTTGTTTGGACAATTGATGAAAGTATAGGTTTGTTAGTGATAAAAGGGGGTCTGTTAGGAGTAATTAGAGTGGGTAGTGTGCATCTGGATAGGTTGTGGTTAAGTGTGGTATGAATTTTGGTTGCGTTAATGATGAGTGGATTGGTTAGTGGTATAGGATAGAAGTGTGTACTGTTTGTCGGTGATGGTGAAAATGTGTGGTATCTGGGATAGAAGGGTATATAGGTGTGGTTTGTGTGGTTTTGTAGTGTGTGCTGATACATTGATTTGTACATAGGGTTGGTTTGTATTAAATGTGTAGAGTACATTTGGTATGAGTGTGTTACTCTGTAGATGTGGATGGTGTAGGGTGGGTATTAGTGTATGAGGAAATGGGAAGCATTTCTGGCCCTGGTCCCAACCAGTCTTGAACAGGCTCAAACAGGCACTCGCCCTTGTCCTCTCCGCCTTAGCCTCGACTCCCGGGCTGAGACGCCCTTTGCCATGGCCTTTTATAAATCTAGCAGTCAGGTGATCCCCTTCAGCCAATGGGAACCCTAGCCCTCACTCCATCTAATCACAACACTAGTCCTAAACTCTTGAAACAATAGAAGACCAAGACCTTCAAGCCAATCATAGCTCTAGTCCAAGCTCTCCATCAGAAACAAAAAACTAATCCGCATGTCCAATAGAAGGCCTAACTCTAGCCCTAGTCCCAACCCTAGTCCCAGCAACCAGTCACTTAGGAAACCCTAATCCCTATTTCCAGTAAAAAACATAACCCTAGTCCTAGTTAGGGGTGGGCGGAAGTTGCGGAAGGGACTATCGTGGAGAGGCACGGAGATTGAACCAATCTCCATGCCTCTTCGCAATATTTCCGTTACGTGGGAGCATGCGCATGCACATTCCTCGCCAGGACTGCGCATGCGCAGGCTCCCGCGCAGGCGCAGTTTCCAAGATGAAGCCGCAATGGGTACGTTTGCGGCGCAATAAGGTAAGTTTTATTTGAGTTGTATTTTAGCCTTTAAATATAATGTAATAAGGCGGGCGGGAGGTGGGCGGGAAGCGGGAGGCGGGCAAGTGGCGGGCGAGGGGCAACTGCTGTTCCGCACGCGAATGTGCGGAAATTTGCCCCGTATATCCACCTTCTTTGCGGAAGGTGCAAATTTCCGCACATTCTGTTGGTGGAACGGAAATGTCCGCCCACCCCTAGTCCTAGTTCCACACCTAGTCCAGCAACCAATCACCCAGGAAACCCTAATCCCTACTTCCAATAGAAAGCCTAACCCCAGCCCTTGTCCCAACCCTAGTCCCAGCAACCAATCACACAGGAAACCCTAATTCCTACTTCCACTAGAAAGCCTAACCCTAGCACTAGACCCAACCCTACATTAATTAAATCACTGACCTAGAAACCAATCAGAACCCTTAAATAACCAACCCATGAGGACACTAACCCTAATCCAATTGAAACATCAGATACAACCACTAATCAGTGCACACAAGGACCATCCAATAGCAGACTATATAAGGTCCCAGCGACCTCAGACAAGGTCTGCTGTCCAGGGAGTTGGAAGCTGTTCTTCTATTCAGAATCTCCTAGGAGACAGACATGCTTAATCCTCACTTTGGACTTCGGGAGCTAAGGGCCTAACCAACTTTGTCCTCTAACAATACTGTTTGTATAAAACTTTACTCATTCTCCTAGACAAATATGAGTGCCCAGTCTCTAGAAAACACAGCTTAAACAGCTCACAGCAGATTACTGCTGTCTCAAAGTACCCTCTGTTCACTCTCTGATTTAGAATATCCCTGTTGCTAAGGAGGAAAAAGGGGGGTGTTGTCTATCTGGGTTCACTCACTTGTTATAACAAAATGGGAGCTTGGGGTATTGCATAACAT
The DNA here is from genome assembly GCF_964263255.1 of Lissotriton vulgaris. Lineage (NCBI taxonomy): Eukaryota > Metazoa > Chordata > Amphibia > Caudata > Salamandridae > Lissotriton > Lissotriton vulgaris. Next base: position 486,837,519 of record NC_141691.1, on the reverse strand, counting down.
GCAGGTCTGAGCACAGAGCAAAGCAAAAATTAGGAGGGAAAACAAATAGTCATGGGCGAATGTGAGAAAAACCAACCGATTTTGGATTGCAAATCCCACAATTCAGCAGGTTAAATGAAACAGTCATGGGCAACTAAAAACCACAAGTTTCTACACAAAACTGGTGACAAATGATGTAATCACGGACTGGTTGTAACAAGCATAACAGTTCAAAATAATGTGCCCAGGTGCTGAGTTGAGTGATGCTGAGTTGGTGCTGCACTGGTGCTGAGATGATCCAGCAGTGGTGATCTGGTGGTGCTGCACTAATGCTGAAGTGATGCTGCATTGGTGCTGAGATGCTGCTGAGGTGGTGTGGTGCTGCACTGGTGCTATACTGGGTCTGCGGTCATGTGGTGGGGTTCTGCACTGGTTCTGCGCTGGTGGTGGTGCATTGATGCAGAGGTGGTGTTGTTCTGATGCTAAGTTGGTGCCATGCTGATGTTGAGGTGGTGCTGTGCTGGTGCTGATGTGGTTCTGTTCTGGTGCCAAGGTGGTGCTGTGCTGGTGCTGAGGTGGTGTTGCGTTGGTGCTGAGGTGGTGCTTCAAGGATGCTGAGTTGGTACAGCATTGGTGGTGGTGTACTGATGAGGAGGTGGTGGTGTGCTGATGCTCAGATGGTGCTGTGCTGATGCTGAGGTGGTTCTGTGGCAGTGCTCAAGTGATGCTGAGTGATACTGAGGTGGTGCTAAGTGGTGCTCAGGTTGTGCCGGGTCTGATGGCTCAGTGGACTAATGCATCCACTGCAGGGGCCTCTGTTCGACCTCATGGTCACAGGTTCGAATCCAGGTGGGTCCACTCGGCCTTTCATCCATCTGAGGTCGATAAAATGAGTACCATTGAGTTGGGTAACAATAAACATCTGTTATTCAGCACCAAGATGCCCCATCAGGTGGTGGTGCTGTGCTGGTGCTGTGCTGATGCTCAGATGGTGCTGTGCTGAGTTGTTGCTGCCCTGATGCTGAGGTGGTGTTGTGCTGAAGTGGTGCTGAATTGCTGCTGAGGTGAGGTTGCATCTGTGCTGGGGTAGTGCTACACTGGTGATGAGGTAGGGCTACACTGTTGGTGGTGCACTGATGCAGAGGCGGTAGTGTGCTGATGCTGACATGTGCTGTACTGCTGCTGAAATTGTGCTGCACTAGTGCTGAGGTAGTGCTACGCTGATGCAGAGTTTGTGCTGCAGTGGTGGTGGTGCACTGATGAGGAGGCGGTGCTGTGCTGATGCTGAGGCAGTTCTGTGCTGATGATGATGTGGAGCTCTCGTGATGCTCAAGTGGTGCTGTGCTGATGATGAGGTGGTGCTACTCTGATGGTGTGCTGGAGCTGATTTGGTGCTGCATTGCTATTGAGGTGGTGCTGAGTGGGACACTTAAATGGTGCTGAGATAGTGGCATGCTTGTGTGGAGGTGGTGCACAGTTAGTGCTGAGTGATACTGAGATGGTGCTGAGTGATGCTGATGTGGTGCTGAGTGACAGGTTTGGTAGTGCTTAGGAGGTACTCTGATGTGCTCAGGTGGTGCTGATTGATGCTGAGTTGGTGCTGAGTCACTGCTGAGGTGGTGCTGCACTGGTGCTGAGGTGGTGCTGCACTGGTGCTGTGCTGGGTTTTGCAGTCATGTGGGGCTGCACTGGTGCTGACTTGGTGATGCACTGGTGGTGGTGCTGTGCTGATGCTGAGGTGGTGCTGCCGTGGTGTTCAGTGATGCTGAGGAGATGCTGCCCTGGTGCTGAGTGATGCTATTGTGGCGCTGAATGATGCTGTGCTGTTCCAGAGTGATGCTGTGGTGGGCTGCACTGTCACTGAGCTGGCGCTGCACTGGTGGTGGTGCACTGATGCAGAGGTGGTGCTGGGCTGATGCTGAGATAGTGCTGTGGTGGTGGTGTTAAGTGATGCTGAGGAGATGTGCTGGTGCTGAGGTGGTGCTTAGTGACGCGGTGGTTGTGCTGACTGATGCTATGCTGGTGCTGCAATGATGCTGAGGTGGTGATGCGGCACTGATGCTGAGGTAGTGAGGTGGTGCTGCACTGATGCAGAGGTGGTGCTGTGCTGTGGTGGTGCGGTGGTGCAGCTCTGGTGCTGAAGTGGTGAGGCTCTGAGTTTAAGGTGGTGCAGTGCTGGAGCTGAACGATGCTGAGGTGGTGCTGTGCTGGTGTGGTGGTGCTCAGGTGTTGCTGCATAATGCTCAGGTAGTGGTGCTGCTGAAGTGGTGCTCAGTGACACTGACTGGTGCTGAAGTGAGGCTGCATTGATGCTCAGGTGGTGCTGAGGTGGTGGTGCACTGTTTACTTGCAGGATATATTGTTAAGAAACCTCACATTACATGCATTCTTTAGAGAGCACGAGGATGCATACCTTGATATTGGTATTATTTCACCAATGATTAAAACCTAAAAAAAAGCATCAAAAGTTGAAAGTGAAAAATTTAAAGCTGCTTTCATCTTCATAAAACAGAGCAATAACAGAATGTTTACCTCTTTAATCATATCCAAATAATCATGCTGTCAAAACCACGATGTTAACAGGTTGATCCTACTGTTGACTGTCTTCTTAAACTACACTTCCATTAAGTAAGTATAATATTGAAAGTTTGGACACGTGTGTTAATGAAACCAAAAATGTCAAGGGATGAAAAACAACATACCCTATTGCTGAAAAAGCCGGGGGAAAACAAGATGAGGACATGATTTGCAGCTCTCGGCTGACCGCATTCGAGAAGCCAAAGCAAGCACAGGCAAATGAAAAGTAGTGCACAGAAAGTAACTTACATGGTCGATAGTGAAGTGATCCATTTTAAAGGCGCCAGTCTCCAGGGCATGACCAAAACAGCAAAAGGAGGGACAAGTGAACAATATTCACCAACAAAAACAAAGGATTTTGGAAAGCCGCATAAAGGAATGAATCAAAACAGATGTGCATGCTGAAAGCCCATACAGTAGGTACAGCATGTCTTGAGAGACAGCACTTGCACTGCCTTGGCAATACCTAAAAATTGGGTGAAGCTACAGGAAAAAGCAGGTGATGATCAATTTTTTTTTTAAAGGGTGCAAACATTAGGTTACAATTATATATATGAGAAGTGCCTCACGTACATAATCACCATGAGCCTGTCAAAGAGTGCTACCTACTTGGAACTTTACTAAAGAATCAGGAAAAAGGACAAAACTCCATGATCTACTTAAGTTTGAGTGAGCCCTGAAACGTGTGTTCACAAAAGTAAATGCATTAATGAAAGTAAAGGTCCTGGGCAAGATGCCCACTGTCAGGCCGTAGGGGACGGTCGTACTTTCCCTCCTCTCCTAGGGATTTATGATTGCTGACCTTCTTGCTGCTTATTCACGTTTTCTACTGCGGCTAATTTAATTAAGTTTTGCCTCTGCATAGCTGCTTTATTGCTTTATTGGAACACTGGAATACGGAGGCGCTGCAACAAGTTTCTGAAATGCAGGGCACTAGCAATGGTGGTCACATATTGGTAACTGGACAAATTGGCTTTCACGGCGGCTGTGGTTGAACAGGCTGAAACTAACGGAGCTTCAAACTACCACCCGGAGTGCAATTTTTTTTGTAGAAGTAACCGTAAGGTACTGCAGTCCTGGCTGGAGCAACTTGATGCGAGTCATGGCCCCAAAAAATCAGAGGGCTTTGAAGGAGCAGAGAGAGTTACTGGAAAAAGAAAATGAGAGTGAGAGCGCGATATCCAGTGACCCCGGAGTTCCAGCGGATAACTTGAGAGCGAAATCCCGGGTAAAAGTTCAGGCTCTAAGGAATGCGGGGATGCGGGAGAGACAAAGGAACAGAGAACGCTCAGAAGAAAGAGAAGGAAAAGAAGGGGAGATTGCTTCTGAACAAGAAAAGTAGTAAAAATCGACCGACTGATTTGGAAACAGGAGCAGAATTAGGAAGAGAATCAGTCTTCCGACAGCCTACCTTGTTCGAATCTTTTTCCTCTATACCGGCAATTCAGGTCCAGCCGCCCCCCCCTGCCTGACGATACAGAAGCAACCAGCAGTACACGCATCCAGGGTGAGGCACGCAATGGGAGTAACGAGCAATCAGCGGAGACGGAGACGCCGGTCAGGGGTCCGGTTGCAGAGATGCAGAACGTGAGCGGTGTAGAGAGGGACGCGGGCAAGGTGGATGCACGAAAGGAGGGCCCCGCAATCTCTGCTTATCAACAAGTACAGCAGCCACAGCAGGTGGAATACCGGGACTCTCGCTCAGGGCAGACTCCCATGGATACACAGGTGTGGGGGGACGGTGCGGAAGAGCATGCGCTTAGTAGCGAGATCGCTAAGCGGGGAGATGATACAGATCGAGACGTACATGGTAAAAACGCTATCCCCCCATATGAAAATATTATGTGCAGTCCCAGTAAGTGCATTGTTTGAGCACAGGGCTTAGGCAATAACTTACTAGGCTCTTTAAAGGAAGGTTCTGATAGTAGGTCGGAACAGCAAGCTGCAGGGGAGGAATCCGGCTCAACTATACAGTCTTTGACAAAGTTAAACACTGGAGAACTGCAAATTAGCAATGGAACTAGTACACAAGGGCCAAGTATGTTGTCCTTAGCCCCGGGCTCACCCAGTGATGACTGCTTCTTCTCTGTCAACGATGATGAAGGGGAGGAGGAGGAAGAGGGGTCAGGTTCAAGTTCAGGCTTAAGTGAAGGCTTAGACTCAGACTCAGATCTAGTTTCACTATCGCCAGAAGGACATACAGGGGATTCGGAGCTGGAAACATCAGAAGTAGAATGGGACACAGTACAGAGAGCTTATGTACACCGGTAGTCAAACAGTGCCAAGAGGAGATAATAATAATAATAATACTAGTATTTATAAAGCGCGAACAGCTGCCTCAACTAGGAGGCATCCCGGCGCTGTGAGGGCTTAACAAGAAAGCTAGCTGGGAGTCTGCAGCCTAGAGAGGCACCGAGAACAGCCACGACTTAAGCTGTCTCCTAAAACTTGTTTCTGATTGGGCCTTTCGCAGCTCGGGAGGTAGGGAATTCCGGAGACGGGTCACGTTGGCTGAAAAGGTCCGGCCGCCCAGTCTGGCCCTTTTGACTCGTGGCACACTCAGTAGCACCTGATCATTTGAGCGAAGGGAGCGGGACTGTGTATATCTAGGCAGACGGGCTCTCAAATAATTAGGACAGGTGCCGTAGAGAGACCTATAGGCCAGAGTAAGAGTTTTAAATTTTATTCTACTGGCAATCGGGAGCCAGTGTAAGGCCCGAAGATGGGGGGAGATGTGCTCTTTAAAAGGAATATGCTTAAGCAACCTGGCTGCCGCGTTTTGCACCGTTTGCAGCCTTTGAACCAAGTATTTCGGGAGACCGCTATACAGGCCATTAGCATAATCCAATCTCGAAGTGATGGTGGCATGGATCACGGTTTTCCGGCAAGACTCAGGCATCATGTAACAGAGCAAAAAAGAAGAAGTTGGATTGGGACTATTCTGCCACATCACAGCTGTATCAAGAGGGGGCCGGTGTCAGTTCACAACCCAATCAGTCTCAACCGCAGGCTCAGACTCAAAATCCTAATTTTGGCCTCTTATTCACAACATTGAAGCAGATGCAGGGCAAAGCCATAGCTGAAATCCGCAGAGCTAGGCAAGCTAACAAAAAATACAGGGGTCATTGCAAAAAGTAAATAAGCTATACGCAGATATGGCTGGCAGAGTTACCGAGATGGATGAAAGGACAAGGAAGCTGGAGGATGAGGGCACGAAGCTCCAGGAAGTTAGACAGGAGCAGGAAAAAACATCGTCAGACGTTCTTTGAAAGCTCGAAGACTTTGAAAACAGACAAAGGCGAAATAATATAAGACTTCTTGGGATGGAAGAAGGGAAGGAAGGGCAGGATGTTCGGGCATTTGTGGTTGAGTTGTTCAGAGGAGTGTTCCCTGAAGTGACTAAGTGGGACTGGGAAAATGAGGTTAAACAAGCCCACCGGTTTCCTTTGATGCAGAGAAGGGGGAACGTATCTGACAAACCAAGGGTGATTCTCGTGTACGTTGGGAACTTCTTATTAAGAGAGGAAATAATGAGTAAGGCAAAGCCAGAGGCCAAACGTACGTACAAGGATGTAAGTTTCTTTGCCCGGCCTGACTTCTGTCACGCCACCGTTAAAAGAAGGTGGCGTATGAGGCAACTAATAACCCCATTCCAAAATGCAGGATGTGAAGCGTACCTGATGTTTCCATCCCGCCTCAAAGTAGGGGTTCATGGGCTGTTCAGGGTGTTTTACTCTGAAGTGATGGCTCAAGAGTACCTCACTCACTTGAGAGAGAATAGGGGGCAGAACAGTCAGACGGTAGCTGTAAGACAAACAAATCGTAAGGCACAACAATAGGTAGCCTGGAAGCCTATTGGGTAACTATTGGCGCAAATTTTGGGTAGTAGCAGCAGAGTCAGCACAGTAAAATAGGTAATTTTCATGGTTTGAGAAAGTGGAGAGGGAGGGTGGCGGACAACCTGGGGCCTTGGCTGTCACATATAGGTCAGGATTGACCTATTTGCCAGGAAGGGGGGGGGTTCTCAAGGGCGGGTTGTCAGGGGAGGGGGAGGGGGGAGAAGGGATACAGGGCATGACACATCAAGGAAGCTCAAGGGTGGAACAGGAAGGGTGTGGGAAGGGTTGATTACATTCAGTACTAGTGTCTTTATGAAAATAATGAGTAAAGAGGAGTCAAAATCAAAAATGTTTAAAAAATACTTTATGGAGTTTTGGGTTGGGAAACTAGTAGAAGTTTTTTAATGGGTATTAGATTTGTAACCTGGAATGTTTGTGGGTTGAATGATCGCCAGAAAAGGCAAAGGGTCTCTATATCATTAAAGCAGATGTATGTAGATTTCATATTTCTGCAAGAAACGCATATTATGGTCTCGCAAGGGTACCTTCTGGATCAATTAGGTTTTCATGTATTAGCATCTTCTAAACAAGGTGCAAGGAATAGAAGTGTCGCTATATTATTTAAAAACAAGAATGCAACAATTAGAAGGAAACTCGAAGATTAGTGGGGTAGGTGGGCTCTTGTTGAGTGCCTGCTGGAGGGGGAGTGGACCACCTTAGGGGTAGTTTGCGGGTCTACGGAGGATGATCCAGAGATTTTTGAGTTTTTAGATGTGGAATTAGCCTCCTGGGCTCCCCGTGTCATTCTGGCTGGGGATTTTAATATTAATGGAGCGGATGGGTCAGGGCCAGGGTCATTTGGGAGATATCAAGGCAGGAATAGAAAGGTATACCAAGCATTACTGAGTTTGGTAAGAAATAACGTGCTTACAGATGTGTGGGAGAAAATAAGACCTGGTGATAAGGGGTTCACGTTTTATTCAGCCCCACATCGGATCTGTGTAAGCCTAGATTACTTTTACATGTCTAATTCATTGCTGGGGTGGTGCTTAGTGACGCTGTGGTTGTGCTGACTGATGCTATGCTGGTGCTGCAATGATGCTGAGGTGGTGATGCGGCACTGATGCTGAGGTAGTGAGGTGGTGCTGCACTGATGCAGAGGTGGTGCTGTGCTGTGGTGGTGCGGTGGTGCAGCTCTGGTGCTGAAGTGGTGAGGCTCTGAGTTTAAGGTGGTGCAGTGCTGGAGCTGAACGATGCTGAGGTGGTGCTGTGCTGGTGTGATGGTGCTCAGGTGTTGCTGCATGATGCTCAGGTAGTGGTGCTGCTGAAGTGGTGCTCAGTGACACTGACTGGTGCTGAAGTGAGGCTGCATTGATGCTCAGGTGGTGCTGAGGTGGTGGTGCACTGTTTACTTGCAGGATATATTGTTAAGAAACCTCACATTACATGCATTCTTTAGAGAGCACGAGGATGCATACCTTGATATTGGTATTATTTCACCAATGATTAAAACCTAAAAAAAAGCATCAAAAGTTGAAAGTGCAAAATTTAAAGCTGCTTCCATCTTCATAAAACAGAGCAATGACAGAATGTTTACCTCTTTAATCATATCCAAATAATCATGCTGTCAAAACCACAATGTTAACAGGTTGATCCTACTGTTGACTGTCTTCTTAAACTACACTTCCATTAAGTAAGTATAATATTGAAAGTTTGGACACGTGTGTTAATGAAACCAAAAATGTCAAGGGATGAAAAACAACATACCCTATTGCTGAAAAAGCCGGGGGAAAACAAGATGAGGACATGATTTGCAGCTCTCGGCTGACCGCATTCGAGAAGCCAAAGCAAGCACAGGCAAATGAAAAGTAGTGCACAGAAAGTAACTTACATGGTCGATAGTGAAGTGATCCATTTTAAAGGCGCAAGTCTCCAGGGCATGACCAAAACAGCAAAAGGAGGGACAAATGAACAATATTCACCAACAAAAACAAAGGATTTTGGAAAGCCGCATAAAGGAATGAATCAAAACAGATGAGCATGCTGAAAGCCCATACAGTAGGTACAGCATGTCTTGAGAGACAGCACTTGCACTGCCTTGGCAATACCTAAAAATTGGGTGAAGCTACAGGAAAAAGCAGGTGATGATCAATTTTTTTTTAAAGGGTGCAAACTTTAGGTTACAATTATATATATGAGAAGTGCCTCACGTACATAATCACCATGAGCCTGTCAAAGAGTGCTACCTACTTGGAACTTTACTAAAGAATCAGGAAAAAGGACAAAACTCCATGATCTACTTAAGTTTGAGTGAGCCCTGAAACGTGTGTTCACAAAAGTAAATGCATTAATGAAAGTAAAGGTCCTGGGCAAGATGCCCGCTGTCAGGCCGTAGGGGACGGTCGTACTTTCCCTCCTCTCCTAGGGATTTATGATTGCTGACCTTCTTGCTGCTTATTCACGTTTTCTACTGCGGCTAATTTAATTAAGTTTTGCCTCTGCATAGATGCTTTATTGCTTTATTGGAACACTGGAATACGGAGGCGCTGCAACAAGTTTCTGAAATGCAGGGCACTAGCAATGGTGGTCACATATTGGTAACTGGACAAATTGGCTTTCACGGCGGCTGTGGTTGAACAGGCTGAAACTAACGCAGCTTCAAACTACCACCCGGAGTGCAATTTTTTTTGTAGAAGTAACCGTAAGGTACTGCAGTCCTGGCTGGAGCAACTTGATGCGAGTCATGGCCCCAAAAAATCAGAGGGCTTTGAAGGAGCAGAGAGAGTTACTGGAAAAAGAAAATGAGAGTGAGAGCGCGATATCCAGTGACCCCGGAGTTCCAGCGGATAACTTGAGAGCGAAATCCCGGGTAAAAGTTCAGGCTCTAAGGAATGCGGGGATGCGGGAGAGACAAAGGAACAGAGAGCGCTCAGAAGAAAGAGAAGGAAAAGAAGGGGAGATTGCTTCTGAACAAGAAAAGTAGTAAAAATCGACCGACTGATTTGGAAACAGGAGCAGAATTAGGAAGAGAATCAGTCTTCCGACAGCCTACCTTGTTCGAATCTTTTTCCTCTATACCGGCAATTCAGGTCCAGCCGCCCCCCCCTGCCTGACGATACAGAAGCAACCAGCAGTACACGCATCCAGGGTGAGGCACGCAATGGGAGTAACGAGCAATCAGCGGAGACGGAGACGCCGGTCAGGGGTCCGGTTGCAGAGATGCAGAACGTGAGCGGTGTAGAGGGACGCGGGCAAGGTGGATGCACGAAAGGAGGGCCCCGCAATCTCTGCTTATCAACAAGTACAGCAGCCACAGCAGGTGGAATACCGGGACTCTCGCTCAGGGCAGACTCCCATGGATACACAGGTATGGGGGGACGGTGCGGAAGAGCATGCGCTTAGTAGCGAGATCGCTAAGCGGGGAGATGATACAGATCGAGACGTACATGGTAAAAACGCTATCCCCCCATATGAAAATATTATGTGCAGTCCCAGTAAGTGCATTGTTTGAGCACAGGGCTTAGGCAATAACTTACTAGGCTCTTTAAAGGAAGGTTCTGATAGTAGGTCGGAACAGCAAGCTGCAGGGGAGGAATCCGGCTCAACTATACAGTCTTTGACAAAGTTAAACACTGGAGAACTGCAAATTAGCAATGGAACTAGTACACAAGGGCCAAGTATGTTGTCCTTAGCCCCGGGCTCACCCAGTGATGACTGCTTCTTCTCTGTCAACGATGATGAAGGGGAGGAGGAGGAAGAGGGGTCAGGTTCAAGTTCAGGCTTAAGTGAAGGCTTAGACTCAGACTCAGATCTAGTTTCACTATCGCCAGAAGGACATACAGGGGATTCGGAGCTGGAAACATCAGAAGTAGAATGGGACACAGTACAGAGAGCTTATGTACGCCGGTAGTCAAACAGTGCCAAGAGGAGATAATAATAATAATAATACTAGTATTTATAAAGCGCGAACAGCTGCCTCAACTAGGAGGCGTCCCGGCGCTGTGAGGGCTTAACAAGAAAGCTAGCTGGGAGTCTGCAGCCTAGAGAGGCACCGAGAACAGCCACGACTTAAGCTGTCTCCTAAAACTTGTTTCTGATTGGGCCTTTCGCAGCTCGGGAGGTAGGGAATTCCAGAGACGGGTCACGTTGGCTGAAAAGGTCCGGCCGCCCAGTCTGGCCCTTTTGACTCGTGGCACACTCAGTAGCACCTGATCATTTGAGCGAAGGGAGCGGGACTGTGTATATCTAGGCAGACGGGCTCTCAAATAATTAGGACAGGTGCCGTAGAGGGACCTATAGGCCAGAGTAAGAGTTTTAAATTTTATTCTACTGGCAATCGGGAGCCAGTGTAAGGCCCAAAGATGGGGGGAGATGTGCTCTTTAAAAGGAATATGCTTAAGCAACCTGGCTGCCGCGTTTTGCACCGTTTGCAGCCTTTGAACCAAGTATTTCGGGAGACCGCTATACAGGCCATTAGCATAATCCAATCTCGAAGTGATGGTGGCATGGATCAAGTTTTCCGGCAAGACTCAGGCATCATGTAACAGAGCAAAAAAGAAGAAGTTGGATTGGGACTATTCTGCCACATCACAGCTGTATCAAGAGGGGGCCGGTGTCAGTTCACAACCCAATCAGTCTCAACCGCAGGCTCAGACTCAAAATCCTAATTTTGGCCTCTTATTCACAACATTGAAGCAGATGCAGGGCGAAGCCATAGCTGAAATCCGCAGAGCTAGGCAAGCTAACAAAAAATACAGGGGTCATTGCAAAAAGTAAATAAGCTATACGCAGATATGGCTGGCAGAGTTACCGAGATGGATGAAAGGGCAAGGAAGCTGGAGGATGAGGGCACAAAGCTCCAGGAAGTTAGACAGGAGCAGGAAAAAACATCGTCAGACGTTCTTTGAAAGCTCGAAAACTTTGAAAACAGACAAAGGCGAAATAATATAAGACTTCTTGGGATGGAAGAAGGGAAGGAAGGGCAGGATGTTCGGGCATTTGTGGTTGAGTTGTTCAGAGGAGTGTTCCCTGAAGTGACTAAGTGGGACTGGGAAAATGAGGTTAAACAAGCCCACCGGTTTCCTTTGATGCAGAGAAGGGGGAACGTATCTGACAAACCAAGGGTGATTCTCGTGTACGTTGGGAACTTCTTATTAAGAGAGGAAATAATGAGTAAGGCAAAGCCAGAGGCCAAACGTACGTACAAGGATGTAAGTTTCTTTGCCCGGCCTGACTTCTGTCACACCACCGTTAAAAGAAGGCAACTAATAACCCCATTCCAAAATGCAGGATGTGAAGCTTACCTGATGTTTCCATCCCGCCTCAAAGTATGTGTTCATGGGCTGTTCAGGGTGTTTTACTCTGAAGTAATGGCTCAAGAGTACCTCACTCACTTGAGAGAGAATAGGGGGCAGAACAGTCAGACGGTAGCTGTAAGACAAACAAATCGTAAGGCACAACAATAGGTAGCCTGGAAGCCTATTGGGTAACTATTGGCGCAAATTTTGGGTAGTAGCAGCAGGGTCAGCACAGTAAAATAGGTAATTTTCATGGTTTGAGAAAGTGGAGAGGGGGGAGGGCGGACAACCTGGGGCCTCGGCTGTCACATATAGGTCAGGATTGACCTATTTGCCAGGAAGGGGGGGGGGGGTTCTCAAGGGCGGGTTGTCAGGGGAGGGGGAGGGGGGAGAAGGGATACAGGGCATGACACATCAAGGAAGCTCAAGGGTGGAACAGGAAGGGTGTGGGAAGGGTTGATTACATTCAGTACTAGTGTCTTTATGAAAATAATGAGTAAAGAGGAGTCAAAATCAAAAATGTTTAAAAAATACTTTATGGAGTTTTGGGTTGGGAAACTAGTAGAAGTTTTTTAATGGGTATTAGATTTGTAACCTGGAATGTTTGTGGGCTGAATGATCGCCAGAAAAGGCAAAGGGTCTCTATATCATTAAAGCAGATGTATGTAGATTTCATATTTCTGCAAGAAACGCATATTATGGTCTCGCAAGGGTACCTTCTGGATCAATTAGGTTTTCATGTATTAGCATCTTCTAAACAAGGTGCAAGGAATAGAAGTGTCGCTATATTATTTAAAAACAAGAATGTAACAATTAGAAGGAAACTCGAAGATTAGTGGGGTAGGTGGGCTCTTGTTGAGTGCCTGCTGGAGGGGGAGTGGACCACCTTAGGGGTAGTTTGCGGGTCTACGGAGGATGATCCAGAGATTTTTGAGTTTTTAGATGTGGAATTAGCCTCCTGGGCTCCCCGTGTCATTCTGGCTGGGGATTTTAATATTAATGGAGCGGATGGGTCAGGGCCAGGGTCATTTGGGAGATATCAAGGCAGGAATAGAAAGGTATACCGAGCATTACTGAGTTTGGTAAGAAATAACGTGCTTACAGATGTGTGGGAGAAAATAAGACCTGGTGATAAGGGGTTCACGTTTTATTCAGCCCCACATCGGATCTGTGTAAGGCTAGATTACTTTTACATGTCTAATTCATTGCTCTCCTGTTTAAAAATAGAAAGGCTCCCCCGGATATTTAGTGATCATAACCCGTTGATCTTAAACCTAACTGTACCAACAACGAGTAGAAAGGAGAGAGTATGGTCTTTTGAAAAGGGGCTTCTGCAGGATGAAAAGTACGTACAGCATATGTCACGATGGATTAAAGTTTTTTTTAATCAATAGGGGTAGTGCGGCACCAGGCATTGTTTGGGATGCCTTTAAGGCAGGTGTTCGTGGGGAGACCCTAAGTTTTAACACTTTTAAACGTAAACAGGAGCAGCTCAGGAATAGGGATTTAGCTAAGACAGCTCTAGATGCTGAGGAGGAGCTGTACCAATGTGTGTTAACAGGGGCTCCGCTTGATCATGTACTCATAAAGGTGGCAAAAGCAAAAATGGAGGTAGAAGAGGACATTGCAATTAAGGCTGCTAAGATCTTTACGACAAAAAGGGAGTGATGCCATGAGTTCAGTTTGACGGTTGGGCGTACATTACCCATTCGTACTAGGCAAAAGGCTGCTTCAGGAGAGGTAAGGGAAATTAGGGATATAACAGGTAGATTACTTACAGATTCTGATGAGATACGTGAGGTTTTTAGGAAATGTTATGCCACATTGTATGACGAGCAGCAGGGTAGAGACTCTGAGAAAATAGGGGCATATCTGGAGGGCATTCCGGTGGCAAGGTTGACGGAGGTAGAATCTGAAGGGCTGGAAAAATTATAGAATTAGAAGAGATTAAAGTCGCCATATTAAATCTCCCTTCTGGAAAAGCGTCAGGCCCAGACCAAATCCCAATTGAATTTTATAAAGTGTTTTGGGATATACTTGGCGAGGATTTCGCCACAACGGTGCAGAAGGCATAGGCAGGGGATTCTATACCAGGGTCCTAGGGTGGCGCGGATATTGTTATAATCCTAAAGAAGGGGAAACCATCTACTGAGCCTGGATCATACAGGCCGATTACGCTCATGAATGCTGACACAAAGATTTATTCTAAGGCATTGGCAACAAGATTTGCCCGAATTATAGGTACTCTTGTGAGCAGTAACCAACATGGTTTTATACCAGGGAGGGGCACTACCCACCAGACACGCAAGGTTATAACGTTATTTGATGCCACAGAAGTCGCAGGAGACCCAATGGCGGTAATGTTATTAGATGCAGAAAAGACCTTTGATCGGGCCTCCTGGGACTACCTGTGGCATATTTTAAGAAGAGCGGGATTTAAAGAGGGATATGTTAAAGCAGTGCAAGCGTTATATACAGCCCCGGTAGCTTCTATACGAATTAATGCAGGATCAACCCGGCCACTTCAAATACAGAGAGGTACGAGGCAGGGGTGCCCGTGCTCCCCGCTTTTATTTGCAATGTATATGGACCCATTGATTCGAAGAATAGAGCTGTGTGAAAGGATTACCCCGTTGTACACACGTATGGGTCAATGTAAGATACTTGCTTATGCTGACGACGTGGCAGTGATACCATCTAATCCCACAGAGCCTATTTTACAGGTCGACATCGAGGCCTGGAGATTTGGTCAGGTCTCAGGGTATGCACTGAACACCTCTAAGATGCAGATAATAAAAAAACAGCAGGTGGATTGTTCTGATCATCGAGTAGTCCAGGCAGGAGTGTATTTGGGCGTAACTATTACCTCTGACCTAGGTATCTTAGTGGAGGAAAATATGACCCCAATAATGGCTAAAGTGAGGAAGGAATTAGATAGGCTTGACAACTTGCATCTTTCAATTGTGGGCCGTACTAACATTGTAAAGATGATGATTTTACCCAAGTTTTTAGATATTTTTAGAACAATCCCATTGCTCAAATGGTTCAAGGGTTGCAAGCATATGATTAATAGATTTATCTGGGCCAAGGGAAAGACAAGGAGAGCTCTTAGATTTATGGCACTGCCACAGGCTAGGGGTGGGTGGTCGTTGCCAGACTTAAAGCTTTATTATTGGGCAGCTGCATTAAAGTATATGATTCAGAAAAGGGGGTGGCGATGAACAGAGTGTCTGAATTAAGCAGACCACTCTTACCCAGTCCAAAGATCAGGGCTTGATCCATCACCGTTTTTTAGCTCACTGCACCATCCCAGCTCAGAACCTGGCTACATGCAAATTAGTCTGTTCCTGTCCCAGTGCATGATGGGAACAGGGCAAACCAAACTACCAAGCCAATTCTTATACTGGGAAGGAAACAAGCTTCCGGGGACGGGTTTCTGGCATTTCAGCCGTCGTCGGCCCGGCTTGCTTGAATCCTGATGGTGCAGTGAGCAAGGGACTCATGTCTGAGTATACCCTGCCACACCTATAGTGGCCAAAAACGATTCAGAAAAGGGGGTGGTGATGAACAGAGTGTCTGAATTAAGCAGACCACTCTTACCCAGTCCAAAGATCAGGGCTTGATCCATCACCGTTATTTAGCTCACTGCACCATCCCAGCTCAGAACCTGGCTATATGCAAATCAGTTTGTCCCTGGCCCAGTGCATCATGGGAACAGGGCAGACTAAACTACCAAGCCAATTCTTCACCAGAAAGGAGACAAGCTACCGGGGACCGGTTTCTGGCATTTCAGCCGTCGTCGGCCCGCCTTGCTTGAATCCTGATGGTGCAGTGAGCAAGGGACTCATGTCTGAGTATACCCTGCCACACCTATAGTGGCCATAAACAATTCAGAAAAGGGGGTGGTGATAAACAGAGTGTCTGAATTAAGCAGACCACTCTTACCCAGTCCAAAGATCGGGCATGATCCATCACCGTTATTTAGCTCACTGCACCATCCCAGCTCAGAACCTGGCTATATGCAAATCAGTCTGTCCCTGGCCCAGTGCATCATGGGAACAGGGAAGACTAAACTACCAAGCCAATTCTTCACCAGAAAGGAGACAAGCTACCGGGGACCGCTTTCTGGCATTTCAGCCGTCGTCGTCCCGGCTTGCTTGAATCCTGATGGTGCAGTGAGCAAGGGACTCATGTCTGAGTATACCCTGCCACACCTATAGTGGCCACCATAAGCGTGGAAGGGTATACTCAGATGTGAGTCCCTTGCTCATTGCACCATCAGGATTCAAGCAAGCCGGGCCGAAGACAGCTGTAATGCCAGAAACCGGTCCCCGGAAGCTTGTTTCCTTCCCAGTATAAGAATTGGCTTGGTAGTTTGGTCTGCCCTGTTCTTATGATGCACTGGGCCAGGGACAGACTAATTTGGATATAGCCAGGTTCTGAGCTGGGATGGTGCAGTGAGCTAAAAAACGGTGATGGATCAAGCCCTGATCTGTTGACTGGGTATGAGTGTTCTGTTTAACTCAGATACTCTGTCCATCACCACCCCCTTTTCTGAATCGATAGTAAAAAAACAGCAGGTGGATTGTTCTGATCATCGAGTGGTCCAGGCAGGAGTGTATTTGGGCGTAACTATTACCTCTGACCTAGGTATCTTAGTGGAGGAAAATATAACCCCAATAATGGCTAAAGTGAGGAAGGAATTAGATAGGCTTGACAACTTGCATCTTTCAATTGTGGGCCGTACTAACATTGTAAAGATGATGATTTTACCCAAGTTTTTAGATATTTTTAGAACAATCCCACTGCTCTTCGAAGCCAAATGGTTCAAGGGTTGCGAGCATATGATTAATAGATTTATCTGGGCCAAGGGAAAGACAAGGAGAGCTCTTAGATTTATGGCACTGCCACGGGCAAGGGGTGGGTGGTCGTTGCCAGACTTAAAGCTTTATTATTTGGCAGCTGCATTACAGTATATAGCGGGCCTTTTGGGGGGAGCGGAGGCAGAGGGGCAGGATGAATTTGGCAAATTGGCACATTAGCAATATATGGTTTGGTTATGGGGGCAGAAGCGGAGAATTTATGTTTGAAGTACACTGACACAAGTTATTTTAAAAGGACACGGTTTAAGACGATCCTTGCAGCACATAGTATCTGGAAAGCATTTGCGAAGAGATTTGGTCTTGGGAAATATAATGCCTATACTAGGATGAGGGCTAACCCTACTTTCCCCCCAGCTGTTTTTTCGGGTTCTGTATTTGGAGAATGGGGGAGGCAGGGGATAAGGATGATCAGTGATGTTATGGGCCCATAAGGAATGATGCAATTTTCGGAGTTACAGACAAGGTATGGCTTAGAGTCGAGACAATTTTTTTTAATTTTTATAAGTGAGAAGCTACATTGTCACAAAGAGGGGCGGCCTGGCAAGGTTTGGAAAAATCCCAATCATGGACAGTATTCAAGCTGGCTTAGACTGTATGATCAAGAGGTTTTATTCTGAGTTGATAAAATCAAAGCAGGATGATATGGAAAGGAGTGCGGTTAAATGGGCAACTAAGTTAGATATAGGGGAAGAGTGCTTCTACCTGTCATTGGATATGGGGCAGAGTATTTTGTGCTCAGCATCTCTCCAGGCACAACATTACAAAACTTTGTATCATCCATATTACACGCCTGCGAGAATTGCACAATTTAGCACATATCTTTGCGACATGTACTCACTTGCAACCAACACAAAAAGACATAGAGGCGTTTTTGCATAGAGTATTAGGAATTGAGATTATTTTTACTTCCTCGATAATACTACTTGGGGTAATAATAACGATAGACAGATGAAAGGGGGATACTTTATCTTTGTCGCTATGGCAGTCTGGAGGTTATATATTGCTTCAGCTTGGCTTGATCCTATACCTCCGACATTTCACCAATGGCTAGCCAAACTGTTGTCGATTTATAACCTAGAGATTGCAATCTATGCAAGAAAGGGAAAAAAGGGAAGAAAGTTAGGCGAGCAAATTTGGGAAACTATTAAGCAATGGAAAGAGGAATGTACTGTCTAGATTGAGGATTAGGAGTTATGTGTTTACTGTTCTTTCTTGGTTTCCTCTATATAATATGAGTATTTCAGAATGTGATGAATGTAACCACATTGTGCGAATTTGTAGTTTTTGATTAATATTTTTTTTTGTATTTTGTTGTGCCCAGTACATGCAAAAAAAGGGGAAAAATACTCAATAAAAATATTTATTTTTTAAAAATGGAAGTAAAGGTCCTCAACTAACTAAAAGTTCTCTTGAAAATCTCTGGGTCACAGGTGAGCAAAAACAATTTTAGATATGTGTCCAAAGTACCCAGAAAAGCAATTTTAATTTGATGGGCCTTCAACGCATGATTAAAAAGAATTGGACCTTTATAAAGGTGTATGTATTTCTCAGTGGATGTTTAAAATCTATCTTTTAAATTGTAAGATTGATGTACAGACATTAAATTAATTAAAAAATAATTATGTATAGATTGTTATTTTAGAATTTATGTTTACAGTTTGATGCATACAACAAATAAGGGCTTGTTTAATACAATAGTCTGTTGTCAATGTGACGAAAAGGATAAAAGAAGTTAGTTGATGATGCAGCACGCATGTGAGCAAGGCCCTTTTGAGGTGGCTGATATGAGTGAACAAGTCGAATAAAAATAAGCACTGAAGAATATTCGAGTCTGTGCCCGGTTGTCTGGAATATTCGGTTTCGGGAGTAGAGTTGATCGAATTGCGGAAGACGGCTGCTGCCACTTCACGGACCCCCTCTCTGTTGTATGGGGCAAGTACCATACAGCTTAATATTTTGGAGTTCTCCGGAAGGTGTCAGGCCACAGGTACACCCTGTCATTGCCAAGAACACTCAGCAGCAGTGGCTGCGTTGAACCACTAGTCAAAGGACCTGTGATACAAGGCAAAGCTGGCGGTGAGTCTTGGGAAGAGGCAGATGGGGAGGTGTGCTGACATGCCAGCGTGCTAAACAGATTACGCACGACCGGCATAAAGAGTATATTATTTGTTATTTCACAAACATGTCCTCAGACGCTCTGTAGGAATGTGAAGCAGCAGCTGATATGTTAATTAAGAATTTACTGGACATTTCTAACAACACTCGTCCAGTTGGCTCCACCAATGGCGCTGTAAACAATGATGTAAAAGAGCTCTTCAAAGCATTAGGAATCAGCAGCCAAGCTAGACCCTTGTGACTGGTTGGACCACCATGCTATCACTTTCTTACTACCTGGCACCCACAAGACTAGGGCACCGCAACAGGTGATCCCTAAACGCTAGGTTAGAGACACCAAGAGCATTGATCCCAGGGAACTGGCAGCACATTGCAAATCTGCACTCCCCCTCCTCCCCCCATATCACAACGGTCAGTGACCTCAATGATCATTATTCTGCGACTATAACTAACATTCTTGATGACCTTGCCCCGCTAAAACTAAAAAGAACACAAATCAAAGACAGAAACCCCTAGTTCAATGGGTCCCTCAACAGCGAGAAGAAGTCCCTCCAGCAGTCAGAAAGAATCTGGACACTGCACCCCTCAGCTGTGCATTTAAAACTTCTCCACCAGGCCATAAATGCCTACAACAGGAACATCCTCAACTCAAAAAAAGAATGTTCAGGTCTGAACTGGGAAACGCCAAGAAGAGACCCTGCAAGCTCTTCAAACTGATCAAACGCCAATCCAACAAACTGGCCAAAACATTGAAAGAAACCCCCAAGTCACTAATATCATCTGAGGAATTCTCCTCCCTTTTCTCTGACAAAATCACAGCCTTAGGCAATGAGCTCAGATCAGCAAACCACTCTCAACACCTTCCAGATCTGCCTCTTCCCTCCAAGCCACCTCCTCAGGCCTCTCCTGAAAACCAAGCGCACTGGACCGACTTCAAAATCTATGACGAACATGCCATTGCAAAAATCCTATCCACCTTAAACTCAAAAAAACACTTTAATGACCCTCTCCCCTCCAACTGCCCAGCTGCCACCACTTAATCCGTCATCCCTAGCTGGACTGCAATAATTAACACCTTCCTGCTTCAACGATCGATACTAGACTCTCTGAAAGCCGGCCAAGTCCTACTAATCTTTAAAAAAAACGGAGCTTGACCCTGCCCCCCCTGACAATTTTTGACCTATTTCTAATATCCCACTCTTAGCCAAAGTTCTGGAGAAGTGTGTGCAACGGCATCTGAGCCAACACATCACCAAATTCCACCTTCTAGATGACTTCCAATCCGGTTTCAGGCATAGGCACAGCACGGAAAACACAATTATCCACATCGTGGATAATTCCCTTCAAGCCCTTGACCAAGACAAAACCTGTCTCCTAATCCTCCTTGATCTATCCTCGGCCTTCGACACAATCAACCATGAAAAACTACTCGAACTCCTCAAACTCAGGATGGGATGGATGGCTCTGTTCTGGATTGGTGTAGGTCCTTCCTCCATAACCAATCTCAGAGATTCCCAATTAACGGTAACCTGTCTGCTCCTTCTCCAGTCACTGTTGGAGTCCCCCAAGAATCAACCCTGTCGCCTACCCTCTTCAACCTTTACCTCGAACCGCTTGCCAAAGTATTGCAAACTGCAAATGTCTCCTACCAAATGTACACTGACGACACCCAGATCTACATCAAAATCTCCTCTCTGGAGGAGATTCTTTCCCTAAATGAAGCCTTGAAACTGACTGTCCAGTGGCTCTCCTCCAATCAACTCAAACTGAACGCAAAGAACAGAATTTCTTCTAATTTCCCCACCCAATAAAAACCCTGAGACTCAGGTTTGGAATAAGGCCATCACAGCATTAAACTGCCCTCCAACCATCGTGGACTCGGACAAATCGCTTGGAATAACCCTGGTCTGCAACTTGACCATGCGGTACCACATCAATTCAACGGCCAAAGTAGCCAGATTCTACCTGAGTTACCTAAGAAAACTGAATCACTTCCTTGATACTCCCGACCTAAATATGGCAGTCCAATAAATAGTCATCTCTAGACTTGAATATGGCTGCTCTACCCTCTCGGGTCTACCCAAGATCTCCCTGGCACCCTCAAAAGCCTGCCTCAACGCGGCCGCCAGACTACTAACTGGTTCAAGGAAATTCGACCATATTTCTCCTCACCTGAAAGCTCTGAACTGGCTTCCTCTACAGGCCAGAATCCAACTCAAGTTGGAATGTATCACATATAAGGCACAGTACTCAAACTCCCCTGCATATCATGCCCAGAAACTCGTGTTATGCGGAGGAACCAGGAACACACAATCCTCCAGAGACCTCTTGCTCCAACCTGCACGTTTTTGGAAAAAGGAAACTTACAATCAGGCTTTTTCTGGGGCCGCATCAAGAATATGGACTTCTCTCCCGCCCGTCATTAGAAGAATCCCTTCGCTGGCTTGCTTCAAAAAGGATGCCAAAATCTTCCTAATGGACAAATTCCTCACCTAATCTTGGCCTTCTACTCATCCAGAGACCTTGCCCTACTTCTGTCTAATACATCTCCCTGGAGGACCTTGACACCATCCACCCCGAACTTCCGGGCATCCCCCCATGTACCCAGGGACCTACATTGTCTTGTAAAATGCAAATGTAAATTTAACTGTTTGTCCTTTATCCCTTGTGTACCAAGCCCCCCCAAGTATGTTGTATATTATTGCTGATTCCTGTAAAGCGCTCTGATACCCTAACGCGTCAAGTTTGTGCTCTATAAAAACTTCAAAAAAATAAATTAGAAAAGAATATCAAAAATGAACTGACTAATAGTAAGAGAGGCGCGCTGCGCTTTATTTGCATTGTACCTACAAGCATTTGTTTGCTTTTATTGGAGCTTAATTTTAAAAATTGTTTGTTCACCGTATTTTAAATTAAGGGATCGCGTCGCTTCCCCGGTCCACCACTGACTCGGTCAGCTTTTCGTGGAGGGAAGACGATTCCAGGAACACACCGGAAGTGACTACGACTTCCGCTGTGCATCCTGCACCAATCAGGGGCCCGACACCTTAAAAGCTGCAGCCACAACCTCACTCCCTAGCTGACTAATAGTAAGAGAGGCGCGCTGCGCTTTATTTGCATTGTACCTACAAGCATTTGTTCGCTTTTATTGGAGCTTACTTTTAAAAATTGTTTGTTCGCCGTATTTTAATTAGGGGATCGCGTCGCTTCCCCGGTCCACCACTGACTCGGTCAGCTTGTTGTGGAGGGAAGACGATTCCAGGAACACACCGGAAGTGACTGCGACTTCTGCTGTGCATCCTGCACCAATCAGACGGGCCCTCAGTAGTTCTTAGAGGTTGGCGGGACATGAGCGCAGAAGACGAGCGCAGTGGGCACATCCTCAGCACGCCAAAGATTCACCTAAGACAAGCCCGTCTGCGCCAGACTGCCGCCAGACTGCCGCCAGGCCCCCTTCATGTGGTAAAAACGCCAAATGGCCATTATTAAATACTTGCGCTCAGAGCTTCTTTCCCTTAACACTCCTTATACCTCCAGTAACAGAGACCTTCCGCTACATGCACCGTTGCCCCTACCTAGCCACCTTACATGTTTGTACGGAAATGTGCGTTCCCTCCCTAAGCATTCTCTTGAAATATGGGCCCTACTGGATCAGGATTCACCAGATCTCTTTTTCATCACGGAGACCTGGCTCCAAGAAACATCCTGCCCGGATTTAGCTATAGCTCTAACTACGGGCTACAGTATTCTAAGATTAGATAGGACGGCTAAGAGAGGAGGAGGTACAGCAATAGTCTATAAGTCATCCATAAAACTTTCAGTCATTGACACACACATCACTGAATGGGGTGAATTCCTTATCTTTTCCCTAGACCTAAATAACAGAGAATCCTGGAAAGGAGTGCTTGTCTATAGACCACCAGAAAATAAAACCCACTTTGCGACTCAGCTATTGGAACTTTTGGCCCGCATGTTTTAGCATGTAAAAATTTCTTTTTAATAGGAGATTTTAATTATCACATTGAATTGCGGCAAGATACACATACCTCTGAATTAATAGACAACATTAAGGCAATGGACTTGATGTTATTAGAAACGGGTCCTACTCACAAGGCCGGACATACTTTAGATTTCCTATGTACCAACTCTAAGGAAGTTCAAATTGTCGAACTCTACCCAATCCTATGGTCCGACCATATGATAATAAAGTTCAACATTAGAGTCAATGCGATTAAATCTACCCACTCAAAGAAGGTAAAAATGAGCAGGCCCTGGAATAAAATCAACTCGGACTCCCTTGCTAGCGCTTTTACGCCAACCCCCTGTGACCCACAATTCTGATCTAGATAAGGTGGTAAAGGATCTAGACAAAGCAATTAACATGGCACTGGATCATATTGCCCCAAAACAGCAAACTAAATGTCCAAACACAAAATCCCCTTGGTTTACACCGGATCTAAAATTAGTGAAACAGGCTATGAGGTGCACCGAGCGGAAATGGCGTAAAAAAAAATCCTTTGGATAAACAGCTATATAAGTCGGCACATAAAGAATACATGAGCCAGATAGCCACAGCGAAGAAAGTTTACCTAGGAACCAGAATAGAATTAGCTGGTAATTTGCATAAAGAACTATACTCGATAGTAAAGGAATTCTCTAATCCCTCTTCCTGCCAGCCACTCACCATCGAGTCCCAAGAATGGGCTGACAGTCTCTCCATTTACTTTAAGGATAAAATTGATGTAATTCATAAAGCCTTTTCCAGAGAGACGGAACCTCCGAATGCTAAGGACAATCACACAGGTCCACCTAATTTGCCTACCCCTGAATTAACATCCCTGTCTAAACCCCTCTTTGAATTCCATACTGTTACGGAGGAAGAAGTCATTGATAAATTTAAGAAAGTAAAATCAGGTTCCCCTAGTGATCCCGCATCTGCCCATATCTTGACAAAAATAGCCCCAGCCATGCTGACTGAAATAACGGCAATCTTTAACTTATCAATTGCCGAAGCCATCTTTCCTGTGTCTTGGTAAGAAGCAACTGTCAGACCCATTTTAAAAAAGAATAATGATGACCCAGAGCAACCAGTAAATTATCGTCCTATCTCCCTTTTGCCACTATTTGGCAAAATAATGGAATCCTTAATTAATACCCAATTAACTAAACATCTTGAGGACAATATGCTACTGGACACCTCTCAATCGGGCTTTAGAGCTTGCCAGAGCACCGAGACCGCCCTCCTGGAGGTAGTGGATAACATCTGGCTGGCCTTGGATGCCAAGCAATCGGCCATCTTGATTTTATTAGACCTGTCAGCGGCCTTCGACACCATCTCTCATAGTGTCCTGCTAAAACGGCTGGCTGAGATTGGTGTCGGAGGTCAAGAACACAGATGGATACAGAGCTACCTGACAGGGAGGTGGTCAAAGGTTAAAATTGTCTCGTTCTCTTCGCCTTATGTGGAAAATGACAAAGGTGTCCCGCAGGGTTTGATTTTAAGCCCAACTTTATTTAATGTATATTTATCACCTTTAGCTAAGGTAATCAAAGCTCATGGCTTTGATACGGTATCTTACGCCGATGATCCTGATAACCTTAGGCCCCAACAACTTAGATGCCAAAGTGAGATTCCAACAGTGTATGATCTCCATTCAAGAATGGATGACGACCAACTATTTAATGCTAAATGCAGGGAAAACAGAAATCCTGTTATTTGGTATGGCCAATAAAATCTGGACGGACGAATGGTGGCCACCGTCTTTAGGCCCTTGCCCAGCTCCGAAAAACTCAGTAAGGAATTTGGGAGTCATCATCGATGACAAACTGGCCTTGTCCCAACACATAAATAAAGTGGTTCACACTAGCATTGGGCTAATGAGAAGCCTCAGAAAAATCTTTAAGTGGATTCCACTTGCGTCTCGGAAACCCCTTATTCAAGGCCTTATAATCAGTCACCGTGATTAGGCATTGCACTATTGGCTGATGTGAACGAAGGTTCTTTAACTAAACTTCAGACCCTGCAAAACTCTGCGGCGAGGTTGATTCTTGACCTCCCACCCCGCACCCCATCAGCCCCATGCCTTAAGACTCTCCCCTGGCTCCCAATAAGAAAACGCGTCAAATTTAAAATATGCTGCCTGGTGCATAAGTCTATAAATGGACAGGGACCTAAGTGCCTTCAGAGAAAGCTTCAGGGTTATTGTCCGGGAAGGACTCTACGTTCATCAAATAAACACCTTCTAAAGGTCCCAAAGGTTAGGACAGTCAGAAATGGGGATAGAAGCTTTTCCAAAATAGGCCCCACCACTTGGAACACCTTACCACTGTTTATCAGAACCGATCTTAACCACAAAACGTTCCGCAAAAATCTTAAAACTTGGCTCTTTTAAATCCGATAAAAGCCCCCTGTCTCTCTATCCTTAGTCCCAGCAAGCGCTCCGAGTCCGAACGGTGATATATGCGCTATATAAAAATAAATACATAAACATACATAAACATAAACATAATTAACAAAATGGTGGGAAAGAAAATCTCTCCTAAATATCAGGAAGTAGGATGTATACCGCAAGGACTACATATCATGCTTGTACCCAGTTTTAAGAACCCTAACCCCCAGATGGTCAAGGAGTGGGCAGAAAGTAACTTAGATGCATCAATGAGGTTAGTCCAAATTCTCATCAAATATGTGGAAATTGATAGAGACGCCATACAGAAGGAAATTGATTGCATTAACATTGAATTAGAGAAATCCGGCCAAAAGGAATTAATATCAAAAAGTTGTGGCGAGATAACAGAAAGACTTAAAAAACAGGAAGTAGGCATAAAAGCCAAAAGGGCATATAAATTTGCCAGGGACAATACTGATAATGAGATGGGGAAAATTCTTACTTTCTCAAAGAAATTTGATTTGATCAAAAGACAACACTTCACTAATTGCATCATTGCTGGGCAGAATGATAAAATCACAATCCAGCAGCCAATGCAACATCTATGTCCAATCTTAGTTCAGCTCGAGAAAGTGAAACGGATAGGGAAGAGGGCAGATTTCCAGTAGGTCAGAGAGAGGTTGGCCCTGGAAATTTAACACTCACTGAAGAGCTGGAATTTTTGGGCCGCTATCGCCGGCAAATGCTTCATCCACAACATCCAAATTACATGCAAGTCAAAGACGAAACCAATGACAACAGGAAAGGAGAAAACTCAACAATGCAAAAAACAAGGAAAACAATGGAGACGCAAATAAAAAAAAACAACAATATGGTGATCAATTTGTCTGATATTGTACTTAGCCAAGCAGCGATTCAATTGCTATCTGTGGGTTTGACCTATTGTCCTGATAGCAGCTTCAATTATAGTCAAACTCGTATTGACATATTTAAGTTAATCAGAAAGCTCATACTAATCCCCAACGGAAATTTGCCACTCAGACTTTTGAGGCTGGGGCAAGATGCCGCTAGTGGTTTGCAGTAAGCAGTTGCATTTTACTCCCCCTCCCGACCTCACCTGACAGATGGACTAAGAGAGTGCCCTCCACACGGCGATGAGAAAGGATCCCGGTGGCCCAGCAGGGGAGCTGTTCAAAATTAAGATCGGCGAGCAGGCTGACAGATTGTGGCAGAAATACCCCAGCGGGAGGATCAGGAGAGCTATTCTTCGTGTTCAGGGGAAATTCACGGCCGTACTCAGTTTGATCTTCAAAAGCCTGTTCAACATGCCTCCCAGAGGGGTAAAAAGCAGCGAGGCTAAGGAGGTCAAAGGGCCGGCCAAGGAAGCAGAGGGCCAGAAGGAACTCCCCAGCAAGGAGATAAACAAAGCGGACCCTAAGATACTAGCAGGAGCTAGCACGCACAAGGGTGCTACATGGGGGAAAAAATCAGCGGGGAAGAAATTAGGGGCGGATGCTATGCCCACCCCTGGGGCCCCCCAGGACAGTATTCCGCAGCATGGAAACCCGGCGAAAGTCAAACTCAAGCAGCCCACGGTGGCAGAAAGCTTCGCAAGTATACCTGCGCGGAGCGGCGATACAGATGCCGGGAAATCAAAAAACGGAGAGGGTACTGGCAGCCTGATCGTCCTCGTGGACGCCGGTTCAACAGTTGCTAGACAACCAGCGCAGGTGAGAGGGGCATTGCCAGAGCTGGAGCTGGAGTCAAAGCCGACGCAAGCCCAGGAGAGCAGCGGGAAGGTAATCCCTGCAAACGCTGATGGGAACGACGCAGCAGGCAGGAAGGCAAAGGACGGCTGTGGCAGAGGTATCCAGGATGCGAGTGCTGGGGAGGATCCTGGAGAGAGTGCTGGGGACTCATGTGAAGGCAAGTCAGGGCTTGTTGGGGCCGTGGGGGAACAAAAGAGAGCTGAGGCGTCGGCTGGCTGGGGGGGCTGCCCGGGTATGGCAGATTGGTCGGACATAACTGATATAACGGATATAACAGCGGGACTGTCTGGATTGGGTCAGGGCCGGCTGAGGGAACTGATGGTTGGAAGTGGCGCTACCTCGCTCGACAGGTTCTTTTTGGTGAATGAGGACTCCCAGTCCCAGTCTCTGGACACTGAAGAGGGAAGCTTAGATGAGTACTCGGAAACAGTGAGTAGCTCCACAGCCCACAAGTGTACGCAAAAAAAGAAGCGTCTGTCCAGAAGGAAACCCTCAACAGCAGGCAGCCCCTCGGATCCCACGAAAAAATTAGCCTCGGATTATTCAGCCACCTCATTAATTTATATGGAGCAAGAGGAGGCTACTCTTCTTTCTGGGGGTCAGGCCTCTCCCCATTTGTCGCCCCAGCCAGTCTCAATGGACTTATTATTTAACACACTAAAAACTATGCAAAGTGAGGCTAGGGTTGAGAGTCGCAGGGCACGACAGGAATCAAGGAAAATACAGAATTCATTAAGAAAAATGAATAAACGGTATGAGGAGGTTGTTGAGAGGATTACCCATGTGGAGGAGAGAATGGGTAAACTGGAGGATGACCTCAACAATCTAAAGACTTTTAAACAAGATCATCAGAAAGTAGCCGAGGACGTAAACTGGAAGATGGAGGATTATGAAAACCGACAGGGCCGCAATAACTTTAGACTGTTGGGGGTGGCGGAGGGGTTGGAAGGGGAGGACCCCAGGCTCTTTTTTGTAAATCCATTAAAGGGGTCCTTCCCGGAGTTATCATCTTGGCACTGGGAGACGGAAATCCAGAGGGCACACAGATTCCCATTCTCAATCAGAAGGGGGCAGGCAGGAGCCCAAGAGGGTAGACCCAGAGCGATCCTTATTTTTGTGGGTAACTTCCTTCTCAGACAGCTAATCTTGGAGAAAGCAAAGCCAGAGGCTAAGCGGGTATTCAATAAGGTCGCGTTCTTTGCCAGGCCCGATTTTTGCCACGTCACGGTGGAGCGTAGGTGGAGACTCAGGCAACGTATTGCTCCCATACAGGCTCTGGGGTCAGAGGCTTATCTATTGTATCCAGCCAAGTTGAAAATTATTACCAAGGTCCAGATTAAAATATTCTTCTCCGAGACTAAGGCTAAGGAGTACATGGTGGAGGTTCTGGGGCATAAGGAGAGATGAAGCCCATGGAGCTTATGTAGTAGGCTTTAAGGTTCACTATACCAATGCAAGTGGCTGAAAGGGTTGTTTTTCTTTTTTGTTTTATTCTTTTATTCCTCCTTTTTTTTTTGCTGTGGAAGATCACTTTCTTTATTTATCTTTGGAGGATTAATATGGAGGGGAGGGGGGGGAGGCGACACTGCATTCCAAGCGTCCACATATAGGTCATGGTGACCTATTTGCCTGTAGGGGGGGCAAGGAGGGGGAGGGCAAGAGAGGGGGGGCAGGGGAGTGGGGGGGATGGGCGAGGTGGGAGTACTGGGGCACACACAGCACACGAACATGCACACTAGTGAGAATCAGCAACCAAGCTTCTTCTATTTTGTAAAGCCGGCTAGAGAAATGGAACAACCTTTTGATGTATTTTAATGTCTTGCCGAATTGTGTCGGTCAATATTTGTGGGCTAAATGATATGCAGAAAAGGCTGCGGATGTCGGCTTTGTTGAAATCAATGAATCCTGATTTGGTTTGCTTGCAGGAAACGCATGTTGAGGGAGGGAAGGGGTATTTGCTTGAGCAGCTAGGACTCTCGGTTCTAGCCTATACCACACAAGGGTCAAAGTCACGAGGAGTTGCGATACTTGGGAGAGGAAGGGAGTGTACGGTACATAGGAAGGCTGAGGACCAATGGGAGAGGTGGGTTATAATTGAAGTAGGGTTTAAGGGGGAGAAGTTTATGTTGGTTTCAGTATACGGCTCTACAGGGGATGACCCGGATATATTTGAATTTTTGGATTTATAATTAGCAAGGTAGCCCAAGCCGTTGATATGCTGTGGGGATTTTAACATTAACAGTCTTTCTGGGGTGGAGGTCCAGAATAGGCAAGGGTACACGGGGAGGAAAAGGAGAACGCATAGAGCTGTGTCCGACATGGCACAGCATAACGCATTGATAGATCTCTGGGCCAACCTCTATCCCCAGCTGGATGGTACTACTTTTTTCTCAGCTCCACATAGAGTCATTGTAAGGTTGGATTATTTTTTGATAACTAACTCTCTACTCTCAAGGTCACAAATTAAGAAATTACCCCGTATAATTTTGGATCACAACCCCTTAATTTTGTCAATTAATCTTGTGGGGGTAACCGCTAAACCATACTGTTGGACGTTTGAGAGGGCCCTCCTTAAGGACAGTGCCTATTGTAGGTCTATGGGCAATTGGATTAGAGAATTTTGGAGTATTAATAGGGGAAACACATCCTCAGGCAATGCCTTCAAAGCAGGAGTTCGCGGAAAGACACTCAGTTATTCATTGCATAAGCAGAAAGCAGAGAGGGCAAGAGTGGAGGAACTAGTCAGTACCCTAAAGGAGGCGGAGGTAGAATTGGGCTGACTAATCCAACTCAGTAGTCCTCTGGAGCAGAAACTGCTGGAAATTGTTTCACTAAAGGCTGAAGTAATAGAAAATATAGCCAGTAAGATGGCGGCCAATTACCTAGCTAAGAAGGAGCAAGCGTTCGAGCTGAGTGAGAGGGTTGGCCACATTTTGGCAGTTCGGACAAGACAGAAGGCAGCTGCTGGCGACTTTAAGAATATTATGGATGGGCAAGGGCACTTGACATCAGAGCCGGACGGAGTCAGGGAAGTTTTTAGTAAGTTCTACTCGGAATTGTACCATTCAGAGGGGGAGGGGGGAATAATGAAACTAGGGAGTATCTAGAACATTTTGAACCCACAGAACTACCTGAGGAGGAGAGAGTAAGACTAGAATCCATAATTACTCTTGAAGAATTAGCACTTGCTCTTGCGGATCTCCCATCAGCAAAAGCTGCAGGACCAGATCAGATCCCGTTGGAATTTTATAAGACATTCCAGGAAACTCTTGGGGTTGAGTTGCTCGATACATTTATTCAAGCACAGAGCGGGCTCTCAATTCCAGACTCGTGGGGAGGGGCGGAAGTGATAGTGATTCTTAAGGAAGGAAAGCCACCTACATCCCCCGGGTCCTTTAGGCCTATTACGTTAATGAATTCAGATGCCAAACTGTTCTCGAAAATTTTGGCAATGAGGCTAGACAAGATAATTGAGAGCATGGTTTGTCCGGTGCAGCACGGTTTTATTCCGGGGAAGGGTACTACCGAGCATATCAGGCAGGTTATTACCTTGTTTGATGCCACGGAGATCCCAGGACACCCTATCACAGCCCTTTTTCTCGATGTAGAGAAGGCATTTGATAGGGTCTCCTGGGAGTATCTTTGGCAGGTGATGAGATGGTTTGGCATTGGGGATGGTTACATCAAAGCGGTTCAGGCACTGTATAGAGCTCCAACCGCTAGGATTAGAATTAACAGGGGGCTTACCTCTGCGGTCCAGATAATGAGGGGAACAAGACAAGGCTGCCCATCATCTCCCCTCCTGTTTGCGCTATATATGGACCCTTTCTTACGCAAACTGATATGTAACACCAGGACTCCTGCTCTTAGTATAAACAGTTCGCAGCTCAAAGTTCTGGCTTATGCGGACGATGTCGCTATCGTCACTCCTAACCCTTCCTTGGCAATAGGTGAAGTAGAGCTTGAGGTTCTTAGTTTTGGTAGGATATCAGGATATAGGCTTAACAGCAATAAAACGCAAATAGTTAAGAATTCCTATGTTTTTTGTAATGATCCATGGGTGGTTCCCGCAGCAGTTTATTTGGGGGTGGAGATAGCTGCTGAACTAAGTATGGTGGTAGAGCGAAATATGTCCCCGCTAGTGTCGAAAGTAAGCCTGGACCTCGTCAGGATAAACAACCTTCGGCTCTCATTGGTAGGACGCATAAATGTTATTAAGATGTTAATACTCCCTAAGTTTCTCTATTTTTATAGAGGCTATCCCCTTGTTATTTGAGGCTCACTGGTTTAATAAGATAGAGGCAATTTTGAATACATTTATTTGGGAGCATGGGAAAACCAGGAGGGCCTATAAGTTTATGACATTACCCAGGGCAAGTGGAGGGTGGGGGGTACCTGATTTCAGATATTACTACTGGGCTTCTTCTCTACAGTATATGCAGGGATTAATTGGCGGCGGGGATTAGACCCTAAAATTACGGCATCCTCGACTAGGGTATAGGCACCTATTCTAGGCCCTGGGACTGAGAATGCATTTCTTAGTTGCACGGATTCCTCCTATTTCAAACGAACAAGGTTTAAAACTGTCAGGGCAGCCCATAACATCTGGTCGACTTTTTTAAAGAAATTTGGGCTTGGGAGGTTCAACAGATATACCTGGCTGTACAAAAATCGTACGTTACCCCCTTCGATATTTGCAGATGCAACCATGGCAGACTGGGCAAGAAAGGGGATTGTCAAGATAGGGGATCTACTGAACCCGGACGGGGCAATTGCACAATTCTCCGTGTTAGAGGCAAGATTTCAGATCAGCAGAAGGAGTTTTGTTAAGTATCTGCAGGTTCGGAGCTTCCTAGGCAATAAGAAAGGGGGAGCTGCAGGATTTGCCAAAAATACCATCTTGGAAGCAATAGAAAGGGGCGGGGAGGGTTCTATTCGTAGTTTCTATGCAGTCTTGGCAGGGGCTAAATCGGATGATTTGGAAAAATATGCAAACAAATGGGCTACTAAGCTAGAAATTGACACAAGCTATTTTCTTGAGTCTCTAGAGCTTGGATGCTCAGTTCTTTACTCCGCTCCTCTACAATCCCAGCATTTTAAAATACTATACTCACTTTACTATACTCCGGCTCGAATTGCTCAGTGGGGTGGGACCGTCGGATTCACCTGTCCCCGTTGTAATGTGTTAGAGGCAGATAGTATACATATCTTTGCGACCTGTCCTCAACTTCATACTATTCTCAAAGGTATAGAGGACTTTATGATACGATCACTGGGGCTGAATGTTACTCTAACGCCTCCCTTGATAATGTTGGGGGTCGGGGGGTAGGGGACAGGGAGCATGGGGAATTTTTGTGGCTATGGCAGTTTACAGACTGGTGATTGCCAGGGCTTGGTTGGATAAAGTACCCCCGGTGCTGCAGCAGTGGTTGGCTACTCTTCTGGGGGTATTTATTTAGAAAAAGGTATTTATGCTAGGAAGGGCAGAAGAGCAAGGGGGCTAGGGAGGAAAATTTGGGAGCCAATACATGGGTGGAAGGAGAGTATGGAGCAAAGATGACTATGAATTTGTACTTCCTGCAGGTGCTTTCTGGAATTTTGTTTTTTTCTTTATTTCAGGTGTATTGTCTCTGGCCCGCAATGTATTATCATTATTGTTTTTTATTATTAGTGTTGTAGTTTGCTTTTTGTGCTTTCGTGTTTCGCTGTGTGTGCAAAGAAAATCTTAATAAAAATATTAAAAAAAAAAAAAAAGAAAGCTCACACTAATAATAACATTTTATAAACAAAAACAGCAGACCCATCAATCCAAAGGAGAAACATCAGCAATTGAAGTGGGCTCCGCAAATCTACAAATATCGGACATTCAAACTATGTGTTTTACATGAGCTACAAAATGAAGAAGGCAATACCGAAATGGCAGCTTCCACCCAACAAATCATGCACGAACAAGATATTTTTACATTTAGTTCAAACAGGAGCCCTTTCAAACCTACATCCACCTTTAGGCCCACATTGCCACATGATACGGTGGATACTTTTAATGATGTAGTTGTAGAGGGAATAATATCATTCTAAATAAAAAGCTTTTGAAATAAAAAAAACTACAGGACTGAACAAAAAGTTAAAAAATATAAGTACAAAGAGAAACAATGTTTCAATCTGATGCGTAAACTCCAGAAAAACAACTAAGTGGTTATCAACAAGTCAGACAAAGGTGGCAAGATTCTACTGAGTACCTCAAAAAGGCATATAGACATCTTGATGACCCTACATGGTATAGCAGATCAAACATGCAACAAGCGAGGAAAACAAAGAACAACCTCAAAGTCGACCTGACCAGATGGAAACATGATGGTTTAATTTCCAAAGCACAAATTTTATTTTGAAACAATGATTTTCCTGTCATGTCTACTTTTTATTTTATCCCAAAGATTCATAAAGGAATGTCACCAGTACCTGGCCAGCCAATTATCTTAGCTAAGAATGACCTGTTTGAAAGGATCTCACAATGTGTTGATTTTTTCCTCCAGTAGCATGTCATCAATTTAACATCATTTATTAAGGACACTGGATATTTTCTAAAGAGACTGTGTGATATACTTTGGTCAGAAGAATACTTTTTAAAGACATTAGACATAACATCCCTTTATACCAGTATTGAATATCGTGATGGGCTCAAAGCGGTGGAATACTTTCTCAGAAATAGACCTATATAACTATACAATCATAACAACATTATTTTGGCTATGAACAATTGTTGTTTGAATAACAATTTTTCCCTGTTTATCAATTAGGTTTTCCAAAATGAGGGGAGTGGCTATGAGTGCCTGTTACGTGTGCTTGCACGTGGGCTGGTGGGGGTAGTGGTACTCATAGTGGACCATCACATGGACTGGGAGGAACAAGTAGTGTGTTGGCTGCTATTTATAGATCGACTTGTAAACCTGGGAATGCACCAAAATCGTACGCGTCCCTAGGAGAGGCATAGCAAGGAGAAATATTTGTATTTCTCCTAGTTTTTTCTGCAGCACACATGGAAAGAGGAAAAAGCCTCACAGGATTGTTTTTGTGCAGGAAGGTACCCTTTCCTGCACATAAACAATCCTGCCTACAAAACAGGCACCCTTGCATCATGGTGCAAGGGTGCCTTCATTGGTCCTAGGCTGCCAAAACGGTGCCAGCACAAGGGGAAAGGATAGGAATGAGCCGTAATGGATAAAAACTGTGCTTTCCTGCCCTTTCCCGGTGTTGCAGGTCAGCAAGGTGACATACTGTGGTGCCCAGCGCCACCAATGTCGTAAAAAAATGGCCCCTTTGGGGCATATTAGCAAGGGTGTGTGATAATTATCGCTAATCGTGCTTAGTGCATATTTTTTTACCGCCCTCTATCGCTGGATCCTATCGCGGAGGTAGAGCGTTATTACCAGCGCTTATCTCCCATGCGATAAAAGATAGCAGCAAAATTCACCAAAAAAACAAGTAAAACTGCGATAAAACTTTTATCGCTAATGTAAATCTTGCTAATAGGCATGAGAGGATTCAGCCTTAGAATCCACCTCCCATTGAGGATAATGGCTAAGGCAGGATTTTAGCAGGTGTAAAAATTCCTGCGATAACCCCCGTTAGCGCAGCTTTTTTCATTGCTAACCGGGGCCGGGCCTCATTGCTAATAGGCGTTAGGTCTGTTAGCGGCTGTTTCCGTGGTCTTTTGGTTGGGAACGCCTACTTTGCATGTCATTAGCGATAAATATCTCTAACATGCAAAGTGGCACCCAAAACCGTCGCTTTCGCCAGAAAGCTGTCGCTAACAGCTTTTAGCGACAGCTTGCTGATAGGGCGATTAAGATATCGCCGCTTAAGTGGTAAAAACTGCTGCTAAAGCGGCGAAGACGCCCATGCTAATATGCCCCCTTGTGTCTAGTAACTTCAGCTTCCAACGTGCACTTTCAATTCTAGCCACACCACTGCTGTTTTCTGTTCTTAGATGCTTTGCCCTGTAGCTTTATAAGAAGAACCCATCCCATCTGCATTACTCTATACTTGAATTAATTGTGCATGTGTTGCCACCACAGTATTTTGCATTTTCCGCTAATATAGTTATTTTTAATAAATCTATTCTATTACCTTTGTTTGAAAATATTCATTTTGCTGAATGTAAGGATGTGGACTTTGTTACTAGCATACTATTTTTTGCTGAATACGTTCCTTATTTATCCAAGTAAATTACTTTTACATTGTGTGCACCCTAAATCATACCGACATTGCTAGGATGAGGGATTCTGTTTTTTTTCCTCAATTCAGTTATACGTTACTCCACTGCTGATTTAAGTGCTTGTTAAAAATTAAACCAAATGTCCAATATATCTTCGCCGGTTTATAAATGAGCACGTCACTTTCTTGAAGCTTTATGTTTTTGTACCCTGATGTTTATAGCTTGTTATTTAATAATACTGTACTGGTGAAAATAAAGCATTTCTCGATACCGTCTGCAGAGATCAAACTGCTACTTCAGCTGAAACCTTGAAGGTTCTGGTGTAGAAGGGATTAGGACATTAAAAAGTAGTGGTACTGACATGTCTTTGTCTGCAGCTCAAGATTAACAGCAGTTTTCGTGGCTGCTGTAATTGGCAGAGGTAACGGTGTTGTTTCACGAATGGCATGGTCAGAGCAATGGCAGCACTATGAGATTGAGGCTCTAAATTACAGTTCAAGACCAGACACGGTTTGTGGATGACTTTGCTGATAGGTGAGATAGTCTTAAGGGTGAGGGTGCCATTACGTTGCGCTCAGTTTTACATGCATTGTGCCAACCGATCTCTTGCTCAATTGATGAACAACAGCTTTAGGGCTTGGGTTTTTTCACAATTCTTCATGGTCTCAGATGCAATTTTAGAGATAGCTGTTGATCCAGCGCTCCTAATGAAAAACTGTCTCACAAACGCTACATATCTCCACAATACTCACCATTAATCATAGTTCACTACCAAGGCCCATAAACTAACAAGACAATTTTTGAGCGACTGAATCATGTGACCTAATTAAACGGGACTATTCAAAAACTATTTACACTATTATATACAACTGCAGTTTATTACTTCTTACCATGGTTTTATAACATACGACATATAATGAAGTCACATAAGGCGAATGGATCTAATAATGATAACTAGACTATGAATAAACAAGACCAGCTTGTCACTTCAAAATCCAATTTATTAGCTTTAATATTTCAAAGAAAGAGCATTTTTTATTAAAATCATTATTTTATTAGCAAGAAAGCATCATTTGAGGAAAGACTTATTAGACTGACATTTTTATAAGTAAATCAATTAGCATGAATTTAAGCAAATAAAAGTTCCCATTCCCTAAATCTATTTCCCTGTCTAACTTAGCTTCACCTGTAAAGGAAAATAACAGTATAAATCAGCTATCCTTACGTGTGCCTAAAGTCCAACAGCACGTCATTCAGGAATCAGGAAACAAGGCGCAGGCCTGTCTAAGGGGACACATTTTTATACCCTTCTGTCTAACTAAGTAACTAAATTCTGTATTTTTCTCCAAAAATCCAGCCTCGTTATTGGCTGAGCTGTGTCAGTCCACCATCATGTCACTCATTCCTGACCAGGTCCGGGGCACATCATAAGCCCTTATTGTTCTTAAATTCCATCCTTCTAGCTTCCTCAGAAAAGAAACATTTGACCGAACGCAAAACTTTTACTTCCTAATCTTGGCAGGCGATTTAGGCTTTTTGTCCTTGGTGCTCTCTCCAAGAACACGTACAACTCGACCAAAACAGTTCTGCTTATTATTCCATTGTTTTAGCAAGAAGCTCTTTTTTTTCTGCATGTGAGTGAAGGCTTCACTCTGGTCAAGTCTCGCACTTTTCAGCACTGCCAGCCAGCCATTTTCTTAGGCCCACTCGAAAACTAGTATTTAAACAAACACAAAACAGTAATTAATTAGAGAATTGAGACGCATTCTGTTACCCACCCCTTGCTAATTATTAACTCGTTAATTATGTTACCTAGCTGAAGCAACACAAAGCAGCATTATATTTTACCAATCTTCACAGAACTGCAGAGTCTCCATGATCTTTTGTCACAGAAAAGACATGACATACAAAAGCACACAAATATAAGCACATGCCATTAAATAAACAGCCGCATTTAATACTGACAAAAACAATAGACAAGGTTAGTTTATTATTTTTCACACACTTGCAAGTGCCACATAGAAGCATATTAATCCCGCGTGTAGTGTCTGCAATTTTAAACTAAGCTGGTTAATTATTTCAACACATGCTATTAGTACTATTACTTTGATTATGGAAGTTTAACTTTGCGAGTTTGAACGAAATTTCATTCAACATCTCGCTCCATCACTGTATAGAGCCCTCTGTGAGCTACACGTCGTCATTGTAAACTGTGTCATTTCCACACGTGGCTAGCATCTTTGTGCTGCATCCACTTTGTTTTAGTGTGAGCCTTCGTGACCCCTTTATGTATATTTACAGAACCACTATCTGGAAGTATGAACACCCACGTGCCATCTACCCACCAATGACCGGACGCCACACACTACCAGACATATGAAGTAAGGAATTTTCAACAGCTTCAATGAGCTGTCTAAATCCAAATGGCTACAATTTTAAAATAACAATGTATTTACTTTATTACAAATCCCA
The DNA here is from genome assembly GCF_964263255.1 of Lissotriton vulgaris. Lineage (NCBI taxonomy): Eukaryota > Metazoa > Chordata > Amphibia > Caudata > Salamandridae > Lissotriton > Lissotriton vulgaris. The sequence goes on along the minus strand of NC_141691.1, from coordinate 486,799,984 downwards.
AGCCTTCAGGGAGCTGAGACATTAGACGAGTGTAGACATACATTTGATTACGTAAATAAATAAAATAATTCACGGCGAAGACGAGTATTACAGAATCTGGGAAGAGTTCTTTTTTCCGTGAACAGAACCATACTTGCAAAACGTGCGTGGCTGCCAACAGGTGAAGGTACTGTCACAGTTACTCACAAGCACGTACAAGAGTTCATGTGTTAGTTGTCAGAAGCCCCTGCCTGAAGCACAGTTGGTCCTTTTCAGCTGTGTGTGGTCACTGGCGTGGGAGTCAACTCCTCCACCGCAGCTCTTCCGTCTTCATTCTCCCACTCATCTTGCATTTCTGCTTTTCCCCTTCATGACCTCTGCCAGCGCGTTGTACACCTTTCTAAAACATTACTGTTCTCTCTTCTTCCTTCCCTAGCTCCATAAAGCCCCAGCGCCAGCCTCTGTCAAAGAGCTATTTATGTTCCTCCAGGAAACCTCTTTATGTCTAGCGAGGCTCTGATCTTCCTCTGCGACCGGCTCTCCAGGAAGTGGCTCTGGCAGGCAGGTTCAGTACAGCTTCCAAGGGATTGTCAGCTTCACAGCTCTGCAAGGTTATGAGGTCTATATAAAAATAAACCCTGCTTGGCGTGTGTGAGCGCTGGATCCGTCCTCATGTTCACGGTTCCATTCTTTGTCTACAGTTACAGTATTTTGATGGCAAGTCAATGAGGGTACCACTGATTGCCTAATATATCTGGATTAAATACACATTTCTAAAATTACATGTAACTAGCAGCGATGCTCGACTCTGCTTAAGAACCAGCGTTCTTCTTATGGTAACCTATAAATTAAATATTGCTGTAATTGACCAATCATATTGCTTTGCTATTTTATACATGAGAAACAAGAAGGGCATATGCCATTGCATTTAATGATGCAAGATGACTCAGGCAATTAGTTACCCAGAGTAGGACACAATCAAGATGTGATGAGATTTTGAAATTTGCAGATTTTAAGGATCACAGTGGGATATGGCATGCAAGTTACTCTACAAGAGAACCTGGGGCTGTATTACAAATAGTGCCCGGGGCGTAATAGGCTTGTGCCCCAGTTTTCTGCACCCCCAGGTTACCATTGGATGTACAAGGTTATCACTGGAGCTCCACTCATGAGCCAGATAGTCCCCCTTATTAGGGGAAGAGTGACTTACCTCGTGTTGTCCAAGCGAGAGCAGATCCAATTGCTACACGAGCTGGCAGTGCTGCTCAGAGGCGAGAGCCTGCATGAACTGCGCGCAGTCTATATACGTTGCACAGGATCTGGACTAAGGACACTACAGAGAGGGCACCCACTATACCGCTGAACACTTCCATACCACCAAAACGGGTAAAACTGGAATTGGGCCTGTGCCGGCTCTGGGGGACTCGCTGCTAATGGTGCTATTAAACAATAGGCACTTTTGACTAATATTCATGGAGTCAAAGTGCAACTCATGAGTATGGCCTACTAGTACGCATTCCCTGGATCCGGCCACCAGTGATTGGGGAATATCTCCAATCTTGTTACAATGTAGAGGGTGGGGCAAGATTTTGCCTGACAACCACTAGAACCCTGTTCTGAAGGGGAGTGTGTTAGTGCGTATGAGTATTGTTACTCCTTTGCATGTGGAGAGTTAGAAATACAATACTTCTTTTTGGGAGACAGCACGCACGTTGGTAACAACACGAACGTTACATCGTCCGAGTTGTTACCACGCATGGCATTACATCGCAAGTTGTTTCTACGACTTACGCTAGATGGCGAGCAACACCAGGGAATGTGTTGGATTTTAAGTCCCACACATTCCGTGCTGCTGCTCTAACTGGAGTAGGAATAGTAATTTATACTATTCCTAAGTCCAGCGCGACATCTAGTGCATGTCGTAGGAACGACTTGCATTGTAATGCCATGCGTGGTAACAACGCGGACGATGTAATGTCCGCGTTGTTACCTACCGCAATGAAATATGTGGCGTTGTACCGTCACATATTCCTTCTTTTTCATATAAAAGTGAGTATGGGTCTGGACATTGATTTATTGTTCATACTATGTGTACTTTCAGTTGTGAGTCATGTTCACTGACCTGTAGCTGCACTTCCCATACCAAAAGGATCCTTTGACTGCTCGCCCGCAGCTTCCACCGAATGTCAAGTGCAGAAGGGGGGTTTGGCCCAGTTGCTCATGATCCATCATAGGTTGTGTCTGGGCGTAAATGACCTCAACAACTCGTTGGTGAACCACGAGGCTTTCTTGCTGCCGGGTCTGCCGGGAGGGTTCTTCAGTGGTGCGAGGACATCGGCGCAGTTGGTGACCCACTGTGGGAGGTTGCAGGCTGCTTCGTTGGGGTCCGTCGTGTTGGTGGGAGGGTTCTGGCTGAGGGAGGTGGTGAGCTGGTCGGCGGTGATCTTGCTCCAGCTTCTGAGTGGAACCTGTTGCGGGTGGTGGTGGGTTGTGGTTCTCCTGAAGTTGAAGTGGACGCAGCTGTGATCTGTCCAGTGTAGTCCAGTGGAGTGGCTGAGGGAGAAGTGCTTGCTTGAGGAGAAGATGGGGTCAAGCGTGTGGCCGGCGTAGTGGGTGGGGGTGTTCACCAGTTGCTTGAGTCTGAGGTTGGCGAGGTTGTCCAGCAGGACGGCAGTGTTGCTGTCATTGTTGTTCTCCAGGTGGAAGTTGAGGTCCCCTAGGAGGATGTAGTCTGAGGAGGTTAGGGCGTGCGGGCTGACGAAGTCTGCGATGGCTTCGCTGAATTGTGTGCGTGGTCCCGGGGGTCTGTAGATGAGAGTGCCTCTGAAGGTGGTCTTGGGGTCGGTGTGTATCTGGAAGTGAAGGTGCTTGGGGCAGTGAGGGTGTCGTCGGAGTTGGTCGTGATTCGGATGGTGTTTCTGTGGACGATGGAGATGCCTCCTCCGGTTTGGTTGACGCGATCCCTCTGGGTGATCTTGTAGCCATCCGGGATGGTTATGGCGATGTCGGGGGCTGAGGAGGCGTTCATCCAGGTTTCTGTTTGGAAGGCGACGTCTGGTGATGTTGTGTCGAAGAGGTTCCAGAGTTCGACGGCGTGCCTGTGGATGGAGCGGGTGTTGAGCAGGATGCACTTGAGGTGATTGTTGCTGGTGCCTGGCTTGGCGGGTGCGGTGCAGGTTCGGAGGCAGGTGAATTTGCAGGCTTGGCAGGTGAAGGGTCCGTGGGTGCGTTTCGGGATGGCTCGGTAGCAGGCGGGGTTCCGGCCGGCGTTGAGTGTGTGGAGGGTGGCGGCGTCCTAAGTCCGACGTGTGGGCTGGCAACGTCGATGGCCAGGGGTCCTGGCACTGGGCGCGGTCCAGGCGCGGACGGGCGTATAGGGGCTTACCTTTGGCGCGCCATTGGCGCACCCGCTGTGCGTGATCGCTGCGCGTACACGTGGACTCCGCCATAAATTGTGAAGTGGGAGGGAGGAGCAGCTGGGAGGCGGGAATGGGGTGGCGAATAGGGCAGCGGGTGTGGAGCCGCAGGGATGCAGCGGCGAGAAGGAGGACCGGGGGGCAGCGGGGGGGTCACAGAAGGACGGGCACAATCACGGGGGCACACGGGGCACAGAAGCAAAAACGGACACAATCATGGGAGCACATGGGGCACAGAGGCAAACGGCCACAGGGGCAAAGGGGGCAACAACTGGGCATGGGGGAAACCAGGGACAAAGGCACAGAAGCGGCAGGCACAGGAGAGCTTACCGGGCGGCAGCAGCAGTGGGGGCACAGGCGGGCAGCTGCACAGGAAGACCGTGCAGCGGCTGGGGGGCCCACCTACCTGCTGACAGGGTCAAAGGTCGCAGGCAGGGTCAAAGGCCAAAGGTGGAGCAATATTTCACAATTAGGTCCTCGGAAGTGGAGGAACTGAATGCCATGTACGTGGATTTTACTTATTGAATTGCACTACAACACCCAGAGGGCAATGTGAGGTTACGCCCAGTGAGGGGCAGGTGTTCAGCATTTACTTCGCAGCAAATTCACTTTCATTACATCACAGCCACTGAAGAAGAGAGCGTGTTGGCTCTCGAAGCGCGTTTGGCTCTTTTAAGACTTGAAGTGTTTGCCTGCTTGTTTACACCAGCGCGCTGCAATAAAGGAGTGTCTTACAGCTTCTGCGTGGCCATTCCAATGGAGTTCCTGGATATGATGGATATATATATATATATATACATATTCACTGAAAAAACCATAGGTTTCACACCAGTTATAGTTAGCTGGAAATTTTACTGACGTAAAACCATAGAAATTCCAACTTTATAGTTAGTTGGACTCACTATAACAAGCGCGCCTGCAATGCACTGCTGATGACGTCACATATTACATCACTCATGACATCGTCAGTGACATCACTCATGACATCACTGATGACACCAGCCAGTGAATGTGTGTCTTTCTGAAAAATTAATATGTTTTATATTTGTATTTGTAAAGGTTGATGGAAGAATAAATGGTTAAATAAGTGTGTAAATGGATGTTTTAAAAAAAAATGATTGGTTAACTGCCTTATTAAGTGTATTTCATTGAATACATATATAAGCGAGTAACTTTTAAATATTGAAATATATGTATCAGTGTTTCACTTTGTGTATAAGTAGCTGCATTGGTTGGTGACTGACTCACTGTTTGTATGTGTTTTAAAGACAGCATATGTGCAGAACTGTATGGGTGGATGAATGTGTATATGTGTGTGTTAGTGAGTGAATGACTGTCTCACTATTGTCTTTTTTAGTAATGACATATATTTTAATCTAGTGTATGTGAGTTTTGATGTATATAAGTGAGTATATGTGAGAATAAGAGATTGTAAGAGTTCCTGTTTAAATAAGTATGTGTTTCTATAAGTGATTGTTTAAGAGAGTAAGTATGTGTAAGTTTCCTTAGAAGTAAGGAGGTAGTGTGTGTATAGTTTTATATGCAAATAAATGGATGTTCAATAATTTATTTGCATGCGTGAGTATGTGTGTGAGTAACTTTTGGATGACTGTCGGTGTATAACAGGATGTATAGATGTATCAATACATATGATGAGTGAGTATATGTATGAGTGACTATATAAAACTGTTGGTGAATGAGTGGATGTGTATATAGATGGTTGGATTACTGAATTGGTTGTTGTAACTGGTATGGGTATCTCCATTTTTTTGAAAATGTTAGTTTCTATTTTTGAATATGCGTTTCAAGGGTTACATTACACTAAAAGGAGGTCTGCCACTCTGTCACAAGGATGGTGTCATAAGTGATGTCATGAGTGATGTCACTGACGATGTCATGAGTGATGTAATATGTGACGTCATCAGCAGTGCATTGCAGGCGCGCTTGTTATAGTGAGTCCAACTAACTAAAACGTTGGAATTTCTATGGTTTTATGTCAGTAAAATTTCCAGCTAACTATAACTGGTGTGAAACCTATGGTTTTTTCAGTGCAGCGGTGAGCTTCCCGTTAGCGCTATTGCCGCGAACGAACACATCATCATGACATATCGCGTAGCCGCGTGTGCGTGATATGCACGGCGTAAGCGCACCCGGAAGCACTCAAGCGAATACGATCGCGCAACGAAAGCATCCGACGCGCTTACGCGACGTGCCCCGGGGCGTAAGCGCGTCGGGTCATGTGACCTGAAAATAACACTTTTAATTGGTGCAGAACAGTTTTGGTTTCCAAATGATGAAAGCCCGGGTCATGTGACCTGAAAATAACACTTTTCATTGGTTCAGGACTGTTTTTTTTTCCAAATGATGAAAGACCCCACCTTTTTTCCTTATTCTGACTTTGTCCTTTGACTGAGGAAGACCTGTTTGGAGATCTTTGTGAAAAAATATTTTGTACTTTAAAATGGCTACAGTAGCAGCAGCAGCTGGAGCATCTGCACCACCACCACCACCACCACCACCAAGAGGACCACCACAACATCACATTGGTGGTCAAGAAGAAGAGGAGGAGGAGGAGGAAGAGGAGGAGGAGGAGGAGGGGAGGAGGTGGCTGCCAGAAGACAATACTCCATACAAGCCAAAGCAGCACATTGTATGGGAGTTTTTCTCCATCCCTGAGGGAAAGAAGAAAGTGAATGCACCAAAGGTGACTTGCAAAATCTGTGGCATTGAACTTTCAAGGGGGAACCCTAATAAAAAATATTCATTTGGTAATAACACCATGATTCGGCACATGCAGAGCAAGCATCCCAACAACTATGCTGCGGCAGAGGTGAGAGAACTGGCCAGCAACCCTCCCCAATCTTCACCCAGCACCTCCAAACGAAAGCAACCCACTCCATCGGGACCAGAAACAAGGGAGATGGTCCCAAACATTCAACAAAAGTTTGGCAATACAAGATCTCTTGTATTTTTTGTGGCAAGACCATCACCTACGGTGAGCAAAGCATAACGCTCATCAACCGTGCTGGTGACAACCACAAATGCCCCAAAAATCCTGAATTTTTTCATGATTTTTTTTGCTCCAGTTGAGCCGTTTTCAATTCCCTGTTTTTTGTTTCTCCCCATAAAAAAAACAAAAAAAATATAAAATAGTTCATAAAAGCCCAAAAAAGTACATGTTCAAAAAAACATTAAAAAAATATAAAACAACAAAAAGAAGAAAAAAACAGATCTTTTTAGAACTACCTCCAATTTATAAAAAAAGGCTACATTTTTTAAAAACTCTATCATTCTTTTTTCCCCATGGTACGATCCCCAGTACGCTCCGCGGTGCGCGTACCGGGCGCTCGCCCCGCGCAAATCAAAAAAAAAATATATTTTTTTTTACCCCGGGGCCCTTTTATAGCCCCCACATCAAACCTAGGGGATCAGGGGGGGTCTACTCTGCCCCCTTATGGTCATTTCCCCCTTTGTTTTTCCCACCTCTTGTGTCTCGATCCTACCGAGACACAAGATGGCGGCCGCACCGGACTGTTTGGAATGTTTACAGACACCCGAGAGCCAATCAGCTTTCCGCGCGCGAACTCGCGTAGCGCGCTGGCTCGCGCCCAGGTGCGCGTACCGGAGCGCGCTTATAGATATATATATTTTTTTGAACCTAAATTACTCAAAATCCACTGGAGCACATATCTTGAGACCTAGCAAAGGCACATCGGGCTACCAGTCCCTAAAATTTTGCCAAGTTTGGTGGAAATCCATTCAGCTGTTCGGGCTAAAAGTGGGGTTGACCGCCTTTTGGAAATTAACATGGGGAAAACACATTTTGGGACCCCCCTTTTTTCTCGGCCCCCGCTTGACAAATCCCCACGAAACTTTCAGGGACGGACCGGGGCGCTGCGAGGCAGACTTGAGGAAATTTCCAGGCAGATTCCTCAACCGGCGCCAAAGTTATTCACAATAGAATGTTGAGATTTTCTATTGAAAATAATCCTAACTATAACTACCTACTGGCGACCATATTCTTCAATATGTAAGACATACTTTAACTTTACAGAAACATACAGTCACTGGATGTTGTCTTCAGTGATGTCATCAGTGATGTCATTTGAGATGTCATCAGTGATGTCATTTGAGATGTCATCAGTGATGTCATCAGTGATGTCACTGACCATGTCATGAATGATGTAATATGTGACATCATCAGCAGTGGGTTGCGGGTGCGCGATATATAGTTATTGCATCTAACTATATATGCGAATTTCAATGGTTTTGTGCGAGTAAATTAAGGTTTTGTAAATGCTAATCCCTAACTATATATGGCCTAAAACCTATGGTTTTTTCAGTGAATTTTCAAGGTTTTGTAAATGCTAATTCCTAACTATATATGGTCTATAACCTATGGTTTTTTTAGTGAATTTCAATGGTTTTTTAATAGCAAATATCAAAAGCTGTCAAATGTCAAGTACGTGATAGGTAAAAACATTTTCGTGTTTATGCACGCTGATGTGCTTTGAACGCTACCCCCCCCTCTTTTCTCTTAGTAGTAGCCTCTCTTTGCAGATAGTGAAGGGTAGTTAACGCAGGCCTTTGCCCCCGTTGTAATCTGTCGTGCCTGCTTGTCTCTCCATTTGATTGATTGTTATCCAAGCATTTACTGTTTTAGAATTGATTCTCTTTGGTTCATTCTCTATTTACAAACAAGCACAGAGTCACAATACTCTGTTTAGTCTTTGCAGATAGTGAAAAATCGTGTAAAAAAACAAAAGTAATCGAGCAAAATCAGTAGGCCACTAATGGGATCTCTTTTTGACCTCGCTAAAATAGAAACATTAGGAACAATGCTTCATGAGAAATACGAAACTAGTGAGATGAACTGAGCTCCACACCATGATGGCTGCAAGACAGCTCGGCTCCGCCACCCACCCCGCCCAAAATAACGATAAACTCTATGCAAATATTATAAATATATACAACACACCAGCAAAGTAACAGGGTAAAACATTTTATTAAATAACTATTTACATAACTATTTTATACTTTTTGTTGCCTGATCCGGCTAGCTCAATCGATCGAGCATGAAACTCATGCACTCTGATAGCAAGCGTTGCTGCTGATGCTATGCAGACAAAAACTGGTTTTCAGTTTGTACATTCTTCAAGATTTTTCCATCCAAGGCTGGTTGAGAGTTTGCAGAACGATGGCTTCAGATTTTCAACATACGGTGTGGTGGCGCGGACTGGGAGGGGGCGCTTGGCTACTGCCCCCTCCCCAAGTCGTGTTGCCCTGGTGTGGCCTAAGATCGCCCCCGACATAGGCGGCCGGCTCCCGGGGTCTGGCAGAACTTTTTGCCTTTTGATGACTCTTCCATTCATGACCTTATCCCACCATCCGTTTGACCTGAAGACACGCTGTAGTGGGGCGCCCCTTTACCGTTTCAGTTGCCATTCCGCCCGCTTTTGCTACACTGTGCCTCTTCCGCCATTCAGCTGTTTACCGCCCGCTCTTGCGACTACAGCGTCTCGCTCACCATGTAGTTGAGTTGCTCCCGCTCTTGCGATGCAGCGATAGGCGGCTGCCACAGGACTCTCAAAATGGCGGCCGGCTCTTCAGATTTGGGCGTGGTCCACTAAAATGGCCCTGGGACACCTTGGAACTCGGACGCTTGTCTGCTAGGGCTTGGGCCCCATTCTCGAAAGCGTCCCCTCAGCCTTGAAGATTCTACAAAAGTCTTGGGGGCCCCCGACTCCCGCAGGCTTCTGGTGGGGAGCGGCTGCCATGATTGCTCGTGGAATGGCCACGACTGAGCTACGAGATGGTGGTGCTCTCATGCTGACGCCAGCTTCAGTCTGAAACATCCAGAAACACTGTAGACTACCAATTCGATCAGTTCCGGTAGCGCCCCAACGTGACCCGGTAGAGAAGAACTTGCCCTCCCCTCTTTGACTGATGGTTCTTGTTGCCTGTCCCTTCTGTTGTCAATTAACAGAACTTTTTAGACTGCTGAAAGGGGTTGTGTTCCGACCGCTGGTTGGTGGAGACATTTTGACTATATTCTGGACCTATGTTGTCGCGTAATGCGTTATATGACATGCCGCGTTAGCTCACCCGGAAGTGCTCCGGTGCGCGAAGTGCAGCTTCCCGGAAGCGATCCGGGGCGCGGCGCGCAGTGCGTAACGTAAGCATAACAGGTCATGTGACTTGTTAATAAAACTTTTCATTGGTTCATTTTACTTTTGTTATTCTAATGATGAAAGGCTTGCTCACATGACCTAAAAATTACGCTTTTTATTGCTTTCGAACATTATTTTTTCTTAAACATATATGTTATAATCTTCCAGGCTAATGTACTTTCCCGGAAAATTTACAACTGTCCTGCAAGTAAAATATATTCCTTTTTCGAGAAAAAGGGCGTTTCTTCGTCCCATGACGGAGCCGTTGAGCAAAACAGGCTCGGCCTGCTGTCTTAGTCGCCGATACGGCTGAATATCAGATTCTTATCGATCACTTTATGTTGCAGGAGTAGAAAACACAACAGCCCTTGACCATTTATCTTTACTGCGTTCCTGCGTATTATACCTTTTATCCGTCATGTAATTGGACTGCTTTATTTCACTTGCCTTTTACTGATTCGAAAACAGTGACTAAAATTAAAAACTTTACCAATGTAAATACTACTACCATGTTTTGTTTTAAAAACCTTTATTGTGAAAATGTCAGTATACAAATACGGGCCTATAACTACGTGGGCCGGCCACGGAGCAAACTGTAATCGTATATGATGAGGAGACATTTACACTGTAGAGGAACGTAACGGGAGGGCCATTAGGTTGCAAGAACTAAAGTGTCTAACAGTTGCGAAATCGGTGGACATACATTTTATAATTAAAATACGACAGGGCCAGTTACAATAAAATTATCTCGATATACATTTGCGGGCAAGTACCATGGATGACGTTAATTCGAACTTTCAATAGTACAGTAATCAATAACACATCAGAACTTAATATCAATAGGGATGTTGAAATATTCAATCAATTCTCGTCCCCGCCCGCCATGTGCTTCAAAACTGCATACGTATCTCGTGATATCAAGGTTATGCAACCAGTACACAACAAGAAGTTACGAGTCCCATTTATACCGGCGCCATTTTGGGCGAGGCCGGGCAGGTCCAGGATATAGTCAAAATGTCTCCACCAACCATCGACTATGATGATGTTCATAAGCTCTATTGATTAGACTAACACTCCTCTCTCCACATGAAATTAATTTGCCGCAACTTAAACATGTCATTTTCATTTGTCCAAAGTTCTTCTGAAGATTTAGAACCGTTTCCCTTGCCTCTGATGCTATCACTGCCACTTCATTGGTGGATGTACTGGCAGGTCGGGGGTTATCCACCAAATCTCGAATTTGGGCAGCACTATAATTAATCGGGTGCCACCTCTCCATATGACGATGCATGGTATAATTACCATAACTATATTTTTTTTCGGTTCCTCTGGAGAGTACATCGTGGCAGATGAGGCAGGTAGCGTACCGGGCATTTACCTTTTTTACATGTGGAGAAAAGGAAAAAAATTCGAGCGTCCGAGTTCCAAGGTGTCCCAGGGCCATTTTAGTGGACCAGGCCCAAATCCAAAGAACAGGCCGCCATTTTGAGAGTCCTGTTGCAGCCGCCTGTCGCTGTAGCAGCAAGAGCGGGCGAAACTCAGCTAGACGGCGCCCCACTGCAGATGAAGTGCCTCCACCTGGAGAGGCGGGAGAGGCTCATTTGCGCCGCCTCCCCCCCCCTTCGGGCACCCCACGCCGACTTTCGGCGCAGCATTGTAGGATGGCCACACCAGTGCGGCAACTTGCTGGACACCACCTCGGTGCCATCCGGATCTCGGCGCCCCACTGCAGATGAAGTGCCTCCACCTGGAGAGGTGGGAGAGGCTCGTTTGCGCCGCCTCCCCCCCCCCTTCGGGCACCCCACGCCGACTTTCGGCGCAGCATTGTAGGAAGGCCACACCAGTGCGGCAACTTGCTGGACACCACCTCGGTGCCATCCGGATCTTGGCGCGTTGTGCTGCCTTCGGCCTACTGTAGCCGCAAGTGCGGACGCAACTCAGCTGGATAGCGAGTGAAACACCAAGGGGCGCCCCACTGCAGCCGAGGAGCCTCCATCTTGGGGGCGACGCACAGCAACACATTGCTTTCCAATGCAGTCAGATCCTCAAACAGCCCCCACTGACTGACGCGACCTCACAGGCCAATGGGGCACCCCACGCCGACTTTCGGCGCAGCATTGTAGGATGGCCACACCAGTGCGGCAACTTGCTGGACACCACCTCGGTGCTATCCGGATCTCGGCGCGTTGTGCTGCCTTCGGCCTATTCGCACATCGGTCCGCTACTGACGCCGCCTCACGTGCCAACGGATTTTCTACGCTTTTTATAGCCCTATGCCGCATAACAGGTCATGTGACTTGTTTATAAAACTTTTCATTGGTTCATTTTACTTTTGGTTTCCTAATGATGGAAGGCTTGATCATATGACCTAAAAATAACACTTTTCATTGGATTAAAACATTTTTTTCCCAAACAATGAAAGCCCCACCTTGTTTCTGGATGTTTCAGACTGAAGCTGGCGTCAGCATGAGAGCACCACCATCTCGTGGCTCCGTCGTGGCCATTCCGCAAGCAATCATGGCAGCCGCTCCCCACCGGAAGCCTGCAGGAGTCGGGGGCCCCCAAGACTTTTGTAGAATCTTCAAGGCTGAGGGGACGCTTTCGAGAATGGGGTCCAAGACCTAGCAGACAAGCGTCCGAGTTCCAAGGTGTCCCAGGGCCATTTTAGTGGACCAGGCCCAAAAAGGAAAGAGCCTGCCGCCATTTTGAGAGTCCTGTGGCAGCCGCCTATCGCTGCATCGCAAGAGCGGGAGCAACTCAGCTGAATGGCGGATTTTGGCACAGTGTACCAAAAGCGGGCGGAATGGCAACTGAAACGGTAAAGGGGCGCCCCACTACAGCAGACGAGCCTCCACCTGGGGAGGCCCGTTCACACCGCCTCCTCCCCCCCCCGGGGCGCCCCACGCCGTTTTTCGGAGCAGCATTGTAGGATACCAAAACCAGTGCAGCAACTTACTGGACATCACCTGGGTGCCATCCACATCTCAGCGCGTTCTGCTGCCTTGGGACTATTCGCACAACAGACCGCTACTGACGAGGCCTCCCTCCGGGGCGCCCCACGCCGTTTATCGGAGCAGCATTGTAGGATACCAAAAACCAGTGCGGCACCCAGATGACATCACCTTGGTGCCGTCCAGAACTCAGCACGTTGTGCTGCCTTGGGACTATTCACACAAAACATAGCTACTGACCATTGTTGCTTCTTTTTTCAAAAAAATTTTCAAATGTGTTTACTGTTTTTGTTGCGTTGTATATATTTATAAGTTATTAAAGTTTTATAATCCTACTACTTTGTTAGAGTGCTATATATTTTTAATGTGACACATAATTGTAAAAACTTTGATGTACAAAGAGGCATCCCTGGAATCTTCCGCTTCAGGCTCGGTCCCACACACCCTCACAGTGAGAATCCCCTCTTCAATCACAATATAGGATCGTTTTCAGATAGTAGGAACGCGTGTGGTGTGACGGATCTCATCGGGTGGGGGCCTTGATCTACTGTAACTCCTTTGAAGAGGGGTGATTCTTTACAGCTGGGGCCATAAACTACATCTGCAGGGCTAGGTGATAGCCTAGGACCGGCCTGGACAATCAGACACAGAGGAAGAGGAGTGTCAGAGGGTGCAGTAGTGAATAGGGTGAAAGGGAGGTGTCGGGCGGGCACAGGGTGTGATTCTCAGAGAAGAACAGCGCACATGGGAGGAGGTTTCTGCCCATGCATGAGAGAGAGAGCGGGGGTGACCAGTGCGTTGGGGAGATGCTTGCGAGGGTGGGGTGCCATGCTGAGGATCGGCGGCGTGCAGAGAGTGGGTCTGGTCAAGGCATCTAAAATGGCTGCCGTGCTCAACAAAAGTGTGGCATTGCAAAAAAGGCAAGATGGCGCAGACAATATTTATCAATAAGGATTAATTTATAACAATTATTTTTAACAAAATATTTACTCGCAGGGACAAAATGGCGGTCAACAGTTCCTGATTTCCTTCTAATCGAACGTAAACAGACGTCATGCAGCAAAAAAAAAACGCACACGCACAGCCGTTGGAAGACATGTATCAACATATATGAGCCTCCTCAGCCACCCTCAGAAAACATAAGGGGTCAGGATACGTCTCCCGTACCCCCTTATACCCTGTAATTTAATTAAACCGAAACACAAAATGGCGAATTCCCGTTTCGCTACCAGTTTGCGGCCCAGTTCGCGTACCGGGAAGCGCTTCTACCGTGAAAAATCTAATTTTTTTTATTTTCCCCACGGGACCCTTTAATAACCCCAACATCATTCCTAGGGGGTCAAGAGGGGTCTACCTTGCCCCCTTTCATTAAATTCCCCCTTTGTTTTTCTCCTCCTCTTGTCTCTCGATCCTACCGAGAGACAAGATGGCGGCCGCTCCGGACTGTTTAGAATGTTGACAGACACCGGAGAGCCAATCAGCTTTGCTTCGCAAAGCTCCGTTACGCGAAAAGTACGCTATCTGGAGCGCTATCCAGGACGCTGTCACAGATATATATGTTTTTTAAAACGTTAATTTCTCAAAATCCACTGGAGCACATATATTGAGACCCAGCAAAGGCACATCGGGCTAACAGTCCCTACAATTTTGCCAAGTTTCGTGGAAATCCATTCAGCCGTTCGAGCTAAAAGTGAGGCCAAACGCCCTATGGAAATTAACATGGGAAAAACGCGTTTTGGGACCCCCATTTTTTCTCGGCCCCCCCTTGACGAAACCCCCCCCCAAATTTTCAGGGGCTGCTCAGAAACAAAATGTGCCATTTTCCTGAACATTTCAGAGCCGATTCCATCCACAAACGCCAAAGTTATTAGACATAGAATTTTCAAAAGTCCCATAGAGAAAAAATCCTAACTATATATACCTACTGGCGACCGCCAGTAGGTAATATATATATATATATATATATATATTGCTGCACGTTCCTACTTTCATCCACAAGCTCGGAAAGAATGGCTGGCACGCTGGTATCCAAATTAAAGATTTATTTACACCAAACCCCCCTCACCCCAACAGATGCGTTTCGCCTTTGCAGGCTTCGTCAGTGTTACGTTAGTGCAGAATACATGTCGCCATTTTAAGCCATTAGCCAGTTGAACATAGTCATAGAAATAGAAAAAGGCTACTAACATACAAAAAGGGAGCCCAAAAAAAAAAAAATGTTTATATATATATAAACTACTGGCGGTCGCCAGTAGGTATATATATTTAGGATTTTTTTTAATAGGGATTTCTGAAAATTCTATGTTGAATAACTTTGGCGTTGATGGACAGAATTGGCTGACATTTTCAGGAAAATGGCACATTTTGTTTCCGAGCGTCCCCTGAAAGTTTGGGGGGGGTTTCGTCAAGCCGGGGCCGAGAAAAAAGGGGGGTCCCAAAACGTGTTTTTAACATTGAGTTTTCCATAGGGCGATTGGACTCACTTTTAGCTCGAACGGCTGAATGGATTTCCACAAAACTTGGCAAAAGTGTAGGGACTGGTAGCCCGATGTGCCTTTGCTATGTCTCAAGATATATGCTCCAGTGGTTTTTACGAAAATTAACTTTGAAAAATATATATTGGGCTACATTGGGCTATGTATATGTTAGAGCCGAAATGTAGCCCAATGTAGCCCAATGTAGCCCAATGTAGCCCAAAGATGGCCACCAGAGACAAAAAAAACAAATGTAGCCCAAATATCAGCCAGATGTAGCCCAACTATAGCCCAGTGACAGAATGTCCCAGAGTGTTCTAAAGAACAACTAGAGCGCTAACAGTCTTACTTATGACAAAAGTATGGCACACCTAAAGTCATCTTGATTGGAATAAAATGTTAACACTTAAAACATTTAATGTGCAAAGGAACAAAATAAGGGGTTTCATTTTGCCATAGAAATGTTATATATATATATATATATATATATATATATATATATATATATATATATATGTATATTACCTACTGGCGGTCGCCAGTAGGTATATATATTTAGGATTTTTTTCCTATGGGATTTTTGAAAATTCTATGTCGAATAACTTTGGCGTTTGTGGATGGAATTGGCTGACATTTTCAGGAAAATGGCACATTTTGTTTCTGAGCAGCCCTTAAAAATTTGGGGGGGTTTCGTCAAGGGAGGGCTGAGAAAAAAGGGGGGTCCAAAAACGCGTTTTTCCTATTCATTTTTCCATAGGGCAGTTGGAATCACTTTTAGCTCGAACGGCTGAATGGATTTACACAAAACTTGGCAAAATTGTAGATATGGTTTGCCCGACGTGCCTTTGCTATGTCTTAAAATATGTGCTCCAGTGGATTTTGAGAAATTAACGTTTTAAAAAACATATATATTTGTGACAGCGTCCCGGTTAGCGCCCCGGTTCGCGTACCTGACGCGTAACGGAACTTCGCTAGGAGAAGCGGATTGGCTCCCCGGTGACTGTGAACATTCTAAACAGTCCGGAGCGGCCGCCATCTTGTGTCTCGGTAGGATCGAGACACAAGATGTGGCAAAAACAAAGGGGGAAATGAGCATAAGGGGGAAGAGTACATCCTCCCTGACCCCCTAGGTTTGATGAGGGGGCTTTAAAAGGGCCCCGCGGGAAAAAAAAATATATATATATTATCGGTTTTTTTTGGGGGGGAGCGCTCGGTAGGCGCACCGGGAAGCGGTCCGGGAAGCGTAATATAGGGAAAATAGGATGAAAGAATGTTCAAATAATGTATGTATATTGATTGTTCTTTTTGTTGTATTTTTTTTAATTTTTTTTATTTAAGTACCAACATGTAGGTACCAATGCAGAGTCTAAAAATAAAAATATACCGTTTCCTTTGTAGATATCTAGCATGTTGTTTCAGAAGTTATTGTGGTATATGGAATTCATAGCGTAGTCTGTCAGCAAAGCAGAAACACCATGGAGGCAGGAGATGATAAAGAGATGTTAAATACACATTGGAGATAATATAGTGGGAGAAAGGAAGTAACTATGAGCAAACTTACTATGTAACACAAAAAAGTTGCACAGTATATTTAAAGTCTGATTTTACATTATAATCAATTTGGTACTAGTTTAAAAAATACATATAAAAATGAATAATGTCTCAAACAATTTTTGAATTATTAAATATACATTTATTTCTCTGATTCGTTTTCAAAATTTAAAAGAACTTCTAATAATTGATTGTCAGAAATGTTCTCATTTTCAATCAGGTAATCTACGGATTGTACACATTGCAGAAGTTCAAAGTCCCGTGATTCATCAAAGAATTCAGAGTCATTGGGTTCAATTTCTGTACCTTTGTTGCTTTCCAGAACAATTTCGATGGTATTTTTTTGCTCTCCTTCCATTTTTGTGCTGTAAATTGAATTTTAAAAAAATATATCAGTACAGATAGGGCACTGTTGGGTTTAAGTACAGACAGATAGTTTGGTTTTTTAAACAGTGATTTTATCTTTGGGCAGTGTATGGTATCAGACTGGAAGTAGAAATGTAAAAAAATGTATGTGATAAAGCCTAAGTAAATTCTTCATTATACAAGACAAGCCTAACTCCATCCATAACTAAAACAGAGAAGTCTATCTTATTCCATAACTATTACAGAGGGATAGTATATAACTATCAGAAAATGTTTTCCTAATTAACTTAAAGTGCAGAACATACTTCAGTTTTTAAAATAACATCTTACCTTTCAAAAAGAAGTTTAAGTTCTCAGTTGAAATGCACTTGATATGTACTTCAGGAAGTAGTAGTCAAAATGGCTGTGTTTCTCTCTCTTTCTTTATATATATTCAGGTACATAACCAATCAAATGTCATGAAATAATAGAAGATATTGAAAGTAGCATTTTAATTGGTTATCAATTCTAACACTTCATAAGTGTTTTTGTTAGGTAATTTACCTCAGGATATTTAGTCAGGCTTACAGCATAATTTTCTCAATGGAATTCCATCAAATTTGGGTAAATGGTAGGGACTGCTATGTAGTAGGGCCTATTCTATATTTGATGAAAGTGTCTGTAGTGGTTTTTCTGTAAATTACTTTCCCACCTTTTTTTATCAAGTGCTTACCGGTGCGCTCCCCGGTATGCGAACCGGCAGCGTTACGAGAGTCCTCCATTTTGTGTATCGGTAGAATTGAGACACAAGATGGAGGACAAACAATATTCGGAATGGGCAGAAGGGAGCACGGTAGACACTTTGTGACCCTCTAGGTTTTCTGAGGGGGGCTTAGGACGCTGATATATGCAAAAATAAAAAAATAAAAATTGGAAAATTTCGCGGGGGCGCGCCTGGTACGCGCACCGGTAAGCGAACCGGGGAGCGTACTTTGTTGAAAAAAAAAAAAGTTAGAAAAAGATAAACGTTTTGAATGATCAGAGGTAGGGTAGCTCTGAAAAGAGCAATTGGGTTCTGTGGCTAATTTAGGTACCTACAAGTAGGTTCCAATGCACAGTTTTAAATAAAGGACGAATATTCTATTCCCTTCATCGGAGAAGTGCACACCATCTCTTCTGTAGATGTCTTGAATGTTGTAACGCAAGTTATTGTTGTATATTAAACCCATCCCATAGTCTCTCATGTAAGCAGAAACAGATTTATTCACATGTTTCTGTGCGTTCTCAAATTGTGGAAAAAATTGTTTGGACCACTTCCATTTCTGTCTTTGGCATATATTGGAATATACCAAGGCAGTTTGGGGAAAAAGTGTCATCAATTGATGAAAGGTGTTCTTTAAAAGCATTTCCAGACCAACCCCAGTCATAGTGCCCAAATCATCTCCACCACAGTGCACTATTAAGAGGTCAGGGTTTGGCAGATGCATAAATTATTTTTTATTAAAAACATATAAAATATATTTTTCATTTAAAAGAATAATACATTTTACAGCTTTTGATATTTGCTATTAAAAAACATTGAAATTCACTGAAAAAACCATAGGTTATAGACCATATATAGTTAGGAATTAGCATTTACAAAACCTTGAAAATTCAATTAAAAAACCATAGGTTATAGACCATATATAGTTAGGGATTAGTATTTACAAAACCTTATTTTACTCACACAAAACCATTGAAATTCGCATATATAGTTAGTTGCACTAACTATATATCGCTCACCCGCAATCCACTGCTGATGATGTCACATATTACATCATTCATGACATGGTCAGTGACATCACTGATGACAACTCAAATGACATCACTGACAACATCACAGATGACATCATTCATGTGTTAATACGATGAACCTCTACAGACTCTGATATAACCTTAGATACACTCAGTGAAAACAGACACTCACAGATTGTCACTCATCCATGGAGTTACTCATACACCTAGACAGTCATGCAAAGAATCAATCACACCTCCATTTCCTCAACTATACAGTTATACACACCTTACTTATTGAAACATGTTCTAACACATATTTACTCTCTTATACAATCACTGATACAAGTTTTCAATGATCCATGCAGCCACTCACACATTCACTGGCTCTTAAACACAGTAATTTATATATGTCAACTCTCACATGAACTGTGTTTTACATATGTACTTACTTTGACATGTAGCATTGAGATATCCATTCACTCACCAATACACACATGCAGACAGTCAACCACCCATACAGCTGTTTCCACATGCAGTTTTGAACCTATACATCTAGTGAATCAACTGTTCACACATCTATGCACAGAGTCACACACCTCCCAGCCACCCCCACACACACACTCACTCTCCCATACAAATACTTGGGCAACCAATCAATAACCCATATAGTTACTCATATAGCTACTGATCAACACTTGCAGCAGTTTACAGAACAACAGATATAATGATGCACAAATTAAGACAGTTTAAACACTAACCCATGCACTCAGTGAGACACATTTAATCACTCTCTCATACAATCAGTCATGCACCTACTAAATCCTTCATCCAGACATTTATACATCCACTCATTCTTCAATATGTAAGACATATTTTAACTTTACAAGAACAAACAGTCACTGGATGTTGTCATCAGTGATGTCATCAGTGATGTCACTGACCATGTCATGAATGATGTAATATGTGACATCATCAGCAGTGGATTGCGGGTGCGCAATATATAGTTAGTGCAACTAACTATATATGCGAATTTCAATGGTTTTGTGTGAGTAAAATAAGGTTTTGTAAATGCTAATCCCTAACTATATATGGTCTATAACCTATGGTTTTTTAATTGAATATATATATATATATATATATATATATATATATATATATATATATATATATATATATATTACCTACTGGCGTTCGCCAGTAGGTATATTTAGTTAGGATTATTTTGAATAGGGATTTCTGAAAATTCTATGTTGAATAACTTTGGCGTTGATGGACGGAATTGGCTGAAACTTTCAGGAAAATGGCACATTTTGTTTCTGAGCGTCCCCTGAAAGTTTGGGGGGTTTCGTCAAGCGGGGGCCGAGAAAAAAGGGGGGTCCCAAAACATGTTTTTAACATTGAGTTTTCCATAGGGCGGTTAGACTCACTTTTAGCTTGAATGGCTGAATGGATTTCTATGAAACTTGGCAAAATTGTAGAGACTGTTTGCCCGATGTGCCTTTGCTAGGTCTCAAGATATGTGCTCCAGTGGATTTTGCGAAATTAACTTTCAAAAAAATATATATATCTGTGACAGCGTCCCGGTTAACGCCCCGGTTCGCGTACCAGACGCGTAACGGAACTTCGCGAGGAGAAGCGGATTGGCTCTCCGGTGACTCTCAACATTCTAAACAGTCCGGAGCGGCCGCCATCTTGTCTCTCAGTAGGATCGAGAGACAAGAGGTGGAAATAAACGAAGGGGGAAATGAATGAAAGGGGCAAGGTAGACCCCTCCTGACCCCCTAGGATTGATGTGGGAGCTAATAAAGGGCCCCGCGGGGCAAAAAAAGAAAATACATTTTCTTTCGATTTTTCGCGGTGGAAGCGCTACCCGGTACGCGAACTGGGTAGCTCACCGGTAGCGTAACGGGAGTCCGCCATCCTGTGTTTCGGACGAATTTAGTCACAAGATGGAGGATAAACAATGTTGGGAATGGGTATAAGGGGGCACGGGAGACATATCCTGACCCCCTAGGTTTTCTGAGGGTGGCTGAGGAGGCCCATATATGTAAAAAAAAAAAACCCTTTTTTTTTCAAATTTTCGCGCGGTTAGCGCCCGGTCCGCGCACGGGGTAGCGTTCCGGAAAGCGTAACAAGGGGAAAACCAAGGGAAATAGTAAAATAATATTTTAGAGTGCTTTGAGGTAGGGTAGCTCTGAATAGAGCTCTTGTGTTGTGTGGGTGATGCAAGTACCAACATGTAGGTACCAATGAAGAGTCTAAAATTCAATGTACACCGTCTCCTCTGTAGATATTTTGTATGTTCTAATATGAGTTATTTAAATGTGAATGTGTGGAAAAGCACTTCTTGCTTTAAAGCAATTGTATTTTTGAACTGATTGTTCTTTCCTGTTAGTCCTCCTCTTTGGTTTTTTTTCCCCACACTCTTCTTCAGCATGATAGTTGATAAATTCGTTCCCTCAAAAAATTTATATACATAAAAAAATTATATTAAATACATATAAAATATATTTTTCCTTTAAAAGAAGAATACATTTTACAGCTTTTGATATTTGCTATTAAAAAACCATTGAAATTCCCTGAAAAAACCATAGGTTATAGACCATATATAGTTAGGAATTAGCATTTACAAAACCTTGAAAATTCACTGAAAAAACCATAGGTTATAGACCATATATAGTTAGGAATTAGCATTTACAAAACCTTATTTTACTCACACAAAACCATTGAAATTCGCATATATAGTTAGTTGCACTAACAATATATCGCGCCCCCGCAATCCACTGCTGATCATGTCACATATTACATCATTCATGACATGGTCAGTGACATCACTGATGACATCACTGATGACATCTCAAATGACATCACTGATGACATCACTGATGACAACATCCAGTGACTGTATGTTTCTGTAAAGTTAAAATATGTCTTACATATTGAAGAATGAGTGGATGTATAAGTGTCTGGATGAAGGATTTAGTAGGTGCATGACTGACTGTATGAGTGAGTGATTAAATGTGTCTCACTGAGTGCATGGGTTAGTGACTAAACTGTCTTAATTTGTGCATCATTATATCTGTTGTTCTGTAAACTGCTGCTTGTGTTGATCAGTAGCTATATGAGTAACTATATGGGTTATTGATTGGTTGCCCAAGTATTTGTACGGGAGACTGAGTGTGTGTGTGGGTGGCTGGGAGGTGTATGACTCTGTGCATAGATGTGTGAGCAGTTGATTCACTAGATGTATGGGTTCAAAAGTGCATGTGGAAACAGCTGTATGGGCGGTTGACAGTGTGCATGAGTGTATTGGTGAGTGAATGGATATCTCAGTGCTACATGTCAAAGTAAGTACATATGTAAAACACAGTACATGTGAGAGTTGACATATATAAATAACTGTGCATAAGAGCCAGTGAATGTGTGAGTGGCTGTATGAATCATTGTGAACTTGTATCAGGGATTGTATAAGAGAGTAAAAATGTGTTAGTATATGTTTGAATAAGTAAGGTGTGTATAACTGAATAGTTGAGGAAATGGAGGTGTGATTGATTCTTTGCATGACTGACTAGGTGTGTGAGTAACTCCATGGATGAGTGACAGTCTGTGAGTGTCTGTTTACACTGAGTGTATCTAAGGTTATATTAGAGTCTGAAGAGGTTCATCGTATTATCACATGAATGATGTCATCAGTGATGTGATCAGTAATGTCAAATGAGATGTCATCAGTGATGTCATCAGTGATGTCATTTGAGATGTCATCAGTGATGTCATCAGTGATGTCATTTGAGATGTCATCAGTGATGTCATCAGTGATGTCATTCGAGATGTCATCAGTGATGTCATCAGTGATGTCACTGACCATGTCATGAATGATGTAATATGTGACATGATCAGCAGTGGATTGCGGGTGCGCGATATATAGTTAGTGCAACTAACTATATATGCGAATTTCAATGGGTTTATGTGAGTAAAATAAGGTTTTGTAAATGCTAATTCCTAACTATATATGGTCTATAACTTATGGTTTTTTCTGTGAATATATATATATATATATCCAGAAAAAGGGTTGCCCCTATACGGAAAAGCCTCTCAGGTGGATTCAAATTCCTTAATAGAAGGTGCAGCAAGCAAAGCAGTGACAAGATGCCTTAAATCACAGCCAGACTTGTTTCGGGCTTCAACGCCCTTGTTCGCAGCCTAGGCAAAGAGACAACAGCGAGTACTGCAGTCACGTGTTTTTCTTTCAAAGATGCCCCCCACAACGGACCCCCAAGCATTCTGGTGCTTGTAGTGCTGCAAAAAAAAACTGTGGGTTTCGATGTTGCTCTCAGTCTCATGCACAACTTATTACCACAGTGGGTTGGCATTCATGTCTCTAACCTGCTCCCTGACAATACCTGTAGCCTTCATCAGGAAAACCACCAGTCTCAGGTACCACGAACTCCTTGTCCACAGATTCGCACTTCTGCGGCGGGCAGTTCCACAACCGAGCCAGCCATAATAAATCCAGAAAAAGGGTTTCGGAAAAGTCTATCAGGTGGATTTGAATTCCTTTAAGGAAGGTGTAGCGGGAAAAGCTGTGACAAGATGCCTAAAATCACAGCCAGACCTGGTGCAGACTTAAGGATGGAAAAGCTTACATGTGAGAGACCAGTATTGGCAGCCCACTTTGTACTGCCTGCTTGTATCAACGCACTGAGGATTTTTAATCACACGAATTAGAGGAAGACAGCAACACCCTCTTGGGGACTGTATTGGTGGGTAGTGACTGCAAATACCACAATGCAGTGCAATATTCGCCCACTAAGGCGGAGCACATGCCCACTGGGGCGGGACTCACTTAATTAAATTCAGGTGCTCTACTCAATGGCTGCTGTTTTTTCCTTGTGTGTGGCTTGTGAACAAGGATGTGAATCCGAAACACATAAAGCCAGCTTTGAAAAGGATGGAAGCTGAATGTTGAAGTCGCTGCATTTCTCACTTTAAGAGACTTGTTTTCCAGTTGGGCGTCCTCACTGAGGGTGACCTATCTTTGTTGGATGTGAGCGGCTGTGCACAGTCGCGAGGACGAACCGCCACATATCGGCAGACCTTCAGCGTCAGGAGGATCTGGCACAGATTTAAGGATGGAAACCACTTCGTACTGCCTGCTTGTACAACCCACTGTGGATTTTTAATCACACGGATTAGAGAAATACGGCAACACCCACTTGGGGACTGTATTGGTGGGTAGAGACTGCAAATACCACAATGCAGTGCAACATACGCCCACTAAGGTGGAGCACACGCCCACTGGGGTGGGACTCACTTAATTAAATGCAGGTGCTCCGCTCAATGGCTGCCGTTTGTTCCTTGTGTGTGGCTTGTAAACAAGGATGTGAATCTGAAACGCGTAAAGCCAGCTTTGAAAAGGATGGAAGCTGAATATGGAAGTCGCTGCAGGCCTCACTTTCACAGACTTGTTTTCCAGGTGGGCGTCCTCACTGAGGGTAACCTTTCTTTGTTTGATGTGAGCCACTGTGCCCAGTTGCGAGGACGAACTGCCGCGTAACTGAGGACCTTCAGCGTCAGGAGGACCTGGCGCAGATTTAACGATGGAAAAGCTCACATGTAAGATACTAGTATTGGCAGCCCACTTCGTACTGCCTGCTTGTATCAACCTACTGAGGATTTTTTATCACACGGATTAGAGGAGTACAGCAACATCCACTTGGCGACTGTATTGTGGGTAGAGACTGCAAATACCACAGTGCAATGCAGCATGCGCCCACTAAGGCGGAGCACACACCCACTGGGGTGGGACTCACTTAATTAAATGCAAGTGCTCCGCTCAATGGCTGCTGTTTGTTCCTTGTGTGTGGCTTGTGAGCTAGGATGTGAATCTGAAACGCGTAAAGTCAGCTTTGAAATGGTGGAAGCTGAATGTTGAAGTCGCTGCAATCGTCACTTTAAGAGACTTGTTTTACAGGTGGGCGTGCTCACTGAGGGTAACCTTTCTTTTTTTTATGTGAGCCACTGTGCCCAGTCGCGAGGATGAACCACCGCGTAACTGAGGACCTTCGGCGTCAGGAGGACCTGGCGCAGATTTAACGATGGAAAAGCTCACATGTGAGAGACCAGTATTAGCAGCCCACTTTGTACCGCCTGCTTGTATCAACACACTGAGGATTTTTAATCACATGGTTTTATGGAATACGGCAACACCCACTTAGGGACTGTATTGGTGGGTAGAAACTGCAAACACCACAATGAGGTGCAGCATACGCCCACTAAGGTGGGAGCACACGCCCACTGAGGCAGTACTCACTTAATTAAATGCAGGTGCTCTACTCAATTGCTGCTGTTTGTTCCTTGTGTGTAGCTAGTGAACAAGGATGTGAATCCGAAACGCGCAAAGCCAGCTTTGAAAAGGATGGGGCTGAATGTTGAAGTCGCTGCAGTCCTCACTTTAAGAGACTTGTTTCCGAGGTGGGCATCCTCACTGAGGGTAACCTTTCTTTGTTTGATGTGAGTGGCTTTGCCCAGTCATGAGGATGAACCGTCGTGTAACTGCGGACCCATAGGTGATCCAGGAAAGCTATAGAGTTCAGAGTTCAGAAAAGTAGACAACTTTCCAAATTCAGCAAGGGTTCGGGCATATCTGTAGATCACTCAAGGTTTTTCAAAGAAAGTAACTGTTGAAATACAGAAATATTGAAACTGAGTTGAAAAAAAAGCCTTTTCTGACAAAATTTTCATCAATAACTTTTTGCCTCAATATCTGATTTACAAAAATATTATAGCATTTTGTCGGCTAGACCCTTCTGGTTGAAGGGATATATATGGTTTGTAAGTTCCCAAACAACCCAAGGTACCCTGAGTCAACAACTGAGCTGCACCGTACAATGATTTTCATAATGCACCCAGTATGGACCAATTCATATGGTAAAATATGTAGAGTGAAACTTGGATATCAAGGAAACCTATTTTTTTTATAAAGTTAGCATAAGATGTGGCATTAGGAAGCACCCGTTATTTGTAATTCTCTGAATTTGTGGGTACCCATACTAGTTTATGAATTAGAGGATGTGTTTTTTAAATGACTTCACTCTGACACACTGGCTTACATTTGAAAGGCACAAATGCAGTGAAATCTATTTGGTACTAACATACTATTCTATGCACCCACGTGTCTTTCGATATGGTACCTCAATTGTATGGGTAGGCCTAGTGCCGGGGCAGGAAATGGCCCAAATCGCAACATGGACACATCACATTTTTCCACTCAAACCTGGCCCTTTTTTGTAAAGTGGGTAGCTGTGGACCTTGGGCTCTAGCTTAGCTGGCACATTGGGAAATCTAGCTAACTGCACATTTTTAAAAACTAGCCACCTGGAAAATACATGGTGGGCTGTCTTGCATGTCCTCACCAAGAATTTTACCCAGAATCCCTTGCAAACCTCAAACTTTTACAAGAAAATACGTTTTCCTCACATATCTGTTATGGAAAGTTCTAGAATATGTGGGGAACCACACATTTCCTTCCACCCAACATTTCCCTAAATCTCCCGACAACAATGGTACCTTACTTGCGTATGTAACCTTAGTGTCCACCACAAGAAAACGCCCAAACCGCAACATAGATACATCAAAAATTTCCACTCAAAACTGACAATTTTTGTTTGCTAAGTGGGTAGCTGTAGATATTGGTCCCTTGCTCTGCCGCACCTAGGGAAAACTAGCAGAGTTAAACAGAAATGAAAACTAGACACCTGGGATGAGGTGAGGTTACATGGGCCCCAGGCACAAACAACTCCAATTTACGTATTCACAATAAAGGTTTATATCTTTTTAAACAATTGCTTTTAACACAAGCTTGAGTGCCCGTATGGGATATGTTCTCAGAAAATGATTTGCTAACACTTATACTTCTTCGTGAACATATTATCGGACCTTGTAAAAGTCTGTACAAGGACAAGGTACACTACACAAAATGTCATTGTTTGTTGTTGTCTGTTTAGAGACAGCTCTGTGTGGGTAAAATAAACAAGACCAGAGGCAGACCAGAACTCAGGCCCAGAACAAATGGTTCCAGTTCATTATATAAACTGGACCAAGCCTTTGTTTAGACACAGGAGCATTTCGATGGGTAATTTTAATGGGTTGTCGAGGTTGCCCATGGCCGAATTCTAGCCCAACTGAATGAATACTGTTACTATCCTGAAAAGGACAGCTGCCTGTTCTACACCAAGACTGGCTACCAGATGACACACCCATAGGTAATGAGGAGGTAGACTACTCTAAGAATTTCTGGCAGACCTGCACACCCTATGCTTTATAGGATAGGCAGCGCGAGGTAGGAGTGCAATTATATGTACTCGCATAATCTAACGAAAATGCACATTGATTAAATTTTTAATTCTGTTCACCATTGATGTAACACTGGTAACATTGCTTTGTGCCATTCTGTTAATAATTGTAGCACACACATTTTACTTAAGAGTAAAATTGCTTCAATAAACATTTGAAGTGTCAATTTGTGTACTTCTTGCATCTCCCTTTGGACTTCCTCCCACCCAGCAGCCCCCAAGTCTCCCAATAAAAATTATACCTTACTTGCATGGGTAGGCATACAGCCCATGCAAGAAACCGTCCCAAAGCACAAATTGGATTCATTACATATTTCCACTCAAACCTAT
This sequence comes from Lissotriton vulgaris, assembly GCF_964263255.1. Lineage (NCBI taxonomy): Eukaryota > Metazoa > Chordata > Amphibia > Caudata > Salamandridae > Lissotriton > Lissotriton vulgaris. Next base: position 486,772,641 of record NC_141691.1, on the reverse strand, counting down.
CCCTATTTCTTCAAACTGGAAAGCTGTGGATGTTGGGCCCTAGTTAGCTGGCACCCATGGAAACCTAGCAAACCTGAATTTTTTGTTAAACTGAACACCGGGAGTAATCCAGGGTGGGGTGACTTGCGTAGCTCTCAATGTTTTTTTTACCTAGAATCCCCTGTAAACCTCAAACATTGACAAAACACATTTTCCTCACATTTCTGTGATGGAAAGTTCTGGAATCTGTTTGGGAGCCGCAAATGTTCTTTCACCCAGCATTTCCCTCAAGTCTCCTGATAAAAATGGCACCTCACTTGCATGGGTATGCATGGTGCCCGCGGCAGGAATTGAACCTAAATGTAAAATGGGTACATCAAATTTTTCCACTCAATACAGACCCATTTTTACAAACTTGCCAGCTGTCGATTTTGGGCCCTAGCTCAGCCGATACTGAGGAAAATGTAAGAAATTGGGTTTCTGGTTGGCAACGGTATGCGCGCTGTCCAAGCAGAAATCACAGTCAGGGTAAGTCACATACAACTTATGAATTAACCTGTTGTCTCCCTCTGGTAGCTTGGGACAGAGAAGGCAGGCTTAATTTAAGGGGCAATGCGTAAAGTATTTGTGCAACACTTCAAACAGTACGACAGTGGGAACACCAAAAAAAGACCCCACACCAGTTTAGAATAACAATATGATTGTATAAATAAAACAAACCCAAAGAGACAAAAATCCAGAGATAGAAGTAACAATATGAATTTTTTAAGATTAAAAGTGAAAAATAGCGCTTAGAAGCAAAATCGTTTATGGGGTTATCTGGCCAAGCAGAACCAGGGCAAAGTCAAGAGTTTAGGCTGACCACTATATACCTTGATGTTGGTTGCAGCAGCGAGATGTGGGGTGCAGCCGAGGAACGTGTCGGTGTCTACCCCACAGTCGAGGTGATGCATCAATTTTCTCCACGCAACACTGGGTTTTCTCCACGCACTAGAGGGATGCCTCAATCATCTATCACTGCAGCGGCAATGCAGTGCTTCCGATGCTTTGATTCTGATGGTGATGGGCTGGTTTAGAGTTCAATGTGCGGGTTCTGTTCCCGCAACAGCAGTGATTTGGCTTCACGTAGCAGAGGATATGTAATTTCTACTGGAGCAAGCTCCTGTATCCACTTTCAATGGAGCAGGCACAGGAGCAGGGGGTAAGACTTTAGTTTGATATTTCTGAGACTTAAAACAAGAGGCAACCCAGCATGCCCTCGGAGTTCACTCTGGGTGTAAGTAAGGTAGTCCAGTTATTCCTCAGCAGAGCAGGCAGCAGGACAGCACCGCAGACAACCAGTTATTCCGGAGCAGCAGTCCTTGTAGCAGCACAACAGTCCTTCATCCTGGCAAAGTTTCTTCACAGGTCCACTAGTGTCTGATTTGATGGGGTCAGAGACCCAGTCCTTATACCTAGTTGTGCCCATGAAGTGGAAATGACTTCAAAGAGGGGCTTTGAATTGCACAGAAGTGCACAGAGGTCCTCCCTCCCACCTCTGGCTCCAGTCTTACTACAGGGTGTATGCAGCCCTTTTTGTGGAACAGTGAATAGCCTATTCAGGTGTGTCAGCTGCTCCCTCACACCCCGCCCAGGATGCCCATCAGAATGTGGATGGCCACTCAGTCACACCTAAGATCCCTTTGTGTGTGGCTGACTAGAGGAAATACACACAGTCCAATTAGTCACCTGCCCTGACATGCATTTGAGACAGGATGCAGGCATACAGGGCAAAGAGCAGAAAAAAAGCACCTTTCTAAAAGTGGCACTTTTAAAACGGTAGTGATAAACTCATCCTTTGACCCAAGAATAAAACACCTCTGTTCTGTATACCCTGTGTGCCTCAGTCATGAAGGTCACAATCTCACCTAATGCTGGGACTCCAAAATCTGCTAACTTTAAAGTAAGTGCATTCCTGCAATTTTTAAAAATGTTTATAGCACCTTCCTGCTCTCCTTCATCTGCTGCATTTGCGTTTAATGCAGGCGCAGTCTCATCTTGGACAGCCAGTTCGAAAGGAATTTCAAGAAAAAGAGGAATAACGTTAATGCACAGTGTAAGGAACTATAATCCTTCAAGCTTGAACAAACCTACAGCCAATACATAGGATATACCTACTCAGCTGTGGTGAATGTTTCCCTTCCCACTCCAGCTATCTCTGGATAAATGTGAGTAGCAGTTTCTGAGTTTCTGACTGAACTACTCATATTTGACTGTTAAATAAGAAGTAAACCAACTGATTTCAGATGCCCCCAAAGGATACGTTAGTCTGTAGACCAGCTAGCTCACCGGGCCACTATAAGCCCTGCATCCTTATCAAGGAGCAAATAGTTTCTGACAGCTATCGAACATGACAACCCTGATTCCTCGGGATCATGGAAACAGTACTGTACATTTCGCTCAGTCTCTCATGCTCACTTTATCTCAGAGAGATACACAGAATAAACGGTGGGGTCGTTTTCAATAAGTGTTTTTTGAACCAGCGTCATTCTAGTTTAAAATATGTGTGCTGTAACAACCATTAGACAGAAACAGATATATATGATTATAAGCACCAACAGAGTAAATAAAAGGTAGAATTCTTCCATGGTGCTAATACAGTGAATATATGCAGGCATATAGACAGATGGCAGTAATCATGAGTACTCCTACGATGCAAACCCTTACTAGATGTACCTAAGTGTACCTAGCATGCATCTAGGTGTATAGCCAAGAATCCCCCTAGGAAAAAGCCAACCCCATTAACTGATGGGAGAGGATGAAGGACCCCGTTTTGGCCTCGAGTTGGACACCCCGCGAGGGATATCAGACCACTGCGAGCTGGAGTGTCTGCGTGCAGAGAGTTCAGCGTCTCGTGTCAGCATGGACGTTTCTCTTCTGGTTCACCCAGCGAATATGTGGTACTTATATACCTGAAAGGTACCCTCAGGGGTCTTACCTAGATGTGTCATGGTACTGGGCCTGTCGGCCAAGGATGGCGATAGTGGGGACTTTTGTACAGAGTTATTATGCAGAAGATGGTAATCCTCCTGTGATTCTAAGAATTCTCATGCATAATAAATGAGGCTAGTTTTCGAAGGAAATCATGCAACATTTATTCGGCACCTAACTAGGTCAATTGTCAGCACCAGAGACGTTGTGTAGAACATGTAGGACAGATTTAGGTAAAAGGTCATGCAACTACCTAGGCTATATTGGGGTACATTGGTGTTCATGACATCAGAGCGAACATTTTACATATGTAACTATTTCCATTAAAGAAGCTGTTCCCTATTCCGAGATCCTGTAGTCAGATGAATAATATCTCAGTGAGAATGTGTTTCTTTTGCCTGAAGACATTGTTCAAATCACTAACAATAGTAAGTCAGGTTCTCCTCTAAACCCTCTTCCAATTGAAGTCCTCCATACGGACATTCCAAAACTTAATCAGACTTTTGATCATTTTATACCTCCCTTTGGAAATGGAACTCTCCTACACATGCTGATATATGGTTTACCCCTTTCACTGCAGTTAGGGCATTAACATATTTCACATTTTCTTTGGCTTCCATGTTTTAAAAAATCCTCAAAGGGCTGGAGGTTTTTTCTTCCCTCAATTCTCGAACCAGCTACATCTTGGGTTTAGCCAGAACGATTCACATTTGTCCTTTCAAAACAAGTCGAAAACCTATCTTTTTAGCCTTCTTGATGCCATAACATAACAATTGTGAGCAGTTCGGAACAAAATGTTTAAGATACCTCTTGAAGATAGTTAGCGAAGTGTGGGATTACAAATACAAAGGGGGAGAGTTTTATTCTTTAGTAACATCATAAGAGTATGCTCTCTTTCCATTAGAGAATAAGCCTATTTTAGGAACCTTGAGAAACAGATTTCCATCTGAATGTAGGGTGGCATGGGGCAGTGTATCTTCAATTTTCTTGTGTAATTGAATGAAATGAGACCATGACCCACCTTAAGTAAGATATACAAAGATTGAAATTGAATTCTCTGAGCCACTGGAAGTCTGTGAAGCTGAAAAACAATTGGGCTCTCTCCATTGGTCTTTCACTGTATATTTACTGATAAGAGGAGGCCACAGAGCCAGGCAGCAATAGAGTAGGACATGAGTGCATGGAGCCCCATGGCTTCCCATGCCCATCCAGCCTGTGTGATACCTGAGTATCCCTAACTGGTGAAGAAAATGATTAGCTGGCAGCGGCTGAGGTGTGCCTGCCAAAGCAGGACACACTGATTCAGGAGAGTTTACTGCCAGATCAACGAGCAATTTGGTGGCTGTGCCATGTGATGGGACAGGGCAGGCATTAGCTTTTGGAGATATTCGCGCTTAGCACGAATATTTCCAAAACTACGCCTGTGTTGATCATAGGCGATAGCGATTGCAGCAACTGTTTTCAGTCGCTGACATTTTGGCATGCCCACTTTGCATGTCATTAGCGATAATTATCGCTGACATGCAAAGGGGGCCCCACAATGCCCGCTATCGCCTACAAGCTGTCGCTAACTGGTGTTAGCGACAGCTTGGTAATAGGGCGATAAAATTATCGCCGCTTTAGCGGGAAAAAGTCCTGCTAAATCGGCGATAATGGCCCTTGGTAATATGCCCCATTATACTTTGAGTATGATGCAGGTGAACTTGGATCCAAGAGTTAGGCCCATATGATCCACAACTTTTAAGCTCTGTACACAAGGGCTCCTGATCGGGGAGATAGGGGAAGAGTGCGTGTCCTAGCTCAGTTCAAAGGCCAGGTTGTGAAACCTTCGTGCGCACTCTCCTTTTGGAGCCCACAACTGCTGAAACAGTACCGGCTTTGCAGGGCGCCTCACAGTCCACAGACTTTGGGTGACTACAGTAAGCTCCTGAACTCTGGCCCACAGGAACCAGATGCATGATGTCACTGGCAGGACACTCCTCTGTCAGTTGCTAACCCTTTCCCATCAGGGGGTGCTATATGAACATTTCTAACTGGCATCACAATTGCTTACCAGTGACACTTGGAGAGCGAGATTATAATGTGCCGACCTGTGCCCCGCAGTCCGTCCTAAACAACCAAATATGTGGCATGCTGCCTAGTATTAGGCTAGAGGGTGGCCAGAGCGGAAACACTGCAATCCTTCCCCCTTACTTTTTTCTGTTACATGGTGGCCATATTAGGGGATATGGCCACCCGCAGTTGTACTGGTTGTCTGCTCCATCCTTGCATCTGCAGAGATGGGCAGGAACAAAAAGAGACCTTTGTGGAGGTTACCACAGGGAGCGATAAAGTCGCTCCTGGAACCATTCATAGTGGTGAGAAAGAGGGCACTACACCCGGGATACGTTAGATGCAGTATTGGCCATCAGTTTGACTAGAGATCCATTGAAAAACAAAATTGATACTCTGTTCGCGGATCTTGGCTTTCTCCAATCACAAAAAGATATTGGAGAGGATGGTGCAGGTTGCGAAGATTGTAGCAAACTTCTCTCCTTACACTGCTACAATGCAACTGTAGATTGAAGCTGTAACCGATAGCATAACTTTGCTGGAGCAGAGGAATGGAGACCAGGAGAGGCATGCTAGGTGGAGCAATATTAGGGTGGTTTGGCTCTATGAGAAATTAGAGAGCACCTCATGACAACCTACTTGGAGGATTGGCAAAAAGAGGTTGTTGCCCTGGGTGGCCTCATCACATTTTATGCGCTGGAGCGAGCTCATAGAGTACCAGCATGCCCGCCAAAACCTGGGGGTCTACCTTGACCTGTGGAGGCTCGTCTTTTGTGCTACAGGGACTTTATCCTTTGTAAAAATGCATTCTAAGGGACCCTTTGTGGTGGTCAAAATAGCCACGTTTTCAATATTAGCAGACTTCACAGTGAAAGTGCAAAAAGAGAGAGCATCCTATGCGGCAGGAAAAAAGAGACTGCAGTCATTAAATGCCAATTTGCAGATTCAGCATGATGACTGGGCCAACTTTCTTGCCACTCCCCTTGAGGAATCGGAGTGGCTGGACAGTCATCATGCAGAGGGGGCAACATTGTTTGAGGACTGAGCGTCATAGATCTAGAGATACTGTTGTTCTTGAAATAGTACCCAACCATTGATTTAACAGGTGTTTAGTGAGCGCAAACAGGCATTGTTTGTGACAGCCAAGTTCTGCATTCACACAGAGACAGCTGGTGAACACGAGGTTTCTGGGTCTGGGACAGACACCTTTGACACCTCCATGGCCCCAGGTGGAGATAATACATAAATATGGCATATATAATATTTTTGGGGGGCAATCAGAAGGCAAATACGTAACATTCATAAACGTAGATGCCTCAATATAGAAGAGCAGGATTGTCTCATCAGCTTAATGCCTCATCTAACTGCCACACTACATCACCCACTACTGATTCGGGGAGATTTCACTTCCATGGAGGGCACAGTGCTTGGCATATCACAGCCAGCCCTGCCTTCTTCTTTAATGCACAGGATGTCTAGATTTTTCAGACAAGGATGTTACAGTGGGGAGAGGTAGATTCTTGGAGATTACTAAGAACACTAAAACCTTACCATAGAGAATATTTATACAACTATGGTATGCATGAGTTCCATGTGCGATTGAACACATTTGAGAGCAGTAGAGATATGCACAAGAAGGTGGTGAGTGCCGAATATCTTGCTAGGACACACTCGGATCACTACCCACTGCTATTAGCTCTCACCGGAGACAATCCCAGAACAGTGATTGTGAGCAGGAAGCTAAATGGGGGGGCAGGGGGGGCACTGGAGAACACAGTATTTAGGTTGTGTCTGGGATTTGCCATCACCATTATTTCACCAATAACAATGGTACTGTGGGAGGGATGGGAAGTATTCAACATAATGATAAGGGGACATTCCATTGCTGTGTCAAGAGGCATTAGGGGACAGCTTAACAATGACATACTTGTGCAGGACACCTTGGTAAATGTGCTTAAGAAAGAGGCTGCAAGAGACCCATTCCTCATCCCTAGATTGACTGAAGAGAGGGAAAAATGACTGACTTTAATACAAAGCTTAAAGGTCTATGATTAAAGGAGATACAGTAATTAAATGCATGATGAAAGGGAAAAGGTTAGGAGACTTCTTGCACAGCTGGTTATCTCCGTTTAGCAGGGATCTCTGTTTTAGCTTATACACAGGCAAAGATCAATGCTGCATTCAGGGAATATTAACCAAATATTAATCAAGGGGTGTGCTGAATACCAAAGACATGCACAAATATGTAATAGGAGCCATGCCCTGTAAATTGGTGAAGAAGCCGAACTAATGGGCGGAGACATAATGGTTGAAGAAGTGAAGGTCAGCATCGAAGAACTGCAAGAGGCAAGATGGCTGGGACCGATGGACTGGCTGGCACCTTTTATGCTGCATACAGCTAGTCCCTTGCCCCCAAGCTGACATAATTATATAATAATGCCATGGAGATGGGCGGCTTCCCTCAAAGGGTGTGCGAGGCTTTAATGGCTCCATTACTTTAAAAAGACTGAGATAGCGAGAGCATGGCCTCCTACAGGCCATTTTGGTTGTTAATGTGGATGATAAAATACTCAGCTGCATACTGTTCAGCAGATTGCTCTCTAAAATCTAAGATCTAATCCGTCTAGATCAACCTGAATTCATCCCTAAATGTAGCACAATGCTAAAAGTGCAGGTTTTGTATCATTTCCTACTGGAAACTCCGAAGGCCCTTGCACAAGCAATAGATATCAAAAAGGCTTTTGGCTCATTACATTGGGAATTTCTCTATTTGGCGATAGCCAGTATGGGATAATGGTTTTATTAGATGGACAAGACTATTGTATGCTAATCCTACAGCTCGCATTAAGACAGGCAGTGTTGTATCCAACAGCTGTCAGACAGGAAGGAGTATGTGCCAGGGTTGGCCACTGTCAATGTCTCTTTTTCCCAGGTGGTAGAACCACTGGCTCTACAATTTGACAAGGCCACCACTATGGAGAATTAGTAATTAATGGGTTTTTCTTTTATATGTCATTATACACGGAAAACATGTTGCTGTATTACGTGGCGAAGAAGCAGACATGAGTGGTACCTTTGAAGCTCTAGAGCAAGACAGCACAGTATCTGGACTACGGTTGAACTGGGACAAGTTGAATGCCTACCCTATAATGTCCCCTGTAGCTACTGAAAGGCCACTGCAGATAGGGAGCACCAGTTGATGGGAACCCAAGACCATCATATACCTGGGAGTATACATTTACTTATCAATGGACAGCATTCTAGTTGTCAACATACAACCGGTCATCTTCTTCCTCTGACAATCCCTAGGGTTCTGGGACACTCTCCTGCTGTTTATGATGAAAGCATGGTTCTGCTACCAAGGCTATTACCAACGCTAATACACTATTTTACTACGTCACAAATACATATACCCAGGAGGCTCTTCTGGGAAATGGAAGGACTGCTGATTCAGTTAATCTGGGTACACTGCAGAAAAGAATAGCAAAATTCAGATTACCCGCGGAGAAGGGGGGGTTATGGCAGTCCTGGACATAGAACTTTACTTTTTGGTTGTGCTGTCACAGTGAGAAGCTAGGTGATGCAACTCCCGCCGGGGAGCCTGGAACGAAGCAGATCTATAAGCTCCTACTAGGAACACACTAATGAGGCTGCGAATGAACCATTTTACTGCATTGTTTGCATTGCTCTTTCATTGTGCTTTATACATTTTCTTTAATTTGAATTTGAATTTGTGCTGTAAAAATGGTCAGGGCAAAATGCGATAACTCCAGCAATTGAACATACAGTCAGCTGCTGCCTGGGCATACGGGTGGAGGGTCCATGCCCTCAACCTTTCTCCCGACAAGAAGAGTGACTGTCAGGCTGAGCAAAGGTCAGCTCAACAGACACTCTTATAGTACAGGTCAGGCAACTAGCAACTGGACATGTGCTAAATGTGGAGGTGCCTGGGTGCCTCAGCTGAAAGTTGCCAGACTGAGGATTTCACAACCCTGTGGGCATGCCATGTTCAGCCTAGCAAAAGTGCCTGGAGGCCCTCGTCCTTGTGGTGAGGAGGACCATCACTCGTTGACTCGGGCCTGGGCACTTCAGTTTTAAGCCGCGAAGTCCCCAGGGCTGAGTGCCAAGCATTGACACCTCATCTAAAAATGGGGTGGGGTCAAAAAGTCTAACTTTCCCGCCGGAATGTCAGAAAGTGCTAGGATGGGCTCCCACAGGCCCAATAATGACTTCCTTGATGGCCTTGGTTAGATATCTCTGACTGGGCCCTGGAATCTCTAGAAGCCCAATTGATGCATGCAGCCTATAGGTAGTTGTTAGTGCAGCTATTTTCAATTGTTGCAGCCATTGTCATACTAGTCTTTGTTTTTCCAAGCCTTTGGGGGAGGGTGCTCCACCAGCTTTTATCTCTCCAGCAACAGCAAAACATTGAAATGTCTTGAGTCCAGCACAGTGGAACAAGCTCTGCTTCTCGTCTCTGCGTATATCTTTCAAATCCTGCCAAAGACACTAATATGTTTTGTTTGCAGCAATGACAGGGGCTCCAGATGACAATTCATCTGAGAACGACTTTTGATATGTCCAAAGCTGTGTGCTTCCACAGAAAGAGTGTGTATTCTGCAAACTATTGTGATTATTTGTTTACCCGGCTGCTTGAGCTGGCTCTTTCTCCAGGAAAGCTATTGTGTTTGACCTTTCAGTTACACACATGCCACTGTGATAGATGGAGCCTGCCCTTTAAGGTTCAGCAGACTGCCTCTGCGATATTTCTAAACACCTCTCCCTAGATAACTACCTAATTATGTTGTTTGCTCTTTGATTGTGTGAAAGCTTATGCTCAGTACAGCATGGCCTTGTTTGTTATGGTGGTAAAATGACCAAGGTTATAAACTAGGTCTGTTTATCATGAAACGTTACGATAAAGTCATTGTGCCTGACATATTTGTTATCAAAAGGATATGATATTGTCAATAATCATTTAAGGGTGAAGTGTTATCACTCTTAAATTCTGCAGAGAGGTATTTTGCTAATGGAATCTCACAGTTTCTAGTAGTAGCAGATTCACTGCAATACTCCTTGTTATGTCATTTTAGGAAATCTAATATTCGGTTTGCCAAGTGTAATGTTGTTTACAGTTCTAATTTTGTTACTGTATGCCTGATGGTTACCTTGTTGGAAAGATTATGCCCACTACAGTAGGCATTTGGTGACAAGTCAATGATAAAGAGTACAGACCTGATTGGTTCATTGGTACAAGTTATGACTGAAGCCATAGGTCTGACATCTTTATTATAAGACGTTATGACGAAGGTGAGTAGACTTGACTTTTTTATTAAGAAAATCACTTGTTAAAGTCAGTATGCATTTAAGAGACCGGATGGTTCTCATGCTGAGTTACAGGCTGCAGACAGGTATTTTGTTGTTTGGAATCCCCTATGACAAGCCCTCGGGTAGAAACTTTTCATTGTGATATTCCTTGTCTGGCCATTTTGAAAGGAAATGCATACTTTCTAGCCAGATGTAATTTTGTACATATTTATCCCTTTACAACTGTATGCATGACGGTTGCTAGCATAGGCGCACTTCAGTAGGCCTGTGCCACCTACGGTGCAAAGCCACTGCTAAAGGCTGTAGCCTTAATGGCTCATTAAGAAAAGTTATGTCACATTTCATAGATTTGATCTGATTAAGAAAGTTATGAGAAAGCAAGTAGGTCTGCCTGCCCACTTTACTATAGGAATTATTAGGGATGTTTAAAATATATGCGTTGAGGTGCATAAGGGCACACTCTCTGCAGTCTGGTTTCAGAGGACTAAGGGGCATATTATCAAGGAAACAAAATAAATATTGCATTTCTCGCTTTGCGCGATTCTGTTTAACGATGTGTAATGCCGGATTTAATCGCTGAGGTATCGCATTATTATCAAGGCATATCTCCACGGCGAGTAAATCCAGCGATAGCGGCTTGAAACAGAATCGCGCAAAGTGGAAAATGCTATATTTATCGCGTTTCCTTGATAATATAGCCGTTGCCTCAGCTGTGCAATCCACCTGCCATTAAAAGTATGTCTAGGTCAGTTTCTGACCAGGCGTTACAACCCTGTGATAACCGAACCGCGGTTAGGGCAGTTTTTTTTATTGCATCGCGGGTTTGCTTGAGGCTTGATACTCTTGCTCTGCCATGTCAGTGCATATTTCAAGGGAGACATGTAAGGGAATGCCTACTTTGCATGTCATTAGAGATATTCATCGTTGACATGCAGAGTGGTGTTTAAAGGGCTACTTAAACAAGGTAACATGCGTTAGCGTGCCCTTGTTGATACTGCAATAGAATTATCGCCACTTTTTGGCCGAAAACGGCCGCTAAAGCAGCGATAATTCTCTTGAGAATATGCCCCTATGTTCTGCCTCCCTCAACTTTGGGGACATAAGAAACTGAGACTAATGACATATATATGATAGTTTCTTCCTTACACTACAACATTCTGTCTAAAACATTGGGGTCTTTCGACCAGGGCTGGATAACATATCTGAGATCTGAGATTTCCAAAGATAAGTAAGAACTCACAAACTGCCCCAAAAGAATAACATGGATCATAGATGCCCATCTCTTTTAAAATGTAGCACCTTTCTCCATAAGCAGTAAAAAACTACTTGTGGTTGTATCTCTGCCATTGAAGGTGATGGAATCTTCCTGTTTCTTTTGTTGTGCATCATAACCACCCTTCATGTCTCGCAATGTTCGTAAATATTTATTGGAAGTAATTATTGTGTCATACCCATTAAGTTTAATAGCCATGGCCTTTGCAATATGTTTTGTTTTTTCAGTGTAGATGCCTTTGAAGAGTCGACTTACAACCGTTCAAAGTGCCTTAAGGACTAAGACGTGCAATGATTGGCAGTACTTACCATGCATGCTGCCCATTAACCACCAACTACTCCAAGACTCAGAGAAAAGGATTCACAGTATATGAGACATGCAGAGTTGCAATCCTGATGCAAATTATGTTTGAGAAACTGGTAAAAATGTGGGTCACTTGAATCTTCAGTGATTTGATTTAATTGATTTGATTTAATGCATACAAATTATAATTCATAATAAAGATGCCTTTGAAGCCACTGGTCATGTTTAATACAGGTGGGCGGAGCAGGCGTATTGCCTCTAGCGTATTTACACAGAGTTTAAAAAACAAGACTCATTGGAAATACGCATGTGCATTAGACGTACAACAAGGTTATTTTCTATTATTGAAGACGCGAGGAGCAGAACGGGGAGCGAGAAGGCTGGGGAGGCGGCAAACAACAGGTATGTGCCCTTTTAAATCATTTTTAAAGGACTTTGGCAGGGGGAAGGGAGCGGCTAACTCAGCTCCGGCACGGAGGCGTTGTTTTTGCCTACTCCGCATTCGCCACGGAGCGCGGAGTAGGCAAATGTCCGCAAACTCCTTTGGCGGAGCGGAGTTACCCGCTCAGAGTTAATGTTTAAGGCTGATTCTAGCCAGAGAACTTTTGACATTCCCCAAATTATACTTATAATTATTTGAAGGCGTTTCAGCCTGGCCTCTTCATTCTTTGGCCTGTCATTGTGTCATTCCCATTTTTCTCCCACCCAGTACAACATAGCTTGAAAGACAATTGACAGTCCACTTCAGCAAATAGCTAACTTCTCTGTGAGCTATGGCATTTAGTCTTTTCAGAAGGAGTATATCCACACATTAAGTAGTTCACTTCAGCGCTATTTGAGAGCAGAAAAAGTCCATATTTTTGTAGCTCGAGCCTAGGCAGTGCATGTGCTGTCTCTTCGATACATGTAGTTTTCACTCTGTTGGCTTGCATCCCGCCCATTGCCTTTTTATTCGTCCCTTCGTTTGTCGTTCAAAAATGCTTGGTTGCTAGTGAGTAATCCTTCCTCGTTGTCCCTTCTTTTTGGGTTTGGTGTCCTCCCACAGAGCTCCTCCCAAATACTGTTAACATTACCCTTCTGTGTTTATGTGTTCATTTGAGGGACTATTTTTTTCTTTGATTCTTGCTCGTGTCACTGTTTGCCCGTCTTAGGTGGTTTAACTTTGGGGCCCATCACTTAATCTCCCTGTCCCATTCAAATACTGAGATAAAATATCAGACCCTTCAGACGCTGTTTTCAAAATCACCTCTTTAATTTTCTCTGACTTCAAAATGTGAGGATTTTCCCAAATCCCCTCCTGCTTTGCTGCTTGTTGCTTTTGTGAGCCTCGGTCACCAGAGCCTCAGCAGCCCAACCTTGCAGCACAGTTAAGGGCAAGGCTTGGGCAACTCCTGTTGTATTATTTCTGACACTTATTTACATAATGCGAACTCAAGCAACCCGGAGGTGTTGGAGAGCATTACATGAGATCTAGTTACAATACACAATGTCAGATAAATTTTTGGGGGCATTTTTAAAGAGCGCAATCTCAACAGACCCTAAGTTATTGAGGCGCTTTACAAAAGCGCCAGTTACATTACACAAGGTCAGGTTAATTTGGGGGGTTTCAGGTGCACGGAGATTAAGTGATGCCGACACGTCCCTGTTTATTCATTATTTACCCTCCACTTGACAAGTGGGAGCACCATTCCATGTCGCTACACGCCCACCCTTCTGCCTTTTCCTGTTGTCTTCTTTTCAGAGCTCTAATTTCAAAGCACATTCATGACATCTCCCAAGGTTCTGTGACACATTTTTTATTATATAATGTGGACTTGAGTGACCTGAAGGTGTTGGAGCACTTTACATGAGCCCTAGTTACATCATACTAGGTCAGAATAATTTTGGGGGGAATTTTTTAGAGCACAAACTCAAACTCAACTGAACTGAAGGTATAGGAGTCCTTTACAAAAGTGCCAGTTACATTACACAATGTAAGGCTCCTTTTTTTGTTTTTTTATGTGTGCAGAGATTAAGTGATGCTGACGCTGTCCCTGTTTATTCATCATTTCCCCACTTCTTGACAAATGGGAATATTTTGTTGTTGTTGCTTTGTACAGTGCTCCTATACCCTGGGGGCTGGGACAGAGGGTGAGGCTGAGGCTTGCTGGCAAACGGATGGTGCGAGAAGTGCTTTCAATGGAAAACTCTGTAGAAGGGTGTCTGGTGAATACAAGCATGGTGGAGGAGGGATGTGAAGTCTCGGCCATTGGAAAGTACTTCACTGCTTTTTTTCATAGGCTATTCAATACTCTAGGGTTGTATGACATTACAACGCATGCTTTTACTACGCATGCCTTTACATCGCAAGTTTTACAACGCATGCTGTTACAACGCATAGTGTTGAGGGGTGCTGGATAGTGAATAGTTTAATTTACTATTCCAACTCCAGTCCCCGTGGATAGTAGGGAAGGTGTTGGATAGTAAATTAAATCTATTCCCTATCCTAAAGCGCCCCCCAGCGCAATGCGTTGTATTGACATGCGTTGTAAAACTTGCGATGTAAAGGCATGCGTCATAAAAAGTTGCGTTGAAAAGGATGTTCCCCATACTCTAGTGATGCAGTAGAACACAGAATGTTATAGTGCTATTGACTTGCAAGGAAGCACTTGTCTTTCTGTCTGTGCCTTAAAAACCCTTGGAATGTGTCCATAGGCAACCATGTATTCCTGAATTACACTGCATGACCCAGTGTCTAGTAAAAGTACAGCTCTTTAATTCCTGGTGGCACAGCACCCAGGATAATGTGCTGCATGGCTAAACACTTATAAGGACCCAAAGGCGAGACATATTGGCTATGCCAATGGTTGTTTATATTGGTAACGGTTCTCAAGCATTAGCACAGCCAAAGGCTGGCAGTCAACAACAGACATATTGGCTTTCCCAATGTCTGTAGCGGTTATTTGTTCACTTCGACTTCTCCAGTTAAAAAAAGGAAAATCCGCTGTTCGAACACAAATATAAACTAAATCTAATGAACAGAATTGGACATAAATGAATGGTATCAAAATGCAACTTAAATCAATCGTTTACTCCACAGCAGTCACTCAGAAGTCCAAATGACGGAACAACAGCAACTCGATTGAGAGCAAAGCTAATGAAACCTCTCTAACTTAACACTTTTGTTTTGCGATTCAAAAAGTACATAATTGGAAGGATTTCGCTGAAATATGAGATGGAGTCTATCGGCGACAGAGAATTTCTATACTATTATGTGCAATTTTGACATAATTCGAATATGGCCCAAGGGATTTCGAGCATTTTATAATGAAATCAGACTATTTTTCGCATTTATTTTCCTTTTTAGTCAAAGGGAGTTTAAGGGGCATATTATCAAGCCCAACATCGCCGGTTTAGCGGCCGCTTCTGGACGAAAGCGGCGATATATTTATCTCTATATCATCAATGCGCCGCTAACATGCATTAGCACGTTAGCAGCAGTTTTACCAACGCCTCGCATTGCTAATTAGATGCAAAGTAGGCGCTCCTTCAGAAAACAACAGCAAAATAGTCGCAAAGACAACATCGCACTATTAGCAAGCCGGACACGGAATGCGATAAAAATAGTCGCGCTAACCGCGGTTATCGAAGGAATTTTACGTCAGGTAAAATCCTGACTTAGCTATCTTTTTAATGGGAGGTGGATTGACAGATTAAGTCCACACTCCCATATTTACAAGCTTTTCATTAGCACTGTGAAATAATCGCTTGATTTCACACGCTAATGATCCTCATCGCCGTCTATCGCTGGTTTGACCATCGCCTGTTAGCAAAGCGTTTCTAATACGCCGCTAACACAGCAATGTAATGCAGTGTTAGACAGCGATAGACAAAAACATGCTAAGCGTGCTTTGTGATCATTATCGCAATTACTTTATAATATGACCCCAAGTGATTTACCCAGAATCTAAGGCTACTAGAGGCAGGACTCGGCTATTCAAATTGCCATGTGAGACTGGAAATTGTTTTCGAACAACTTAATGTGGGAGACATACTTTGGAGAGTGCGAACTATGGGGCATATTACCAAGAAACGGTGTTAACATTATCGCCGCTTTAGCGTCAGAAAACTGCCCCTAAAGCGGCGATAATGGGCTTGATAATATGCCCTTGTGAATTCCCATAGAAGCCCATGTTCTGGTGTGAACATGGGCTTCTATGGGAATTCTCTATGGAGTATTATCAAGCCGATTATCACTGTTTTAGCGGCAGTTCTCTACCGCTAAATCGGCGATAACGTTAACGCCGTGCTTGGTAATATGTCCCTATGAGTTTGGATGGCATTAAAATCCGATTTTCATTCACACGGTTTCATGATGCTGTGTAACAAACACACATAATGCACATATTTAGAATGTACGGTTTTCGGAATGTCGTGTCCTTGACTAGACTGCAGGCATAAGTGGAATTGATTGCAGCATTTGATTTAGTGCTGGCCTCTACCAAATATGTGATATTTGTTATCTTTTTTAAAAGATGCAATGCATCTCGGTGTGTCTTCTGCTTTTGTGATGGCAACAGCCAAATGCACAGTACATAAATAACCAAAGAGTATCTAAAATCAAGATTTCTGGAATATATTAATGAGAAAGATGATCTATACCTTCCCTGGCGTAAGCAATATCCCAGGGAAATATTGACATTAAAAGGAAAAGCTTCAAGTCCATTGATCCGGTATTTTATAGCAATAATAAACACGTTCATTAAAAGATCTCCCTAGAGGTCACCACCCCTGATGCGGTTTTAGTGCCATATTTCCAGAGGCGATGGGTTCACATGTCTTGTGATGTAAAATCAAAGTACTTCATGTAGGACAAGAGGTGTTTATGGCTTCTATTTATTTTTATTCAATATGTGTGCTCTGTGCATATGCAGGTGCGAATGTGCACCTTAGTCATGGCATAACTATATGGCACTAGGCAATGCATAAAAATGCTTAGATAGCGTGTCTACGATTTTAAAAATGTTAACGTGGGAAACATTTATTTTTGGTTTTATTGTTAGTTTACCGAAGATAAGGTTGTGCTGAACAACCGCTTCATTTTGATTCAGTAGGGCGGGACAATTTGTTCGAAGATTATTGAAATAATTGCAGTGAATGCTAATTTCACCATATCAGCAGTCTTAAATCCAAATTCCAGGCTACTTTGTTGTTTGAATCCAATGTATAAAGTGTGGGATCCTTTTCTTGCAAAAACAACATGGTCATTGTTTGAAAAAATATGAGATTCCTGCAGGGGCGGCCTTAGGCCTGTGCAAGCTGTGCACCTGCACAGGGCCGCCAAACTCCAGGGGCAACCACACCAATATATATCCCGAATATAATTATCCTCTGAGGATGGATACATATTTGTGTGGCGGCCCCTGGCAGGGATTTGGCGGCCTCCGGCTCTGTTCCACTTCCAAACACCCTGACCCCCCCCTCTTCACTGGCCTGCGTGCCTGCGTTCTTCCAGGTGCCCCCTACCTGCGCTCCCTGCCCAGGGCCACCATGAGCCTAGAGCCACCCCTGATGCCTGGAGCAGCCTCTCCTGTGGCGAAAGTAATGCATGGAAAAGCCAAACTATTTGGACACATCCTTAGGGGTTTATTTATGAGAGTGTTGCATCACGTTTGCACCACGCAACGTGGACTTGTGTGACGCAAACCTTTTAGTCAGATTTTTGAAGCCACGCTATGCCAATTTGTGTGGCTTCAAAAATCTGGAGTAATGTAATGTGGTGCCAATCACTGTGTTGCGTTATTCTGCCCTGGGAAGGTTTATCATGGGCGTTGCTTGGGTATTCCCAAGCAACTCGTATGGATTTTGATGCATGCCTAGACATACAAGAACTTGTAAACCTGGGGATGCCCCAAAAACCTACACCTTCCTAGGGGGAATATTCTCTATTTCTCCTAGTTTCCTACTCCTGGGATTGATTTTGTGCAGGAAGGTGTCTCTTCCTGCACATATAAACAATCTGGCTTGCAACCCAGGCACCCTTGTGCAAGGATGCCTGTGTTGGCACTAGGCTGCTGAAAGGGCGCCAGTTCAAGGGAAAGGAGAGCAATGTGCTGTATTGTCTTAACTCCTTCAATGCTCATGATGAGCTGAGTTCGTCATGAGCCACGGCGCTCCGGTGCTCATGACGAGCTCAGCTCGTCATGAGCCGTGGAACGCTCGCATGCGGGGATAATTCCCGTGCTGTGCTGAGCGTTCCACAGGAACGGGTGTGGTCATGACGAGTACGTCATGAGCATGCGGGCGCCATGCCTCATGACGAGCTCAGCTCGTCATGAGCTTTCGGGCACCGTGCGCGCCCCTATTCCCCCCAGCACAGCGGGAAAATAACCCCTGCAGCGAAGGGGTTAAGTACAGGGCATTCCTGCCCTTTCCCAGTGACGCAAGGCAGTGCATCAACGTGTCTTGCTGGGCTGCACTGTGCAACTTTATCATAAATATGGCCCTTAGTTTTTAGAACAACTCAAATAAACACATACACACAGAAGCAATGACACAGTTCAGATTGTTTTCGTTTCATATTCACATTACTACCAACACTATAAATTAAAAGCACACATTTTCAAACAAATGATCTTCTTTATTGACCCCCTGAAGTGTGCCTTTACTTTAGCACAATAAAAAAGTGTTAGACTCGGTAACAAATACATAACAACATTTCCAACACGGCAGAATTGTAACTCTGTCTGTGAGTCCACACAACAAAATTCCACGAAGCACAGCGTGCGCACTTCAATGTCCTTTTCTGTAGCCTCCTCCTGCTGTTGCAGTGATGGAGTTTCAATGGTGGCAACTAATAACTACAATCAAAAACCTGAACAAATGCTATCTAATAAACAGGCTTTGTTTGTGAATTTTTCAGGCATCAGAAAAGCACACATGTAAAAAATATGAAATAACGTTTCAGAAAAACAGTAGGTATTCCGTAGTTTGTTTCTGAACTGATAACAGTTATACAGGTAAAGGGGATTATTGAAAACTAAAACATTTCTCATTTATTTATTTTCTTTCTTTCTTTCTTTCTTTCTTTCTTTCTTTCTTTCTTTCTTTCTTTCTTTCTTTCTTTCTTCTTTCTTTCTTTCTTTCTTCTCGTGAGCTGCAGGGGCCAGAGACATGCCCTGATGCAGGCGTGAGAAAAATAGGAACTTGGAGAAGGACGGATAGCATGCTGGCGAGGGAACACACATGCAGCACCTTTTGGGGAATTAAAGTAACACGTGGAAAAGCCAAAATGTATTACAACACTACCAAACACTTGGGCCACATCGCATAAGGTGAGCACTAAAAGTGCCATATTAAGATGGGTTTCTGCCACTGTTTTGGGCTGACTAGTGTCTTAAATAGGTGAAGAACCTAAACTGCTCTACTTTATCACCTCAGTCAATGGTAAATACTTGCTTGTCAATGGAAATTTAACCCAATAGCTGCTAAGGATTTGCTTACCCCATTGCTAAGCCCTTTTTTGATGTTAGGTAACTTCATGCTCAAGCCTTCATTACTTTTTTTCTACTAAAGATAATCAGGGCTAGTTTATGCCCCTTTCCCCCAGATTTTAGGTATTCCAAAGGTACCAAGGGTTTGAGGATTTGCCATGAGGGAACTGAGAAAATTTGTAAAAAAGCAATTTTGTTTTCTAAGAGGTAGTACATTTTTCTTATTTTTTTAGGTTTGTACCTATCTGCACTATGTGATGGAAGCAGGTGTGAAACTCAGTAGTGCACTCAGAAATCTATACATTTCCGCAAATTAGACAACTTTTTGAATTCAGTAAGGTGTCCTTTATGTAGATCAATCATGGTTTTCTCAAAGGAACTAATAATTGAAATCAGGAAATAATGAAAATACTTAAGAAATAAAAGGAATAGGTTGCAAAGTTATTATTAGAAATCGGGATCTCTCGTTTACAGGTTTGTACCCTTTCCAAGTAGGGACATTTCCTTCTAGTCAGGGTAAGGAGATTTAAATCTCTAAAATTACCCCTGCTTACCCCTTTGGTAGCTCGGCACGAGCAGTAAGGCTTTTATCAGAGTAAATGTCTACGGCATTTGCATATGACACACAGAAATACAGTGAAAACACTACAAAAAAGGACACCACACCAGTTTAGAAAAGTAGACAATATTTATATGTGTGAAAGAAGACCAAAACAATATAAAAACAAGATACAGTAATAGAGATATGAATTTTGCAGAATATACTTAAAAGACAGTTCCTTGAAGTAAATAGCTACGTCCGGGGATATAACGGTGTAGTGAACAAACAAATCCACAGTTCAGGCTGACAGTGAGGTTGCAAGCCAGCTATGATGTTGGGAAGACCCACAAACAGTATCTTGGAAATGCAGGCCATCGTGGACCTTGCGATGAGCTATGAAGAGGAGGGGTCGTCTGTTCCGGACATCGGTACAGGAGTCGTCAGGCCTTGAAGTCACAAGCATTGCAGATCGAACTCTGTGAGGTTAAACTCAGGAGCTCAAGCATCGGCAGGCATCTGGATTGTGGTGCGAAGTTGAGCGGTGTGGCGGGTAGTGCCCTCATTTTGCGATACAGGCAGCGGTTATGTGAGGATGTCCATTAGCGTTGGTGAGACCGGGGCTGTAGTGCGAAGCAGGGCAGTGCTCATTGCGGTGCTGACAGGTCACGGTACAAGAAGCTGCATTGTCGTTGCTGAAGGACTGTTGTCTGTAGACGATCTGGAGTTGATGGAACTGGCGTTGGTGCCCAAGGCTGTGGTGTGAGACAGGGGGGTGCGTCATGTAACTTACCGGCGGTTCCCCCAGGCCACGGTGCAGGCAGCCGTATCGAGATCAGCCTGGAGCGTCATTGTCACTGGGGCCAGGGCGGCGGTGTGAAGTGAGGGGGTGCGGTTTGCAGTGCCCACAAGGCACAGTGTAAGGAGTGGCTCAATGGTGGAATCAGGCGATGTCGGTGAGACCAGGTTTGCGGTTTGAAGTGCGGTGTCACAGGGCTGGCAGCAGCATCAGCACTGTTTGTCTTCTGTTCCAGCACAAAATACACATTTCCCAGTGCTGTTGGCAGATGAAGATGTAGTTTTTGATTTTCCTGAAACTTCTAACAGGAGGCAAGCTCTACTTCAAGACTTTAGCTATAATTAGGAAATTATGTTCAGTCCACTCCTTTCACTGCCCAAGACAGAAGCAGCAACTGCAGGCCAACCCAACAAATGAACATATAGCAACTGGGCAATTCTCTTCCTAGTAGCTCTTCCAGCTCTTCTTCGTGGCAGGTTTCCTAGTCCAAAAGAGTTCTCAGGTTCTGGTGTCAGTTTCCCAATATTTAAAATTATATTACTTTTCTCTTTGACGTCTTAGTCAGAAAGTTCCTTTTGCTCAGTAAAAACCAGTCCTGTCCTCCGTGGTCCAGCTTCACTACAGGAGGTGGAGACTTCATTTTGAAGAGCAGCCAGAGCCTGTTTAGGTGTCAGTGACAACTCCTCGCACCACTCTATCCCAGGATGGCCCATCATCATATGCAGGGCACACTTCATCTCCCTTTGTGTGAGTTTCTGGAGTGAAGCAAAAACAGCTCCTATCAGTCTAAACCCAAAATGTGAATCAACAAGAAGACAGAGACACACAGGATGGTTAAGTAAGAAAACACACAATTTGAAAACCACCATTACTAAAAGATGTGTTATCAAATTCTGCCCTCAGGGAACCTGAACTCCATTTCTCTATCTTGTTACAATTGAAAGTTATGATTGTAAAATGTTACAAGGCAGCTCCAATGACCACCTGTGGGAATGAGCCTTTCAATAGTGAAAAACTAAATGCATAGTATTTCACTATTAGGACATAAAACACACCACTGCATGGCCTACCATTTAAATACACTACAACCTGCCGATGTGGATTCTCTGGGTCTACATTAGGGGCGACTTACATGTAAGAAAAGGGAAGTTTGAGGCCTGTCAAGTAGGTGCATTTGCCAGGTCAACATGTAAGTTTTAAACTGTGCATGCAGACACTGCAGTGGCAGGTCTGAGACCTATTTGAAAGGCTACTTGTGTGGGTGGCACAACCAGTATTGCAGGCCCACTAGATGAATTTGATTTACAGGTCCTGGGCACACACAGGGATAGTCTCAAGAACATGTGATACTCATCGCAAAATTAGCTTATCGCAACTTTCAACATCGCATTCTATCGCGGGAAAATAACGGTGTGTTAACATAGTATTCTCAACATGGCGGTACCATGTGATAGGCCCAAGATAACACGTCAAATTTCCATGTTAAAGTCAACGCGATGCCACAAAAATACAAAACACAAACGCAAAAAAAGTTATGATGAGGCCAATTGCGATGCAAAAATCAGCGAAAACCAGTGACAGGCCTGCAATTCACACACGTCAGGTGGGAAAAATCACCATTAATGTAGAAAAAAACACAATCAAATGGCAAACAACAGCGAAGCACAATGGATGTTGCCGGAGCAAGTACGGAGGACAACCAGAACCCCACAAACCCCCGGAGGACCAGCCTGGGGCGACCTCGGGCTCAAGGAAGGCCAAGGAGAAGAAGAGTAGGAAGAAGCGGTTCAGTCCGTAGGAAACAGGATCCCGATAACGGAGGTGGTAGAACACCACCAACAACTATTCATCGCCTCCACTGTGTCATTGGGAACAAAAAATGGACTATGGCAGACTATCGTGGACAAGGTGAATGCAGTCGGAGTGCTGAAGAAGACAATGGAAGAGGTCAAGAGGCACTGGAATGATGTCAAGTGCAAAACCAAGCTGAAACTCGCCAACAACCGGAAGGCAGCAACGCAGACTGGAGGTGGGAGTCCTGCGCCACAGGAGGAGCTGGACGAAATGGAAGAAATGGTGTCCACAGTCATCAGTGGGGAGACGGTGGCAGGAGTTGGGGGACCGGACACTGCTCAACATGACCGGACACAACAGCAAAAGGGTGAGTAATGACCAGGGACTGGGGGAACGGGGGAGATGGGCACAGTGGCACCCATGTATAATTGAGTAGAGCACATAATCTCCCAGTGCCTGAGTGAGTCCTTGCGTAATGTAACCAGTGCTCCTGTAAAGCGCTCCAATACCTTTGGGTCGAGGTTGCGCTATATAAATCTGCATTAAAAAAAAAACACAGTGCACTAGGGGAGGTGGGGAGGATTGTCAGCAGTTAGCTCTGTGAATTGGATAAGAACAGAGCCCCAGGCTGCTGCTGTGTAGCACTTTTGAAGTTGTTGGGCTTCATCCCGATGTAATGTAGTACTCTAAGCTTCCCTGCAATCCAAAAGTGTTATGTGCCATTGGGGAGGTGTGGATCTCCAACGTATGGTGAAAAGTCACTTTGCTAACAGGAGGGCAAATTTGGCAAAGCGTGTTTGCACTTTATGATTCTTCCCCCAAGGAAGAAACCTAGGGCTGTGGCCTCCCAAGAATTCAACATCGCACGTTCTGTAACAGTGACCAGTGTGGTGTGTATTGTGTGCCAATAGCTAGGTATACTGGAGCATGACCAGAGAATGTGCTGAAGGTCAGATGGGAGCCCGGCGTTTTGGGGCAGGTTAGACTGGCCTCAGGGAACATGTGGTTAAGGGTGGGCGTAAAATCCGTTTCGCGGGCGAATTTTGCGGATTTTCCGCGATTTCGCGATCCGCGAATCTCGCGAAATCGCGGTAAAATCCGCGAATCAGCGGGGACGAATTTTCAGCCAAGCAAGGGTTACAGCAGCAGGTGCAAAAGTTGAAGCTAATTTCTTTGTAACCTTTTACAAAAGGGTTACAAACAAATTAACTTCAACTTGGACACCTGCTGCTAATTGCTTCCTGGCGCCTCGTTGCCTGCTTGCAACTATTCTCTGACCCTGCTCTGACCCTTGAAGCAGGGTCAGAGAATAGTTACAAGTAGGCAACGAGGCACCTGTCCAAGGAATTAAACCTCATCAGGAAGCACTTACAGATATAAAAAACAGGAAGAAGGGAGAGGATGGCAAATACACCCATTTTGAGTTGTCAGGAGGGGTTAAACTAAAAGAGACCTTTACAGCACAATTTTCATATGCATTTTGCTAAAAATAAAAAGCTGTATGTTCTGTAGGGGCAACTCAGGAATCTGGCCCTTCAGAGATCCGGCCTCTCTTTCTTTCTCTTGTTCTCTCTCTCCCTCTCTCTTTCCCTCTCTTTCTCTCTATCTATCTATCTATCTATCTATCTATCTATCTATCTATCTATCTATCTATCTATCTATCTATCTATCTATCTATCTATCTATCTATCTATCTATCTATCTATCTATCTATCTATCTATCTATCTATCTATATCTCTCCCTCTCCCATAAACGACTGCATGGGTAACTTCGCTATGCAAGCGGCTCGCGAAGACGCAAAAATCCCCGCGAACATGCAAAAAAACAAAAATCCGCAAAATTCGCACAAATTCGCGAATTTTGCGGATCGCGAATTCGCAAATCCGCAAATTCGCGGATCGCGAATTCGCAAAATTTGCCCATGCTTACATGTGGTTCAGCTGAGCGTGCGTGAGATATGCCCTGTGTAACATCATATACTTAATGTTTTTAAAGTGTGCATTTCATGATACAACCTGGGGAGCTCCAGGACTCTGAACCTTTCAGAGTCATGTAAGAGGCATGCTATAGCCTCCTCCCAAACATGGCGAAGGTGAGTCAGGCGGGTCCCTACCATCTGATCCAGGTCCTAAAAGAATTGTCCATGGGGAACCACAGGCACGATGATGAAATAATATAAAAGGCGGGGAAGGACTGTCGTCTTAGAGAGTGTGATCCTGCCTGTGCGAGTGAGTAGTAACCGCTGCCAGAATCAAATTCAGGACTTGAGGGCGAAGAATGCCGGCCGTAAGTTAACCTTGAACGGGTCTTGATGCAAATGGTAAAGCCTAATTCTGAGATATCACACAACCACAGTAGTCCATGCTAGCGGTTCAAAACCCAGGCATATGGCCTGGGTGGTGCATCACAGAGAAATGGAAAGGCACATGAGTTCTCCCAATTCACCTGAAGGACCGCTACCGCTTAAAAACTCCAGAAGAGCGATGTGATTGATTCAATGTCAGCGGCCACATCCCAAATGAATAATAACAGTCTCCAAATAGTGACACTACATAAGGGGTGTCACCCAAGGGGATGCCCCACTGTTGGCTCTCCAGTGGAAGACGGTGAACCAGTGTTTCCCTGGCATAAGCGAAGTGGATAGGGGATCAGGGCAACGATGACGAGTGCCCCGACTAATGGAAAAAGGTGATAAGATCAGTAGTGCAAAAGTATTGTCAGCGGCCAGAAGGGTAGAGATTGACTTCCACAGTGCTGAAAGAGACACAGGAGGGATACGTCCTCTCAACTAAGTACTAACACTCTCAAAAAGTATCCCACCTAATTACACTATATACTGGGCACTATTCTCTTGAAGATGTATCATAAGTTAACTAGCAGGAATGGGAGAAATCCCATTTTGTTTAGTAACCCTCACACACTCTAGTAGTGTCATGCTTCATCATTGGTTTCACCCTGACTCCTAAAGGTCAGGGTGGGCTCGACCATATTCCAGGAAGCACTTAGAGGAATAGGCCAAGGGGTTTTAAAGATTAAAAATCCTCCTGAGACTCCAGGTATCCCTTTAATAATGGACTATCAGGGGATATTAAAAATAGAAAAACGGGGGGGGGGGTCTCGAGGATTTAATGGTCCTATGACCCTATTCACATTGCCAACATGTTTCAGCCTCTCTACTATGGCCCCTGTGGGTTCAAGGCTTTCTAAAGGGCAAAAATAGAGTGGTTCCCTCCCTGGTTCAAAGTAAGTTACTTCTGTGGTGCAGATAGCAGCACCACCACCCCCCTTGGATATACTTATCCTGGATCTGGCATGTCTTGGTGTGTTCAACCCAACTAGGGAACACCTCACGTGTCTCGTAGGTATGTGAAGTGAGGGGTAGTCCTGCAGTCAAACTGTCATCAAGGATCCTAACACTGCTCAAATGCCTATTAGGGTCCGCCTCTCCCCGCTCGTTTGAGCAGGGTTAGAATCCGTGACGACGGTTTGGCTACAAGACTACCCCCCTCACTCCCCATCCCTACGAGACACGGGAGGCCTTGCCTAGTTGGGTTGAACACAACAAGACATCCCGAATCCAGGATAAGTATATTTAAGGGTGGTGCAGCTATCTGAGAAACATTGAATGATAGATGGAAAAATAAATGGATGTCAGAAGGCAAATGCGAAACAGTGAATATCAGTAGGTGGCTTTAAGGGCAAAAGGATGAATGGGTAGATGCTTAGATGGAAGAGACAAAGAAGCTCTTTTGGGGAAAGTTGGCTTACTTGCTTGGTACCATCAGAGCTTTAGTTCAAAGTGCGGGGTATTTTAATTTTCTGTCTACTCCCTTGAATGGACGTGTGGCTCTTGGGAAAGCCCAGCAGTGGAAAACAAATAAATAATGTGATCACTTCTGGGACACAAAAGAGGCTTACCAGTTAGTTTACTTACTGCAACACTCAATGCTCTGCAGTACACTTTATATTGCACCTCCCTCACAGCTCATGTGGGAAGTTGTTCACTGGAGTACCAGGACAATAAGAGGTTACTGCGATCCAATAGCGATTGCTGGTGTCTTTTGCCTATGGTGACACCTTACTTTTGGTCTCACACTCAATGTCACTTTAACAGTTGCACCTCAGTTTAGTGAAGCTAAGCATGGGCGAATTTTGCGAATCTCGCGTTCGTGAATTTTGCGGATTTGCGAACTCGCAATCCGCAAAATCCGCGAATTCCCGCGAATTTGCGGATTTTTTTTTTTGTGTTCGCCCGTGTTTCTGCCAGTTCGCGAGGGTTTTTACAATTTCGCAATTTGCGAACTTACCTGTCGGGTCGCAAGTTTTGCGAACTTGTTGTTTCTACGTGTCCAGCCTGTTTGGGACACTCTTCTTCATCACTGCCACTCTCTGTCACCACTGTCACTCTCTGACTACTCATGCCACCCTCTGGCCCACCCATGCCACCCTCTGTTTCATCACCACACCCTCTGGTTGTCCAGTGTACATTATTTTCGGCAAAGCAAAGCACACCTTCCCTGCCTCAAGTGACCTGAATTAATTTGGGGCTGATTAATGTGTCACAGAATATTTTTTTAGCTGGCACCTGCTTCCTTAGTGCGCCCTGATTAGTGATCTTTTGCACTTGCTAAGTGCTTTCATTGTTGCAAAATTAGTTACAACACCTGCCCTGCCCCAACTGACAATAATGAATTAGGGGCTGATTAATGGATTTTAACTTCCAGCCTGGCTCCTGCTTGTCTCCCTTAGCTGTAATTCAGGACCTTTGTGGCATATGTGTAACTATTCTGAGGTTCAGAGCAGGGTCACATAATAGTTGCAACTGCCAACTGAACTCTGGAGGGGCCCCTCAGGAAGCACTACAGGAAATGGCTACTAATGATGAGCCTGAACTTTTGAACCTGGTAAGTAGTTTCAGTTTTGCTAAGATCGTATTTCTGCAATTTAGCACTTATTCGCGGGGCGCGAAGTTGTACTGGGAAGCCGCGAACTCACGCGAACAGTGCGAGCAGTGCGAGCAAAATCCGCTGCTCGCGGATTTGCGGATTTTGCGGGAGATTCGCGAATCTCGCGGATTGCGAATTTCCCGAAAATCCGCAAAATCCGCGAGCGAAACGGATTTTCCGCCCATACCTAAGTGAAGCAGATTATTGGAAGGCTTACTCAGAAATAGCGTGGGTCAGAAACTCAGATTTCCTTAAAGCTCTTACATCTTCTTTTCTCAGTAGCACTTAAAACATCAACATGCAGTCAGTTTTTCTACTTTTAAAAAGAAAATGCACCATGATTTACCCACAACGAAATTCTAAACCTAAACTTACAAACATACACAATGAAAACCACATCTTTCTAGCCTTTCCTTATCCAGAAAACTGTGTAAGAAGCTCACTTTGCTATGCTGTTCATCACAGAGTTTACAGTGTAAAACCCATTGAGGTTACATTTTCCATAGGGTTCAGAAAATAAATCTTCTTCCCATTATATCTGTTTGAGTGTCCATTCTAAAACTCCTTTCTAGTTAATTTGTCAGAAGAGTTTACAATGTACTGTCCCTTTCTATTGTGTTTATCAGAGAGTTCGAAATGTGAAATCACTTCCTAAAAAGGTGTAACTGGGTTACACTATGCAAAATGTCCTTCTACTTTGTTTCACACTAGGCCCGTGTTAAGAATTTTCCTAGTAGCTATGAGGAATGGAACTACTTCATAGGTGTGCTGAAATGACTCCTGCTCAATCAAGTTCCCATAAAGAAGGTGAGCAAAGGGACGTAGAAAAAACCTTAGCCTCAAGTTACTTTTGTAACCAAACGGAGTGCCGATTAGGGGAGAGGATGTAGGCTTACGCCTAGAGCCATCAACCTCAGAGCAGGGGAACCAGGTTTGAGTATCTGCAACTATGCTCAACATCTTGTGATTCTGGGCACATCACTTAATCTCCCTGTGCCTAACAAAAATGTATGTGTCCTCGTGTAACGAAACTGGTGCTCATGTAAAGCGCTCTGCTACCCGATATCACCGGCTCTAGTTTGCACTATATTAAAGAAAAGAAAACTACGGCTTGTACGTCTTTTTTATACTTTTTGAACATTTAACACTCTTAGCAGTGCAGAGTAGTCCAATGCTTACTCAGAGAGGTGGTGTAGGTTAGAAACTCAGAACACTGCAAGGCACACAATAGCATATAATTAGTTATTGTCCAGCCAGTGCTTTTACATATAAAAAGAAAGTGGTATTTAATTTACACTTAGCTGAATACTAACCATATAATTACAAATGAACACAATGGAAACCCAACCTCATTTAGCAGCCCCCACCCCCCAACCAGAGATAACATCTGTGCTAAGAGCCACACATCTCAGGTTAGGGTAACACATTTCAGTATTGGTTCCTGCATGACGACACCAAAATATAATACCATGCATTATGAAGCTCCTCCCTGAGTGAATTGCTTGAGGTGCTTTAGCTGGCACTCAGTTGTTCACTCAGATAGGTTTCTTTACTGTGTTTCCCAGGCAGTATAAATGGCTGTCGAGGAGAGGTGACCGCAGGTGCTGCTCCTCCGTAACGGCTAAGGAGCATCACCCCACTGATCAGATATAGCAGAGGAAAAAACAGTTATAATAAAACTATTTTACTATCGTTTTATTTTCCCCTGAATACTGAACCAATGTGAGTATAGGTAGGAGCCAGGACATGGCAGGTAGGAGGAGAGTTCTGCAATGTAAGAGCCCATTTCGGTTTGGCTGGCCATCTTAGGATGGCCGAACCAACATGCACACTTAGATTTCTCCAACCCAGCTGTGTTGCACAACCTGGTGAAGAAAAGGCACATGCAGCCTGTGCCTGAGCGAACAACAGACCAGCCCGCTCGGGCGAATCCTGGTGCTTCTCAGGCTAGGTATAACTAAAGCGTGAGAGCACACTCTGGATTGGGTGGGGAGCCTGTGCTGCGTGGCCCATGGACTGCCGGGTCGAGAGTAGCAGGCAGCAGCATCAGTGGCAGGTAAGTCTTTTTTTATTATTATTCCCCTAACTCCCCCACTGCGCCCCCCACCACTTTAGATTGGCGGCAGCCACCACTGGTTGACTGGTTGCAATTAATACCAGTCATCCCAGTCTGGGCCCGACTTGTATACTTTGTACCTGTTTCCCTCCTGTATGACCCAGGGTCTGCTCTAATGAGAGGTGAACGAGGTGCTCATTTTCACACCTTCAAATGATAGAGCGAAAATTGCAAGCCCTGGTAGAATTCATCAACAAAAGACAAGTACATGAGTGCATTGTTTTTATACCTTTTCCGTCACCTTTGTAAAACAAGCTGCACAAGCGGTGAGCGGACAGCCCCCTTTCATTTGTTTGAAAAGGAAATTTCAAAGGTATTTCCTAATAACCAAGAGGTGAAAAGTGCCAGACTTTCATTCATTGCACCAGTTCCAGTGCTGTCTCTTCCTTATACTTCGGCAGGCTAGGTGCCTATTTTTGTGTTCTTCAATTGTTTTGTTTGTCGCGTCACTAGGGTTGGTGTCACCCGGTGCGGGTAACTCATGGTGTCACCCCCTCACGACTTACCACATGGACCTCCTCCGCTCCGAGTCCGCCAGTGGACACAGATGGCAAATAACGGGACCATACAATGTACATTTATCTAAGTTGTGTTTTTATAAGATCAGGTGACACCACTTCCTGGGAATATTGAGGGGCAAAGATCACATATTTCACTTACTGTTAGGTCATTAATTTCAAGGGTGTTTGATATCACTTCAGGTGCCAATGACACTTTGGTGAATGGTGTGTCAAATCACAATTAAAACTTTAGTACCCCTTTGAAGTTATTTGGAGAATAAACTCCAGCATCCAGACAATTTCAAGTCGTAAGGAAAAGAGATTCTTAGTTAAATTGTGAGAAAAAGGCACACCCCTTTTCAGCACCAACTAGAACTCGATAATTCTAATATTGCCTGTTTGCGTGGAGAAACGACACCACCTCCTTCAAGATCATTACGGACATTGCTTCCAGTTCTGGATTTTTGTGTGATAGTTTTACATCTATTTAGCTAATTACACTATCAACCCTGAAATCAGTGATTTATTGGTGGAAGTTTCAGGACTGGGGTCAGTGCCTGTATTGACCTACGCAAATTTAAAGGAAGGGAGACTTTCGCTAGTGAGATAAAAACTTTGCACACTGATGAAAGACATGTTGGTCTCCTGAGGAGAAACAAACATATTAGGGTATTACAGGTTCTAGTGCAGCACTGTGTCATTGTATGTAGTTGTCTTACAAAAATATCTGGGGTAAAATGCCACAGGTTAAACATGATACATAGTCACTGTCAAGTAGAACAGGGCATTTTAACGAGTCCCTGACATGTAACCTGATAGTTGTGTTCACCAAGCATGTATCCTCTACCACTAGGGGGCTCCATCTCTGAGCCTTGCTCACGTATGTCTCTGGGGAGCTGAGGACCTGGGGAGGCAATGATTTCATTTGCACCAACACGTATAACACAAAAATTACACTGGTGCAGTTTAACAGAACCTGCCAATTTTAAAAACGAAATTTGCACTAAAAAAGTGCAAAAACAACACTGTCAAGACCCCGTCGCCTCTGCAGTTTTTTTACCGAGAGACATAGGTGCCAAAATTGCACCAGTGCATTCTGATACAGAAATATAGCTATACAACTGCATGGGCATCTGTGCAATCTAAAAAAATCCATAATTATAGGTGCAGGCAGTGCAACAGTGCTTTTAATAAACACAAGGTTGGATTGCTATGTGCCGGTTGAGCAGCAGCACGTTTCGTGAAACTGGGGAAATCCTGCATTTAACAGGTCAGGTGTGACGTGCTGCAGCCCCTGGGAGCCCCCTTCCACCCTCACTTACCCACGTGCACATACAGGGCTGCACAGAACACAGCGAACAGGAGGGCCTTCATCTTCTTGTGGTGTTGGATGATTCCAGAAAGCACTGGAGGGGTGTCCGAGGGTGTATATATAGCATTGTTTCATGGGGCAGTGTAGGTCACAACACCATCGGTCAGATGTCCTTCCGAGAATCGTGATGTCTGTCGAGTCCTATGAACTGGCTGCGCAGCGCATCTAGCCGCGGCGCTCAAATAAGGACTGTTGCTGTTGCTCTCCGCGTGGTCCGGACTAACTCCCTGGCCACGCCTTTCTTTATTTATAGCCTGCGCGGCCGTGACGTACCACGGTCGCGCTAACGCACTGCTGCGTACGTGACAACTCGACCGCACGCATGCGGCCTCCAAAACATTACATCCCTTTCAACCTTTATTAAATTCAAAATTCAAAGGAGAAAACAAAACCACAAATACCGTCTCTGAAAGTCATTCTGGACATCGTGAGCATGGAAACGGAAAAAGTCAAAATGGCCGACAGGCCTGTTACCAGTTCAAAGTGCAGGTGCCACCGCCTCAGTATACAGCGAAGTCAGCCAGTTGCGAGGAGGGCGCGGGATTTCTTCTCAGCCCATAGCCTGATGCCTCTCCTCTGAACAGGACTCTCCGGGGTGCACTCTGTCGGACCGGAATGGGTGACAGCCCTTCGCTGATAGTTCGGGGGCTCTCGGCTTCAGCTCTCCCGGAGCTCGGAGAGCTTGCCTCTGCTCTCTCTCCAGAGCCCCCTGGCGCTGTCGCTGGTGCCGGGGCATCGGAGGTCGTGGGGCTTGACCCGGCTGGGTCCTGGTCTTGTTCTGGGTGGTTCCCCGCCTGGGTGACTGCTCGCTTGAAGAATGATACATTCCGGGTGACACTCTCACCACCACGCTGGGCGGTTACCATCGTGCCAGATCGGCGAGTGACAGTCCATGGATGGGGCTCGAAGGGGAGCCTGAACTTGCTCCCGGGAAAACGGTCTCTCACGTAGACCCAGTCTCGTTCTTCGATGGGTGAGTTTTTGCTCTGGTGCCTGAAGCTGGCATACTCATTGGATCGTCTTCGATTGCACTGGGCCTGCTGAGGGTTGGCTTTCTTGGGGGTCCATGTGCGATGGTGAGGAATGGTGTCTCGAACGATTCTGCCCATGGTGGATGGCCCCGGGGCAGCTGTTGTTTTGCGGTGGGGCGTCAGCCTGTATTCTCGCAGGAATGTATACAGGGCTCTCTCGATTGGTGTCTCTTCTGCTTGAGCGATCCTGATAACTTTGTTGAGTGTCCTCATGAATCGCTCAACTTCACCGTTGGCTTAGGGCCATCTGAGGGTGATTTTCCTGTGTTGAATCCCCCACCCCTGGAGGTAGTCGTCAAACTCCTGCTTTGAAACGGAGGTCCGTTGTCTGTCTTCATTTGTTCAAAGATGCCATGCGTGGCGATGATCTTTTCTAGTTTGGTAATCACCTCTTTGGCGGTCAACGATGATATGATTTCGACTTCAGGGTATCTTGTCAGGTCGTCAATGACAACGAGCATGTGGCGGCTGTCTGGAAGGTGTCCAAAATCAATGCTCACTCGTTCCCAGGGTTTCGTTGGATCATTTTCAGTGATGACTGGGGCCGGAGGCTCGGGTGGACCTGCGGCTTGGCACCAGTGGCACGCTTTTACCCACTGTTCGACCTTTTCATCCATCCCAGGGAACCAGACTTTTGCCCTGAGTCTGCTCTTCGTCTTTACGATCCCTTGGTGGCCGCGATGGGCTAGCTCGATGGCCTGTTGCGATAGACTTGCTGGCATAACAATCCTGGGTCCACGAAGAAGGCACCCCTGGGCGTCTACTGACAGTTCGTCTTTTACTCTGATGATAGCCTCTATGGTTCTCCGTGCCTCGGGGGTTCTTTGACCTAGGGAGTTGTGTAGTGGCTTCCAGTCACTGCTCCGGGACGCTTCTATTGCCAGCTGGAGGACCTCGTCATTCCGGGTTGCTTCCACAATTTGGTCAAGACTTATGGGCAGGGGTCTCGAGCGTTCCAGAATGATCTTTACGTATTCTTCCATTTCTTTGGCGTCTTCTCTTTCCTGTGTGGTGGCCGCTCGGGGGTGCTGGGAGAGATAGTCCGCCGGGTTGTTCGCTCCGGGCTTGAACTCTAACCTGTAGTCATATTCCTGGAGCTGCAAAATCCACTTTTCGATCCTCAGGGGAGGCTTGGATACGGATCCCTTGAATAGGGGGATCAGGGGTTTATGATCGTGGATACGGTGAAGGGATGACCATACACGTATACGGGAAAGTGCCTGCATGCCCAATGTATTGCGATGGCCTCCCTTTCAATTTGCGAGTATCGCTGTTCAGTCTCTGTTAGGGAGCGACTTGCGTTGGCTATCGGCACCCGGTCCTCTTCATTTCGGCTCCGCGTTAGTACCGCCCCCAGTCCATACGGGCTAGCGTCAACCGCGATGTTCGTTGATTTGGTGGGGTCAAAGTACGACAGGGTGGTGTCGGCGGACAAGGCGGCCTTGGTGTTCTGGAATGCCAGCTTTTGTTCTTCTCCCCAGTGCCATGGGGTGGTGGATTTTGTGAGTTCCCTTAGTGGTCTTGTGAGGTTGGAGAGGTCCGGATGAACCTCCCGCAGAAATTCACCATTCCAAGAAAGCTCCGCACTTCTGACATGTTGGTCGGGGCGGGTGCGTCTTGTACGTCTTTCACCTTTTCAGGGTCCGGCGCTACTCCTTTGTCCGAGAAAGTGTACCCAAAGAAACTGATGGCGTTCCGCAGGAATTGGCATTTCTCCCTGTGCAGGGTGAGACCCGAGTCTCTGATCCTCTGCAGCACGCTCCTGAGCCTCCGGTGGTGTTCTTCGACGGTGTCGGCGTAAACCAGTAGATCGTCGCTGACGTTGAGGACGCCTGTTATTCCGCTCAGTACCTCTTGAATGGTGTTTTGAAACACTTCGGCCGCGCTTGAGATTCCAAAATTGAGCCTCCTGTATCGTCGGAGTCCAACGTGAGTGGAGAACGTGGTGATGTATCTTGAGTCTGGGTGTAGGGGTAGCTGATGATATCCGGACCTCAGATCTACTTTGGAAAACCACTTTGCCCCGTTCAATTCCCCTAGAATGTCGTCTATTGTGGGCGTCAGATGTCTTTCTCGTTTAACTGCGGCGTTGGGTAGGCGCATGTCTACGCAGATGCGCACTTGGCCTGGTTGCTTGGGTTTTCGCGCCACTACGATCGGCGACACCCAGGGGGTGGGGCCACTGACGTTCTCGATGATCCCTTGCTTTTCGAGGTTTTCCAATTCTTGTTCCACTTTCTTCCTTAGGTGGAAGGCTATCCTTCGATGACGCAGTGCCACTAGCTGAATGGACCGGTCGATGTGTAAGGATACTTCCTTCCCACTGAGACATCCGATGCCATTGAAGACATCTTCGAATTCCTTGATGATCATTTCAAGCTCTTCCTCCAGTACTGCCATGGCAAAGGATATTAGATGAAGTTCTTCTGCTGTTTGGCCACTCAGTAACATCCCATTGCCTTCTCGGGTGACATAGATCGTGGAGGTTGCCTTTTTCCCCTGGTGGTGTATATCTGACTGGAAACACCCGATCAGTGGTATGGGCGTTTTTTTGGCCGTAGGCGAAGACTCTAATTTTCGCAGGTTTAAGACTCGTTTTTTCTCGCAGTTGTGCGTACACGTTTGCTGCCATGAGTTCGACGGACGCGCCGGTGTCGATGGTCGCTCTCACCTCTTGGTTCTGTATGGTTATCCTGCACTTCGGTAGTCGTCGTTTCTTCCTCAGCGGCTGATTTATGGCGAATACATAGTGTACCGGGTAGCTTGGGGCATCGTCATCCATGTCTTCGCTTCCGGTGTCGTCCAGCACTGCGTGGGCTGCTTCAGGTTTGGGTTTGGATGACCTGCACACAGATGCGAAGTGGTTCATGCGCCCGCATGATCCGCATTTCTTTCCTCGGGCTGGGCAGTCTTGTGTTCTGTGCGGTATGCCGCCGCAGTACCCGCAGTCTTTACAACGGTCTTGCGGCCTACCTCTCCCCGCCGGGCGTTGCTTGGGCCGCACTACGTTGACGTGTTCCGCCACGTGCACCTGTTCAGTTTTCGAGGGCCTGTGTAGTGCTGCCTCCTCGTGGGATGCCCTCGCTTGAGATAGTTCTTTTGAGCGCCCCAGTTTGAGGATCTCCACTAGCGGTTTGCCATCCTCTTGGAGGATCTTCACCCTCAACTCGGAGGAGTAACAGCCCTGGATGATTTGTCCACGGATTTCTTCTTGCTCGTCGCGGAATCCGCACGTGCTTGCGAGTTCTTTTAGGCGGCCATGGAAGGCGTTGAGTGATTTCTCCGCTTCCTGTCTTGCCTGCCGGAAAATAAACCGCTCATAATCCTTGCTCTGCATTGGCTCAAAATGGGCGTTGAGCGCGTTGAGGAGAGTGACATACGTGTGAGGGGTGGCCTCCGTCAGGGTCTTGTAGATTCGATAGATGTCCTTTCCGCCAAGATGTAGGAGGAGCGCCCTGCGTCTCTCCCTCGCCGTACCAGCACCTTCGAAGTAAAACTGTAGCCTCTCAACCCAGTCCTTCCATCTTGGGGCAAGGGCCGCCGGCGCGCCATCAACAGAGAAGGGCTCGATGGGTGGAATGGACGCCATGGTGGGCGGAGGCAAAGTTTCTCACCGCGGAAGGTGCACTGGGTGAAGGGTCGCAGAACTGGGAAGTTCCCCTGACAGGGCAGTATCAGTGCCAAGGCACCTCGTGGGTTCTTCAGATCCTCGTCGCCATTGTCGAGTCCTATGAACTGGCTGCGCAGCGCATCTAGCCGGGGCGCTCAAATAAGGACTCAGGACATGCTGTTGCTCTCCGCGTGTTCCGGACTAACTCCCTGGCCACGCCTTTCTTTATTTATAGCCTGCGCGGCCGTGACGTACCATGGTCGCGCTAACGCACTGCTGTGTACGTGACAACTCGACCGCACGCATGCGGCCTCCAAAACATTACAATGTCGGTATTAATTCCTTATTCTAGTAGCACGCACTCCCCTGCGCTGCCGTCGGTCTCGTCTCCTCCCTGGCGCGTGACCGCCAAGACGAGTCAGAGCAAGAGCACACAGCGCGCGGGGGTTGTCCCAGGGCCGTCATTGGTAGCGCTAAAGATTGACGGCCCTGGGACCCACAAACTGCGCACCGTGGTGGTGTGTGCTTGCACACACTAAAGTAGCACTGACAACAGAGGTGAGGGCGAGGCAGAGCCGAGGCTCAGGCTGCACTGCAGAGCGAGCCAGCCTGCATTAGTAACCGGATTGGTGTCACCCCAGATGGGGTGACACTCGGTGCGGTCCGCACCCCCGCACCCCCCTAGTGACGCCACTGCTGATGCCTTATAAAGTAACCCTTACCAGCAGTTACAAAAAAGAACACTACTTCTTGGGTGGTGAAAACAGGGAGGTAGGAAGAACGCTGTGTACAGTTAGGGCTATCACAGGCCTTGCCAGTATTCAGAGTCCTCTGGGGCTAAATGAGCTCTATATTCCAGCTCCATAATCAAGATGTCTCTTTAAGCAGTACTACTAAATTGATAAAATATGGAAAAGTAACAGTTTTTTATAAGGGTGCTGCAAATGATAAGGCTAGCTGCGCTCGTATAGTGAGTGATATATGACACTTGGAAGTGAGATGTGCATTTCAACCCAACTCAAGTATCAGTAGGATGTTTTTTTGAAAGTGTTTCTATAGCGTGAACATGACCCTTGTGGGTATCAGAGCGCTTTGCCAACTTACAAAGAGCACAGCAATAATAACAATGATAAAATATGGGTGTATCTTTGTACTGGGTCAAGAGCATTGATCACTTTATGTTTTGAACACTTCTAATAACTTGGCTTTTAGCACTTGTCATTAATATCTAATTAATACATGTATTTGTGTAAATATAAGCCTGTGTACATTTGTATATTATTACATATGTATAAAACGTAGTCCTGTCTTTATTATTACTCAAATAACTCTTTTTACAAACGTTAGCATTATGAAAGACTGAGTACCAGTAACATTCTATCTTCATATATTTCAATTTGCACCTAGCTACTTGGTGCTAAATCACAACTCTCTGAAAGGTGTTATAATGATTATAATGTATGACCAAAAATATTTTGTAGCAAAAGCAGTAACCCACTGAGCTGTCTGCAAAAAATATAAATATGTAACCTACACGTTATACCTTGTGGTTTGCAGCAGGTGTTTCAACCCTCTTAGAGAGAGAGTTATGCAGAGTCAAGGGAGTGACTAGACTACCCATAAAGCTCTTCCGCAAGTGCATTAACCACCAAATGAGTTTCTGACCTACAATTTCAGGCGTGTTCATGCAATTTGAAGACCCTTTTCGAGCCTCCCTTTGCTCAATAGAAATCATTTCTGAAATGCATCTCTTTACATGGTCTTCGCTGCTTGGATTTACTCACAAGAAAGAGAGATATAGCAATCTAAAACCACTTCCTATTGCATTTGTCAGAGACATTACATTAATGTAAAACTGCTTCTGACTGTATTTGTTATGGGTTACATCATGCAAAGCCACTTCCTTTTTACTGTAATTGACTCATGTCCGCCCAAAAATAACTTAATCAGTTTTGAACAATTAAACTATTTCATGGAAAGGCTAATAGAACTGCTACACAATATACCCTCAAGGAATAACATCAAGTTGGGAGCAGGATCAAGGCCTAAGGCCACCATACGATTGGGATCAAACTGAGCAACAGGTACACCACGGTAGCACTTGTCCCTCGTGGTAGCTTTGCAGAGCAGTCCAAACCTAACCCATGGAGGTGTTGTGGGTTAGAAACTCAGAACTCCATAATGCAGAGAAATACACCGAATAAATCACTATCCAGTCAGTGTTTCCACTTTTCAAAACAAAAACGAGTATCATTACTAATCAAGTTGATAATAAGCATAACATTAGAATGA
The DNA here is from genome assembly GCF_964263255.1 of Lissotriton vulgaris. Lineage (NCBI taxonomy): Eukaryota > Metazoa > Chordata > Amphibia > Caudata > Salamandridae > Lissotriton > Lissotriton vulgaris. Next base: position 486,734,265 of record NC_141691.1, on the reverse strand, counting down.
AAACCTGAGCATTTGGAGTCCCCCTGAATTGGAGAATTAGAGATCTGTGTAAGAATATCTCTCAGAGGCAAAAAATATGAACCCCCTTCCTATGATGGTTGTCACTTCGCATTCTAAACCCCTTCCTATTGTATTTACAACTAAATGCACAATGTTGAAACATCTCACTATTGTGTTTGTCCCAGAGCTCAAAACAGAAACCACTTCCCATTGTGTTTGTCAGAGAGTTCACAATGTAAAGCCTTTTTCTATTTACTATTTTTGTCAAAGCATCCCATGATGCAAAGCCCTAACTACTGTATTTGACATGAGGTCTGTATTAACAATGTATCTATGAGCTATGAACAATAGATATACTTCCTAGGCAGACAAAAATTGGAGTTAAGCAATCAACTGTCCCTAAAAAAGGAGAAAATAAATATAATGGAAGAGCTTATTAATTACTGTTTAATGCACGCCTTTTCATTTGTTTTGTGAATAAATAAGCTCTGTGAGCCAGCTAAAACTTCTTCTAGCCATTCCTAAAATTCCCGTTCACCAAATTGAGCAATGAAGCAGCTTCAGGAAGTTAAACATAATATTGATCCCCTTTACCAAGTGGGCATGGCTTGCAGCCGCCGAATATGGCGGCACATTAATCGGGCTGTGCTAGTCGACACCATCTAACCCCTGATATATCCGTCACCATCCGGCTACAAGAGGTCCCTTGTACACTGCAGCGGTAGAGAAGAAAGCGAGGGGCTGATTGGAAACCCAAGGTGACCCCAGCAGCAACAAAGATCACAAAGAAAGAATACTGAGGTGATGCCAGGGAGACTAACATGGCGCCGGCCGACTCAATATGTGTACGCGGGGCCCGCCTGAACAGCTGTGAGGCTTCATGGTGGAGCTCCTGAATGCCGGGCTTGACTGTGACTAGGAGCCTGAGCGCTCGAAAATACGGCGCTGGCCACCTGCTATGCACTCAACTACAAATCCTGAAGAAACCCACACTGCGGAAGCGGAGAAGCACGTAATTGAACCCGGGGTTTGGTGGGCCGGCCGGAGGACTAGGCGAAACACACGCATGGTAAGGAGACCTCCCATAATTACCGCTAAAGCGTTGAGCACCATGGAGGAGGAATCCGGCAGTAGGCATCAATCGGTGGCTCTACCAGGGGGAAGCCTGGAGCGTCCACAGTGACAACTCAAGGAAGATGTAGCAGAGGAACCTACCAGTGGGTTGCAGGAATCTGGATTTGACAGCGAGAAATGAGGCAGCTTGATGAAAGGTAACTATGCTCTCCCTGAGGATAGAAGAGGCTGGCTACGGCCATTAAAATAACCTGAACTTAAATGAGGCAGGAGCAGCGTGGCCCACCATGCGGACATTGACTGCAGGGATGCAGAGGAGTCACCGGCCACTTCCCCAAGGAACCTTTACAAGGCTGCTTGGGGCAGAAGGAGGACAGAAACAATGGTCCACACCAAGGGCACGTGCCAAAGACTGACCAACCAAATAGACAAGTGCACGGTCACTATGGGTCAGGAAGAGAGCGCAACTGAAGCTCGCCGCCATCTGAAGAAGAAGAGAAAATCCCAGACACCTCCCTAAAAGACATAATGAAAGCAATCAGCGACCTGCGAGGCACCCTGGAGCCAAAACTTGACTCTGTAATGGAAGAAGTGAACCTACTCAGGGCAGACTTTTGGAACTAGCATACAAAATGTCCATAGCTGAGGACAGGATTGGGGGGCCCCCAATCCAAAACAAAAACCTGGAGGAGCAAATAGCTGTACTAACTAAACAACAAACCAACATCATAGCTCGGCTTGAAGACTAAGAGGATAGAGCCTGCTACAACAATATCCAGTTGGTTGGAGTACCAGAGGAAATGGAAGGACAATCAATGGGGAGGAGAGCACAAGGAAGCTCAGGTCGTGACCCGAGGAGGGAACAAGAGGCAATAGGGCGCTAGAAGATGGTCACCCTCCAGTGAAACCATATGTCACAAATAGAGACCACTTCTAGAATATGACCAAGTTAATGTGAAGTGCCGAGTAGTGACAAGGGCATCTCACAAAAAGTGATAGACTGGCATCACACACCATCAGGTGTCATGCTTCATCATCTGCCAGTCCTCGTCCTCCAGAAACCCCGTTTGGTGGAGGGCGGGCATACACCTGACGACAGGGATGCACTTTCTAAAGTGAGTGGGGGCCCCAAAAAAAAGTGAGTTTAAAAAGCCATCACAGTTCCCCCATGCGACTTTATTCAGTAAGGAAAGTGTGTGTAGTCTAAAAGCAGAGGCGCGGTGAGTAAGAAAACAATCATCCTGTCACCGCTTAGACCCATTAGAAAGGAACGACTTGCCTCATGGGAGGCGAGGACTAGGGAATACCCCGTGGTCACACTCAGTGACTGTTGGGCTGTTCCCCGTGGAATCACCTATGGTATGCGTCTCTCCTCCTCCCTGATGACCATCGTTCCTTTCCAATGGGTCATTGGACCCCTTGAGTGGATGGTGACTATAGGTGACATCCACAGAGTGGCACTACCAGTATTGGATGGTAAGATTGGAGCCCTTTAGTTCGGTCTTGATGAAAGCCACGTACCCATTGGGACTTTTGGCTGAAACATGTTGACCTATTTCTCAATATTCACATAGCGGTGACGGGGTGATTGTTTTCTTACTCACTGCGCCTCTGCTTTTAGACTCCACATAGTTTCCTTACTGAATAAAGTCGCATGGGGGAACTGTGATGGCTTTTTAAACTCACTTTTTCCATTGGGCCCCCACTCACTTTAGAAAGTGCATCCCTGTCGTCAGGTGTATGCCCGCCCTCCACCAAATGGGGTTTCTGGAGGGCGAGGACTGGCAGATGATGAAGCATGACACCTGGTGGTGTGTGATGCCAGTCTATCACTTTTTGTGAGATGCCCTTGTCACTACTCAGCACTTCACATTAACTTGGTCATATTCTAGGACAATCAATGGACCTTTTCTTGGAAGGTCTGATTCTCCACAATCTCAAGCCAAAGTGTTTGTCCATCTTCTTCCCAGTGGAACAAGCGCATCATGCCCTGGGGCCTCGCATGCGCCTGAGGGCCCCCCCCCACAATCATAGCCTGTATACTGACCTTCAGAGACGCCATCTTGCAGGTGGCACATTCACATGGTGATCTTCACTCTGAAAACACCACTATCCGATTTTTCTGAGACGGTACACATCAGGTCCAGCACCAAAGGCAAACCTTCAACGTGGTGGAAAAAACCCTCAGAACCAAAAATCTGAAGTACATGATGCTGTTCCCAGCCAAACTAAAGGTGCTTGCTGAGAGAAAATTGTGCTTCTTCATGACGCCGGAAGAAGCATGGGAATGGCTGGAAGGTTAGAGGATGGTCGGGCGGAAGGATAGCTGAGAACTGGTACCCGCCATGACTGAACAAGATTTGAGGGGGAAAGGGCACGGCTCCCAGGCCAGCAGGTCTGGCCAGCTACAGGAACCAGGTAAGTGATTTTAGGGCATCGATGCAGACTGATGTGACCTTTTCTTTTGGGTGGGGGCAGTGCCGGCGGAGGGATGCGAAGCCAGAAAATCAAGTGGGGCAATTAGACCTCTAGATCTCATTTCCTAACCTAAGACTTGAGACTTTACCCCAGAATGCACTCATATTGCTGCGGCTTTTGCTTCCAAGTGCTCTCTTCCAGGGTCAAAGAGGTATTGTTATATCAGCCTTAAGTAACATTCCCGTGAACGCTGGCAACATATCATCTACCCCTCTATTGTTGTTATGATAACACTTTTTGGGCGACAGGCTCTCTGCATGTTGGGGAGGTGGGGGGTTCATAACTCACCTAGCAAGGATGCAGGTGGGGGGATTAGAGGATTTGTTTGTTCTTGCTCTAAAGTTATTCAATGTTGCTCATGACAGACACAGCCAAAACACAGTGCGGGTACTCACTGGACCTAGCATGGGAGGGAAACGAATCACAGTCTCAAACTAGAGCTTCCAAAATGCTAGGGTAAAGACAATGGTCCTATAACACAATAAACACCATTCCCCGGAATTAGTATTGCTGCAGGAGACACACCTGAAAGGAAGCTACTTCAAGGCCTTAGATCGCTTTGGGTCTAAACTGGCGGCTCATTTGGGGTACTTGACAGATGCCTGTGGAGTGGGCATCTTGGTATGAAATTCACTGCCCTTCACAGTCGATAAAGTCTGGCATGACGATGCAGGATGTTGTGTGGCCATGTCAGGCAGATGAGAGGGGCGCACCCTCTCATTCTGTTTGTTCTACATACTGCCTAAATTGCACACAATCATTCTTCTAAAAATCAGCGCACTGCTGGTGAGCCTCCCCACAGGTACCCTTCTGGCCGGGGTGGACGCTAATGCGGTAATGAACTCAGATTTAGCCATTCGAAAGTAGCTGGGGGACAGGTGAGAGGGTGAACCCTTTTAGGCTTTCTAATAACACTGGACTTGGTGGACCTATGGAGGACCCACAAACCCAAGAAAAGCAATACAATTATTAGTCAGCACGGCCTGGTTGATTTTCAAGGATAGATTACCTACTCACAAACCACGACTGGGTTCGGAGCTCTTAACAACCAACACATATGGCAAGAGGCATCTCTGATTACTCCCCAGTGAGCATTATCCTTAACGGGACAAAAGCAGACAAAGCAGCATTCCCCAGGATAGACCCCTTGTACCTAAGGGACCCAGACTTGAGAGATAAGCTCCAAGACCTGTACTTCAAAGAGAACGAGGGTTTGGTAACATCCCTCCAGAACCTCTGGGAGTTCTTTAAAACAGTGTGAAGAGAACAGGCACTGGTGCTGATAGGGGCGAAGAAAAAGGAAGAAGCATCAAAACTCCTGGCCCTTGAGCAGAGATATAGGCATTGGAGTGAGAGGTGATAGCTAGTGGGTGCACAGAGCTGTGACACTGATTAACTCTACACCAGCAAGAGTTGCTTGCCCTAGCGGATATTGCAGCACCAGCACACTCTCAGGTGACACAACACCGAGTATTAGACATAGGGCAAGGCCTCCAAACTGCTGGCCTGGCTAGACAAAAGAAACAAAGATGGGTAGTGAGTGTAGAGGACAAATCTGGTGTACTTCGGACAACAAGCACGGAAATGGCAGAGGCCTTTGCCTCTTACTAAGACAGTCTATATGCCCCAATTAGCGCAAGATCTGATAGGGACTGTGAGGAATTGCTCATGACTTCTCATTCCAGACACTAACCGCATAAGTGAGAGATGCCTTAGAAGTGGATCTCACAGAAGAGAAACTCTTCAGTGCCCTGGGATCATTGAAATCGGGGAAGGCGGTGGGCCGAACAGACTCCCGATCGAGCTCTTCAAGGGCTTAGCTACCAGAATCACAAAACCATTGCTGAAAATGTTTGAAGAGGCAATGAAAGGGGGTTTGCTGCTCATAGACCAGTGTACAGCCACAATAGTGGTAATACATAAGACAGGCAAGCCTCCAGAAAGCTGCAGCTCGTATAGGCAGATCTCCCTCCTAAATATGAAAGCGAAAGTGCTGGCGAAGGCCCTAGCAAATAGGTTGCTGTTGGTCATAGGCCCCATCATGCATGTAGATCAGTCGGGCTTTATACCTCAGAGGAGCACCTGCCATAACCTACAGCAGCTTTATGGAGCCCTCCACCTGACGAATACCCTTTTGACGAACCTTTGCTAATGGCATTAGATGCGTCAATGGCCTTTGTCAGTATAGAGGGGCCCTACTTGTTCACCCTGCTCTCCAAACTAGGCTTTGGCCCACAATTCTGTAGCTGGGTAAGGTTGCTCTACCAGAGCCCATTGGCCAGAGTGAGGGTCAATGGAGCACTTTCGAGAAGCTTTGCACTGCGCAGGGGCACCAGGCTGGGTTGTCCCCTGTCACCGCTGCTATTTGCCATAGCACTGGAACCCCTGGCACATTGGATTAGAACAGACCCGATGATTTGGAGCATCCCGGTGCCGGGGGGATGGGGAGAGTGTATCTCTCTATACACTGACGATATTGTCTTGTACCTCTTGAGGCCTTATTTCTCCACAGCAATAGTACTTCACATGTTAAAGCTATTTGAGAGCTATTCCTGCTACACTATAAATTGGGCCAAGTCGGTCGTGTTCCCCTTGTCGGGCCCCCCTCCGAAGCTCCCGGCGAAGTGTGCTTCCCCGATAGTTGTAGAAGGCTTTAAATATTTGAGCATTCATGGAACGCAAAGTCAACAAGTATTCCTCCAGCGGAATCTTCTCCTACAGTTGTGTAGACTTAGCACAACCATAACACATTGGCACACCTTGCCACTGTCCTTAATGGGTAGGGAAGCTTTATACAAGATAATGACTCTGCCACGACTCTTCAATGTACTGCATAATACCCCATGGCTGGTCCCTCCAAACTTATTTAATTAAGTAGTTCAAGAGCTCCATGCGCTGTTATGGCAGGGAGGCCCGCCTTGGATTGCCCTACATAAACTACAAAGGGGGTTCTGCGAGGATGGCCTGGCAACCCAGACATTAAACTCTATCGCTGGGAATAGCAACTGATAGTAATTATTGATTGGGTCTATGCAGACAAGGAGGAGCTGGCCTATAGAGTGGATAGAAGTGCAATGCCAAACGGGAACTACAAACCCCTTCTATACTTGAGCGTGGCACGCCAGGACTGGCCAGCCCACACAGCAGCAGTGATCCAGTGTTGGATAGAGGCAAATAGATACATGGGATGACAGGGGCAGCTGACAGGCATGACGCCCCGATGGTCCGGCGACTGACTGAGGGAGGTGACAACTCTGAAGGGGTTCAAGAGATGGCAGAACATAGGTATTGACCATCTGGGGGACATACTAAAACATGATTATGACTTGACACTCTTCCAGAGATTCTCATATATGAGATTCATACATGCCCTACAAAGAAATATACCGAAGGGTACATCCCACAAAGACTACTCCCCCCTAGAAGATAGACTGCTCGTGGACCCTATTCCTACCAAAGGAACGTCAAAAGTGTACCAGAAAATAATGATCAATGTGCCAGATCCCCCTGGCATCTCTTCGAAGAGCCTCGATGGATGATATAGGAAACATTGAGGACAAGTTTTGGTTAGAGGCCCAGCAGAGCCCCGGAGAAATAGTGATTTGAGCGAGTAGATCCTTCATCGCTCATATTACCCCTGCACACTGTTACATATGTGGGGGAAAACACAGATGCCACAATGTGCAAGAGGCTGTCAACAGGAGGACTCCTTGTTTCACATCATATGAGTATATCCAGTGATCAATTTGTGCTGGTGAGGAGTTACAGCAGTGATGGGAAGGGTGTTGGGGAGGGAGGTACCGATGGACGCCAGATGGCTCCTACTGATGATCAAATGCGAGGGAGAATGGCCTTGACACAATAGACTCTGGCTGGCATTATCATCAGGAGTTGCAAAGTGTAATATAGTGAGACTCTGGGGGGTGCCCCTCCCCCCCATCAGTGGCAGAATGGCGGAATAGCAGAATGACTTAGATTGGTGCCAAAGAGCATATACATGGGTTTACTGGCGGTTATAGGTGGGCTAGATGGCCCCTACGGAGCCTTACCCGCGAAGGGGACTTCATCCCCCAACCAAGAGCGTGCCAGGAGGCGTGTTTGCAGAGTGGTGTTGAAAGGGGGCATGGCCTGCTATTAGAACTCAGTAATCCTGCTGTATGGGAGTTACTGGAGGTAATAGGAGGGGTAGTTGGCCCCCAAGGACATCCTTTGGGGTCAACTACCACTTCTGTTACCTCCAATAGGTCCCACACACAGGATTGCTGAGAAGTTGTCAGAAGGCACACCCCTTTCTCCATCACTCTGCAAATGTGCCACCCAGTTCACTACTAATTGGGGGATAAAGTCCCCTTGGCCCCAGAGGGACCTTGGGGGCCAAGAAGCCCTCCTGGTACATCCTGTAAACCCTACACAGCGGAATTCCTGAGAGCTGGTCGGAGGTCCAACCCCCTTTCTCCACCACTCTGCAAAGCAGCTGCTAGTTAAAAAAACTTAGATATTCACTGAAAAAAACAAAGGTTGCAGGGACGTCATAGTTAGGAATTAACATTTTAAAAAATCTTAGAAATTCACTGAAAAACAAGAATGTTATAGTTAGGCTGACAATTCACTTGTACAAATCCAGAGAAATTCAGCTGTTATAGTAAGCTGAGTTAACTATACCTTGTGCCCCCGCAATGCACTGCTTATGACCGCTCATATTACACCACTCATGGCATAGTCAGTGACATCACTGATGACATCTCAATTGACCTTACTGATTATATCACTGATGACATCATTCAGTGACTATGAGTATTTCTAAAATGTTAATGAGTGTTAAATATACATACCAAGGTGTATTGGTGAATCAGTTGGTGAATCAGTTAGTGTATGAGTGCCTGAATGGATGATTCAGTGGGTGCTTGAATAACTGTATACGTGAGTAATTAAGCATCTCAGTGAATGTATATCATTTTTATAATCATGCTGCATCAGTGGTGCTTCAGGTCACGCTTGAAGTGGATTTGGCAAAGTTCCTGGACCAGCCTCAAACTGCAAAAACTAACAAGCATGTGCAATGACAATGTCTTTTGTCTATGCATTTTGGTTTGGAGTGGTGTGGTGTATGTGGTTTGGAGTACAATTATGTGGGTTGAATTGGAATTGTTAGTTGTGAAATTGTGTAGGGTGGAATTGTGGGGAATTGTGTGGTGTACAGTGCATTTGTGTAGTGGACTTATGTGACATGGTGAATAGATCAGGGTGAGAGCTGCACAGCATAGGTTGAAAGGAAGATTGAGAGGGATAGACAGTGTATGAATGAAGTGGTGAATAAACTCTAGCTAGAGGTGGCGCTCAATTGGTGCTAAGTGATACTGAGGTGGTGCTCAGTGATGCTTTCGTGGTGCTAAGGCAGTGCTGTGCTGGTGCTCAGGTTTTGGTGAGTGATGTTGAGTTGGTGCTGTGCTGGTGCTCGGGTGATACTTTGCTGATGCTGAGGTGGTGCTGTGCTGAAGCTGAGTTGGTGCTGCACTTGTATTGATTCACTGGTGAGGAGGTGGTGCTGTGCTGATGCTGAGATGGTATTGTGCTGATGCTGAGGTGGCGCTTGGTGCTGATGTGCTGATACTGAGGTGGTGCTGAAGGATGCTGTGGTGGTCCTGAGTGATGCTGTGGTGTTGGTGAGTCATGCTGAGGTGGTTGTGCTGCGCTGGTGCTCAAGTGGTGCTGCTCAGGTGGTGCTGAGTGATTTTGACTTGGTGCTGTACTGAGGTTATGCTGTGCTGATGCTGAGGTGGAGCTGCACTGGTGATGAAGTGGGGCTGCACTGGTTGTAGTGCACTGATACGGAGGTGATGCTGTGCTGATGCTGAGATGGTGCTGCGCTGACCTTGACGTGGTGCAGCGCTGATCTTGAGGTGGTGCGTTGCTGGTGTTGAGGTGGTGCTGCACTAATGCTGAGGTCGTGCTGCACTGGTTCAGAGGTGGCTCTGAGTGATGCTGTGCTGGTGCTGCGCTGATGCTCAGGTATTTATGTTGCACTGATGCTGAGGTAGTGCTGAGGTGATGCCGCATTAATGCTGAAGTGGTGCTGCGTTGGTGATGAGTTGACCTGAGGTGTTGAGTGTTCATAAGCCATCCTGTGAGTGAAATGTCAGCATTCCCTATCCTGGAAGAAAAGTGTCTGATGCTTGTAATGCTGCTGAGCAATATATGAAGTGTTGTGTGCCTACTTGCTATGCCACTTGCCAGGTACAATATGCCCAGGACAAACACACCGATAAAGGGTCCCGCAACCTCTGCCTGCCATTTGGAATCCCTTCTTATTGGCGGGTGGTCTCTCCAACGGGGTATAGACCCTAGCTTCCCCCATTATATGCCCTTTTCAAGGAAGCATACGAGTGTCTTCCCTTTGGCTCAACCACACTGATTATCACTTTGAAAAGTGGAATAAAATACAATAAAATAAAATTGGAGCAACACACATATGGATTGTAGCAAGTTGTATTAACCGAAGGGAAGACACTCCTACGCTTCTTTGAACAATATGCTCAGGAGCTTCTGAAAGCTCCTCTGCGTTAGCCAGTCAGAGCGTGACTGTGCTGCAAGCAGACTGCAATGCTACAGCAGCATTCATCAGAAGCCGTGCATGCCCCATGCTGACAGGAGTTCAAAGTTACTGCATTACCAGGGTGCAGATGGCCTCATTGATTGACCCTTTTAGCTGCTATCTAGGAGATCCTAACACGAGGATACAGAAAGGATACCCCAAAGCATTCATCATTTATCTATTTTTATATGTGAGCTCTGCGGTGAAAACAAAACCATGGCTAGAAACGTCGCTGCCGGAGAGACGTGGGTTACTGCGGTCGGTGGTGTTCACAAAATATCCATTGTGAAACACAATAAAACAAACTTTGCATTTCGACTCTATCTGAAAGAGCGTATTGAAATCTTTAAAACAATAGCAGCTGTTCCAAGTATGGGCGCCCAGTTCTGCGGTACACGGGGGCTCAGACACCACAAACATTTGTAGCTCTGCTGAGGACAGTCACCATCAGCTTCATATGTATTTTCACGTCAGTCGAGTGCTGCAGTAAGGAACTTAAAAGCGCCCCAAAGCTTCGCTTTGGAACAGAGGCACTAGCAGAGGTTTTTGTGATAGCACGTACAATCCATGGGGCGCTCACTGTGAAGGACATTATATTTTTTAGCAGCCCCCATTAGCTAACCATTGTAGACGACACACTAAGCCGACAGCTCAGCTTCCGCTGAATCTGTTCAATATATGTTTTTGATGTACAATCAGTGAATATCAAGTCATTTAATTTATTTAAAATGTCCTTAGAATAAGCTGCTAGCAAATTATTTCTCTCAAACACTTTTTTTGTGTTAAATGTCTATAGGTTTGTAGATCACTTTGTCAATCAATTCAGATGTCTTAACACAGAAATTAGGAACACCTGCCAGCCTTATTTAAAATGATTTGAATGTGGAAGGCTGTGCACCACCGAGTGACATGCCCAGCAGAAAGCGCAGTGACTGTTCAGAGGGGGCATGGGGAGGAGTGGGAAGTGTGCAAACTGAAGGGGTCCAGAACAGAGATTTCAGAGGGGATACCGAGCAGAGTGGGGAAGGGAAGGAGCTGAAATGTTACTAGAATTCTGGAATTAAACACAAGGGATAGAGGCACACAAATGCTAATGAAATTGAGCTTTATTCACAAACAAAAATGAGAATCTTTTGACTGGTTGCAATTATACATGGAATGCAAATGGCTGCCCTGGGATGAGCTAGCAGATGAGCTCCAATATAGCCCCCGCCATGATTAAAGAACTAACTGGAAAGTGTTGTGTGCATGTCTCCACAGATGAGGGGGACCACATTCTGGCATGAGGTTGATGGTTGCGGACAGTTAACGTAGAATGCACCGAAGGTGCAGCCAGTGGAGTCAACCACTTGCTTTGATTGCTTTCAATGGGGTAAGGTAGATGACCTAAAACGGAGCTCAGCGGTCAGCGCTTAGTCTGACCTTCCGGCTGAGCCAAAGCGCCCGCACACTGCCCAATTGTCGCAGCGAACTAAGATAAATAAGAGACTCTCACCGCAACTCTTGCCAGTCTGAGAAACTGCGCTCTGCCTCCTACCCATTGTAAAGGGACAAGGCAGGATGAGCGATGGAGTGACACTTGCCAACAACAGCCTTTGAACCCTGGACTGAAGGGGGAGTTCGAGCGGGAGCGCAAAAACATGAGAATCATTTTAATAACGTTGTCGTCACTAAGCGGGACCAGTCTTACCCAGACACTAGTTTACTGTAAAACTAGAATAGTGGTGACCCACTCCAAAAAGCACCACAGTTCGTAAAAAGAAGTACACAATAAGTCTAGCTTACGAAAAGGAGCTCAAAACAAGCCCATCCCCAAAACAACATTATATGACACTAAAGGCAACTTATCAGCTAGAGTGGATGTGGCGTATCATACAGAGCTGTTGACTTTGCATCTGGGGAGCCAGGTTCAAGTCCCAGCTCTGACTGTGCCTACATAAAAAAATGCAGATCATAAAAATAAAATGAAACAATGGCAGACTCGGTGAACTCGTTTTAAATATTAAACATTATAAATGCAAAGTGAATGGCTCTCATAGCACTGAAAGTAATCAATGTCATATTCTGAAGCCAGCAATGATTGAACTCCCTTCTATAAATTCTAAACAAGATAAGCCCACAAAGCAAATGATACTAAAGAAGATAAGCGCGTTGTTGTGAATGGAACAGTGGCAAGCATAACGAAGTAGCCAATAAAGAAACACATACCCCCCTACAGTGCAAGTCAACTGTTGCTGGCCGGTGCTCCTCGGAATGAAATGGAAATGATGTTTGGGGAGCACCAACCAAAAAGGAGCCAGGAAAAAAGAGCAATGCAGGATAAACCAATGGCAAGTAGCAAGCGGGATTCCACTCTGTACAGTGAATACAGCAGGTCTTCCAGGCAGTGCATGCGTGCTGCCTAGGCACAACCTAAAAAGGAGCAGATAGCTGGGACCACATATTCCACGCAATTCATTGTGGGACTTGTGGCTTTCAAATTACTTTAATCAATCAAAAATTCACCTAAAAAAAGGGAAGACCGGTGCTAGAACTGCCGCGGTGAGCAAGACTCCATCTTTAATCTCCCGAGACAACTTCATTGGTTGCCTCTGCTGAAATGTATTCTGCTAAAGACTTAATTATAGTGCTTACAGCCTTTCAGTAAACAGGGCCAAAGTATCTCACCAACAGATTCACCCAAGATGCAACCCAGAGAGCTTTTAAGTTCCACCATTACAAACCAACTGCAAATACCCAAATTCTGACTGGTTACAAGAGGAAGTAGATGCTTCTAAGTCTTAGCAGCAAAAGGTTGGAACCAGCTTCCCACATTACTTATCTTGGACAAGTGCCAGGACACCCTTTGGACAGCAATTATGCTTTTATAGAGCTCCTATTTAATTTAATTTAATTTTGTTTCATTTCATTTCATTTTCATTTCATGTGGTCTGTAATAGCTCATGACTGGAATAACATGTCTCCTGTAGTATGGAACAACTTCTAATGTCGTTTTACCAGAGCTTATGGTCACTACTGATGCACATCGACAGATTGGCAGAGCTGCTTGTTAGGGTCAAAGATAATCATTAATTTGCAGTCAAGTGGGGGTAATTGGCTGGTGAAAGAGCTTTGACTTAATCTGTTCATGATAGACCAGTATACCACTGTTTTATGCCAGAAAGTCATCTGTTACCAGTCACAGCATCCTGCAGTATATGCCTGAATTTCAAGCAGGGTAGCTCCTTCATGAGTGGCATGAGATTTACTTTACTATGATGACATCACAGGGCCAAAAACCGTATGATCTAATTTCTGTAACATCATCATTATGCTGATTAGTAATTTTGAAACAAGTTTAGTATGGAAAGTGCTAAAAAGATTGATCTACTTGTGATGTAATAGGAGCCTTCCCATGTGTCAAGCATATTCTGGTGTGAAACCATCGTAAAATGGACCAAAAGACATGAAGGGCAATATGTTCCAAATCGTTTTTCCATAGACACAGAATATGTTAAACATTTTAATACATCTGGCCCAAAACACGGTAAACACAGTAGAAAAGGCATTCATTGTAAACCTTCTACATCGTTTCCCTGTCAAGTTGAAAAACAAACAAAAAACACTTTTATTACAACTTTAGTAAATATGAATGAGTCATCTTTGAACTTTGTCCACATATTTGAGCACAACTCAGTTTGCCAGGTTTTAACATACTTTGCATATCTGTGTTTCTCAGGTAGGTCGGAGACTCTCATTATAAAAGTAAACTGAGATGACCCCATCAACCCTCTCGCACAGACTGCTTGGGAGATTACATTCAGCGATCCTGAATTTCGAGGACGCTGTTAAAGTTCTTCCGGGGTACGATTTATATCTGTGGGTTCCTTAAATGAGCTGAAAGTTCCGAAAATAATATGCATCTGATCTACGAATAGGAACCAATTTTCTTGAAGTTCAACACATTAATTACACTGTGCAAACCTTTCCAGGAAGCCGCTATCCGAAAAGGTGTTTCAAAGTTAGCACTGTGCCTCAACTACCAGACACAATTTACCATTGCTAATGACATTCATTCTAAAGTACAGTTATGCGGTTATCCTAGAGCAAATGTGTTGGTAAGGTCACTTTTAATTATGGTCTTATCTCTCACGTAGTCTCAGGAACCAGAGCAGTATGGCATACAATATTAGCAAGTCAGTAAGTGTTTCAGAGGCTTGATGGAATGTAAAAAGGTGAACCAGGTAGAATGAAAACATTTGTTGTTCTTGTGTTAACATAGGAACTCATCAAGATGCATTTGAAGTATGTAATACCAGTGCAGATTGTTAGCAATATTTAAATGTTTGTGCTTCCTGCAATACAGGTGTGGGGATTTGCAGGATGGCACAGAAATGTCCATTCTGATCTAGAACAAGGGTGAAGTCTAATGTCACTGGGGACCCGAGATTTCAAATGTATATTTTACACGACAGTAGCCCCTAATCTGAAATTAGTAAAAACAAATGTGGTAGAATAGCAGTCATTGCTTATTTAATGAATATTTAGAAAATAACAATCAATATTGAATAGTGTGGGAGGAACAAAATGTGCTTGGTGCTCATAAGTGACATACAAGGAGGGCAAAATTGTGCATCACTCAGAGTCAGAATCAACACTAACAAGATGGCAATATTAATAAGGTTCTTGAATCCCAAAAGAATCCCTTATTTAACATCAATTTCCTCCGCCACTCCCCCCCTTTTTTTTTAGCTGGGCTATCTTATCCTTGTTCCTTTGGAGTAACAGTTCTCAACATCTTTCTTTCTTTCTTAGGGCCTGATTACAATGGCGGGGAGACCACCACCGACGGGCTGTCAGTAGCGGTGCCCCCACCATCGTAACCAACTTTACTACCCGCTATATAAAGATGGCAGGCAGATGTGTGGCAGTCGTAAAGACCGACTGCCACACATCCGACAGGATCCTTGAGTCCGCCGGTGCAGCAGAGGGGCTCGTAGTCCGTACAATGGTGGCGTGCCATAGGGATTACAATCTCCCTTTTCAGTTAACAGGCAGAAAGGGACTTTGGGGGCTGTGGCGGGACCTCCTTACCCCCTGAACCCCAGACACAGGACTAGAGGGGCACTATGGTGCCCCCTACATATCCCTGCACCATGTGGCAGGCACAGCACATTTCAAAACAGGTTTCCTTTGTACTTATTTTCCATTCATTAGATTTTACTATATGAGTTGGGGCATGGCCAGTGCACAATAATACAATAAAAAATCACTGTAAGCTGCAGCTCAGTATCTGGGTATGACATGCTTTTGGATAACCAACAAAAACACTGTATATCCCTGTAACCAGAAGGGCCTGATGAGAATTGTATATTATCTTTGCAAATTGCCCACTGGGGCAAAACATTCCAGATAAAGATGTCTTCTTGAATTTTTTTTTATTTCAATGATTATATAGAATATGCTGCATAAGTGATTTTTTCTACAACGTTTCATGTGATTATGGCAATAGCAGCAAAAGAACCCCTTTTTATGCCATTTTTAGAATATATCCTTACTTGCACAGCACTTTTCCCCATTTAAAAAAAAAAAACATTTTGTGATATTTTGGCTACTTTAGTGGTTTGAACAATGACCCGCTCCGTGCTGGTCATAACGAGTTGCACAGCTGTATACACTTAGTGTTCCAAATGATTCACTTTGACCATAGTTTTTCCATATTTAATCCATTTTATTTTCAATATTTATCCAAACTTCATTGTCACGCCAAGGATACGAAATTCATTTAAACTTCTGCATGTGAGTACTTCATGATTGCCTATCCAGGCTTAAACATGAGCATGTGCTGAATCTCAAGTCCTCCAAATTATGCAAAAATTACATCACACCCAATGAATTTCGGTATAACCTCCGTCAGGGGTATCTACGATATAAAAAAAATTCACATGTTTCCATCACTTTTTAAGTTGCACTTTCAACATATTTCAACATTGCTTGTCGCCAAACACCAATTTACTATGTAAATGCTTTCTAGTCCCCACCATGTGCTGTGCTCATGTTCTAAAACCCTATTACCATAACAAAACCCCCCATTTATCATGAATCCTCAAACGTAATCTTGTTTAATTAAAACATAAATTGTGAAAAACGCAGTCTCATACCTCCCCCTAACTTAAACAGACTTAATACTGTGATCCTAGTGCCTCTTAAATTCGAGGGGTTGATGTTTGGTAGCAACTGCTGCCATTTTGGATTGGGACTGGCCTAGTAGTAAGGCTTCAACACCATCTCTTGCAACTACCATTGAAAATGATAGTGGTGGCTACAACTAGAGTCAATAGCAGATCTCTGAAGCCACCTATAGGAGTTCTCTTTCCACAGCACCAAGAAATTCTCATGCTCACTATGGTTCTACTTGCTTACACTGGATATTTTGAACAGTCCTTTCCTCCACCAGGACAATGATAAATACACAAACAGAAATCAATAAGGCAAGTATCCTTCTCCGTATCCCTAAGGGGAGGAATAAAAGCAAAGGGTGAGCCACGTCGCCTGCAGAGATTTCAACAGTCACTTTAGAAGCACTAATGAGGGAACTCAAAGGCATAAACACCTTTTTGATTAATGCTGAGCAGTCTACTTCAGATACCAACAGTGAATTTAAGTCGATCCAAGGGGAAATAATAAAAATTAAAACCCAAATGGAACAAACAGAACACAGACTTGATGATTTAGAGACTAAGGCAAATTTGTCACAGGATTGGGAAGTTGAACTGTGGCATATGAAACAGAAGCTGACAAACATGGAACATTTTGCTTAGAGAGTGAATATTCACATTTTTAAGCATTGCGGAATCAGAGGAGGGGATGATTTGATCTCTTTAGTTAGGCCCTGAATTTTCAAATAGCTTAGGATTGACTTTCAACCACCTCTCAAAATACAAAGGGGACCCAGACTACAGCAGAGGAGGCAACCATCTTATAATGCCCCAGGCCCTATCATTGCCTGCCTATTGAGACACGCTAGTTTAATTTTCCAGACTGTACACAAACATGGCCCATATCATTAGAATGGCCACAAAATATCCTTTACTGCTGACTTTTCCTCTGAAACTAATATCATTCAGAAACAAATTCTTATCATGGCACCTGCTACTCATGGAGCAGAATATTCAATACAGTCTTCTTGATTCACCCACAATGAAGGTAACCATAGATAGCAATACTAAAGTGTTTCTGGGCCCTGAATATCTGCATAATTTCTTGGAAAGTGGGTTAGGAACTGAATTGGAGATAAGACCCTCATGCTCACTAAGACGCGCAGCCCACATCTGAATGGCCCATTGAGGGTGACTTAGTTCTCCATACCATATTACCCACAGTTCAGAACTGCTTCAGGGATCTAGGGATTACACTGGTGTTCTTAGATACTTGGGGCCATATGTATCAACACATTTCCCCATAGACACAGAATGGGCAAAACCCTTTGATACATCTGCCCCTTGGTCTCTTAGTCAGCTATGGGCTCGTTTTGGGTGTTTTCTGACCTGCCTTGGTCTATTTTTGATCTTTGAGCATTGGTTTGTAGGTTGTCTGCTAGTCTTTTATGAATAGCCATTTGAGTTGTTTTTATTATAAGGGGGATACGAATATTCTTGTTACAATCTAAGCCCCTGACACTTGAGGTTTGCACTCTTTCGAAGTCCCCACAATTGTTTTCACAATGGTGTCCTCTAGCCTCTCTTTTGAGTTATGAGACAGGTCTCCTTTGATAATCTTGCTTTTCATGTTTAATGGTATGTGTCACTTGGGTCTCCCTTGTTCTAAATTTGCTCCGCAACACATGCCCATCTGGGATATTGATATTGTTGTCATAACCTTTGACTACTGATGGGACATGATATGTTAATGACAAGATACACCGTTTTTTTGCAGAGGGGTGCACCTTTTCCTGAGCTGTCGCCAGGTAGAGGTGTGGTTGTTTACCCAGCAGTGGCGGTTAAGGCACATTGGTTTTACTTTACAGAACCAGTTATCTACTTGTGTTATATGTTTGTAATTACCTGGTTGAATCAATTTTGTTTGGATTCTTCTCTTTGATCACAGGTAATTCTTCCCTAGGGAACAGACAGATTAAGAACGGTTTCTGTCCTCGTATCTTTTGATGTTGTATTACTTACACAAATCCAGCAGCAGATTCATAGGTCCTGACGAAAGCCTTGCCTTAATTTAGGTTTACGGCTGAAACATGTTGACAATCACTTTCAATCTCACCATTGCGGTTTGAATCCATACTGCTGGCGCACTGTTTTTAATCCTGGCAGGGGGTGTATCTAAATAAAGTATAATTTTTATGCTCCTTAGCTTTTAACTTCACTATCCCCATCATTTTTTGTTCCTTTGCGCTACGCCCTCAGTCACACAGCTGTCTTCTCATATGTGGATGTAGAATATCCTACCAGCTATTCAAAACATCCCTGAGCTTCTCCCTCTCAGAGAGGGGGTGTGGCCCCCAGAGGAACTATGCTTTTCCTCTGGGAGGAGAATCCCATATGATGAAGCATGTCACCTCTGGTGAGTGAGGGATTTCATCCTGATAAGGGAAGTGCCCACAATTAGTTCTGGGGTGCGTAGTCTTTGGTTCTGTATTGTTCAAGTTGTATTTCACAAACTATTAAGTAGGTCAATGGACCACAATGGCTACACTGAGAGGTTCACAAGTGCATGCTACCTGAATTATCAGTCCAAAGTTTCTTTCCCTTCCATCCCATGGCCAAAAACATACCTACACATATCCTCCTCAAACACTCTCATTGTTGCTGACTTCCAAGTTCAACCAACCCATTCTTCCTCCTCAAGAATTAGTCTTCAAAAATCCACAGGTTCCTCTGACCAAACTTGGGACAATATATCTGACATGACCACAACCAGAGAGATCTCCATTTAATCGTTAAACATCAACGGGCTTGCAGGCTTTGTCAAGCATAAAAAGATGTCAGTTTTCTTTGAACACAAGAAACCAGATATAGTACTGCTCCAGGAAACTCACCTCTCTCAATCTGAATCTGAAAGGCTGAGAAGAGTATGGGTCGTAAAAGTGCTATATGCAGCCGGGTCCACGGGCGTGCATGCCACCGCCTTCCCACTCACGGCTCAGGAAGGAAATGCAGAGTGGCTCGTCTAATACATAAATGTTGACCAACTTTTGTACTCCAAATGTGGGCTAACCCCAACGGAAGATGCATATTCATTAAAACTGTGGTGCAAAACAACACCTTTATAGTGGGATCCATGTATGTCCCAAAAGTCAATAAGCAATAACATTTTCAGAACCTTCATCAACTCTTCAAAGAATTTAAATGCACTAGACTAGTGAATGGAAGAGACCGGAATACTATACCCAATCCTATCCTTGATAGGTCTGGTCGATCCCACCTCGGAAAAAGTATGGACCGAGGTTTCCTCCAAGACATACTCTCTGATCACCTCCTGTTATACCCATGGTAGACACTACACATTCCTTTTGTGTGTACATGGGACAGAAACATGAATAGATAATATTTTGGTGGACCACGCTATGATACCAAAAATTTGTCATTGACACTGGAGCGTGCCATAATCTCATTACTATTAGACCTCAACATTGCCTTCGGTAAATTTAAGATATGACAGATGAATGCTTCTCTTTACAAATGTCCAGAGCACAAAAAGAAATAAATGGAACATTTTCAAGACTATCTCTGACTCAACCAGCACTCAGTGGGCTCACTACAATTACTGTGGGACACAGCAAGGTCTTAGAGGAAAGACTTTATGATCAGTGATGCCACGATCAGGATGAAACAGGACAAAGAATGTATGAAACTTATATAGCGCTGGACTTACCCTGGGGCATCTCCGCGCTTGCTTAGGGAACCCGTCCTGGTATTCCCCTGTGAGATAACCCTGGAAGGCTATCCATAAGGCGAAAGCCAGGCATCCCGCCGCGAAGGGCCGATGTGGAGATTAAGCAAGCTATTGCCCAGAGTCGCAGAGTGTGAACCCGTGAGTCGAGAAGGCACCGGAGCGAGAATTATCGAGTCCGTAGGATTATTGAGCCCAAGACCCGCCGAGGTGGGGAATTGAACCCTGGTCCACGGCCGAAACTCAAGCTCCAGGTCTGCCGCCTCTAACCCCTGAGCCACACTTCTCCTAGTGCAATGCCCCAAAAAGGAGATTACCACCTATGCCAATAATATCTGTTATGCTCCTCAGAAGCTCAACTGAGACTCTTGGTCAATAAGAAGTGTGAGATAATTACGGTATACACCTTAAAAGCAGAAAAAGCTCTGTTATGTTTAAAAAGCTACCATTATGAGCAAGGCAAAAAGGCCAGGAGATTACTGGCTTTACAGCTTAAGCAAATAGAAGTGTGTTTGGCCATTCCTGTGATGCATTCCCGTTTAAAGAACCTGGCTAAATTCAATATATAATTGTATCTACTAGCACAATATCCAATGACCTGTCTATGGAACTGACCTTCCTGCAAGATCTGCAACTAACACAGCTTCCTCCAAACCTGTGCTAGTCTCTTGATGAAGAAATCAAAGACACTGAGATAGCAAAGACCCTTTCAATAATTCCATTGGGGAAATTGTCAGGAGTGTACGGTTTTCCTATTGAATTCTAGAAAATCACCAGGCAGGCTCCCATATTCACATCTCTGCAATATGTATTGCGCATAATCCCATTTACAGGCCCCACTGGATATCAAAAGGAATCAGCGCATTGACCGATCTATTTGTGGAAGGTTGCTTTAAAACATTTGCACAACTGCGACTTGAGTTTGGGATACACAAAAACCACCATTGGTGATATCAATAGCTTAAACATTGTCTTATACAGTCTTGCAAACACCAGCCTTCTAACCTTACTACCTCGAAATTACATGGTTACTTGCTGAACTGGAGAAATTACAAGAAACTGATAATGAGGTTCTGATTGAACTTCATTCCAAACCTGCGATCTCAACTCTTAGGAGAAAATGGGAGACAGCACTATATAAAGAATAGGAGGACTTACAGCCACATGCATCAAAAGAAAAACCGGTAAAAAACGGGCAGATTCTCAGAATCTGCCCCTTTGCGACCGGTATTTTTGCATATGGGATGCATCATCCAAAATGCAAAAATCGCAATTTAAGTAATTTTCTAAATTGCGATTACGTAAATTGCGATTGCATTTAAGGAATCGCAAATTGAGATTCCCTAAATGCGATTCATTAAAGTAAAAAAATCAGCGATTTCGCTAATTGGGGGCGCAAATTACCATGAGCTTCATGGTAATTTGCAAACACTTTGAAAAATTCACTTTTGTGCATTTTTTAAAGTTTCAACATATGTGCACAGATCGATTTCAGGGGTCCAACTGGGTGTTCTTTTGATACCCTGGCACCCTTGAAATTGCATTCTCAATTAGCGATTCTCTAATTGAGAATCACAAATTGAGAATGTCTTCCCATTCATTCCTATGGGCCTCTAGGCCCATACGAATATACGAATGAATGGTGAGGTATTCCTTCATTTCGACTCGCAATTTGCGAGTCACAATTAAGGAATGTTTAGAAATTGCTATATTTTTACCCATTTCTACATGCATAGGCTTTTGCGATTCTTTAATTGTGATTCCTTAAAAATCGCAATTAAGAAATCGCAAAAGCCAACATTGATGAATGTGCCTGAAAGATTCGAGAACATTAAAGCTAAATCATGACAAAATCATACGAGAGGCCCGGCTGAAATTCAGTTTTTTAAGAACATTACTGGCACTGATCACCTCAAAGACTGCTCAATGCACACCTATGATCCACTCGAACTGCTGGAGGTGCAGCCAGTCTGCTGGAGATATACCTCATATTATTTGGTCCTGTTGAAGAATTCGACATTATTGGACCTTTAAATGGAACGAACTGACAAGGAACAGCATGCTACCCATACAGCCCTCTATGGCGCTCACACTAATTAATAACTCTGAAGACATTGAGGGTCTTACTATCCACACTAAAAGATGGATTGACACCTCATTGGCACTGCTAATTTATGCAGTCTGCTGAAATGGAAACTTACAGTCAGTCCCACTCTAATGGAATGGCTTGAAGCGATGGCAAGAACAGCAGCCCATAAGAAACGTATCTATAAGATGAACGACCAGCTATAAAACTTTCTGGAGTTATAGGGCAACGTTTTGCTCTTTAAGTGATCCGACTCTTTCAAGTGGTCTCAAGCGTGCCCCTGGAGACACCCAATTACCCTATCATTTTCAAACATGAGATCTCTTTTAAATTAGCGTATCTAATGGTATCAATCAAATGAAACCCCTGTGAGAGATAAAAGGAGATTATAGCAGAGGCGCATGGCCTATGGGACTACTGCCTATACACTGTTCGACTTTTTTTCTGTATACTTTCATATAATTGCCACGACATAAGATGGTATACCTACTGCCTAACAATAATTTGCTTCTTTGCTGCTCCATCTTCCCCCATTCAACCTCCTGCTCTCCACAAACCCGCCCACCCCCTCCTTACATATCGCACTTGGCTGCGCAGTACTTTCTTATTAATGTAGTAGGGGCATATTACCAACGAGTAGCGTTATTTATCGCTAGCTAGGCTTAGCAACGATTTTTTTATCGCTTAGCATCGCTGGAAATTATCGCTGAGATAACGTGCTATTAGCAACGTTTATCTCAAAAGCGATAATTTTTCCGGCGATAGCGTGAATATCGCTGAGAATACAGCGATATTCACGCATTAGCGACGAAATGCTCTTAACCATGTTATCCACCTCCCATTGGATAACATGGCTAAGAACTGGTCTGAGCAGGTGTTAGTTTTTGGCGATAGCGGGAATTTTTCCATCGCTTCGCCCGCCTTGCTAATAGGCAATAGCGACGTTAGCGACTGCTTTCAGTCGCTAACAGGTTGGGTACGCCCACTTTGCATGTCATTAGCGATAAATATCGCTGACATGCAAAGCGGGCCCCAAACCGCTCGCTATCGCCTAAAAGCTGTCGTTAACATCAGTTAGCGACAGCTTGCTAATATAGCGATAGAATTATTGCCGCTTAGCGGCCGAAAACGGCCACTAAATCAGCGATAATTGCCTATCGCCCCCCTTGGTAATATGCCCCGTAATATTTCTGAGACTTGCGGTAACTGTATGTATACAGTGTATGTTATAATTAATAAGGAATGTTAAAAAAGGAACTTGACAATCTTTCAGGGTTCTTTTTGCTATAGAAATTATAGTCAGTGCTCTAAAAAACTAAAATAAGGATATTTTTTCTGTGAACTCTCAAAGATCTTCCTCATCCGTTTCAGTAAAACATTCTGCAATGCTGTGAGAAGCATGCACCACCAGCACCAGCAGCAGTTTGCTAGTTAACTCCCTAGTAGTCAACTGCAGCATTACCTTAGAGGTATGATGAACAAATTAAGCGCTAAAAAATTTTTATTCAAGAAAAAGAACTTCAGAATACCATTTTGTTAGAAAAGTAGCTGTTGAAATTAAAGCCTTTCTTGAGGAGCAGGCTCAAGTACGTCAGCATTGAGATGATAAAGCAGCCTTGAAACCAGAAGTTCCAAATATGATGGGAGGTGTGGTTTTTGTAGTCATTCGAGGCATAAAATATTTTAAAGGGGATAAAAATACTTAAATAGCGAAGCGTCTGCATAAGTACAGGGTTATGATTATTCTAGAGCTGCATGTGTCAGGGATTCCATCTCCATGGTAGTGTCTCCTGTGGAGACAGTTATTACGTGGATATTCAAGCAGGCTAGCAGATGGAGTTGGTGGTTCCCTACTTTAAAGATTAAAGAACCGTGAAAACGTACTAGTCTATGTCTCTTCTTAACACTGGAGTGGAGAAGTGTGGCTCAAGTGGTTGGAGCGGCAGACCCTGATGCAGAGGTCTGGCCTGGAAAAGGGTTCAATTCCCCGCCTCGGCGGGTCTTGGGCTCAAATTTCCTCGGACCTGACAATTCTCGCCTCAGTGCCTATTCCAATCATCGAGTCCCACTCTGTAACTCTGGGCAATAGCTTGCTTAATCTCCACAATGGACCCTCGCAGCGGGATGCCTGGCTTTCACCTTAGGGATGCCCAGTATTGGGTTATCTCGCAGGGGAATACCAGGATGGGTTCCCTAAGCAAGCGCTGGGACGCTTCTGGGCAGCCATGCGCTCTACAAATCAAATTTCATTTCATTTCATTTCACTGGCGACGAAGGAAAGCTTGCAAGGGACAAGCCTGCCACCAACTCTCCCTTTCTTCTGAACTGACAAATTGCCATCTTCTCCTCATCGACCGCAGTCCTAAGACAAGTGAAGTGGCATCTTCAGCAGACTCCCAATTAATTTCCTGCGTTTCCTGACTCTCAGAGGTATTCCGCGACTGAGTTAGGCAATTTTGTGCTATTTTGCCTTTTTCTCACGTCAGTTGCTTCTCGCGACGCTGACACTGGCCCCATGCGTTTGCTCATGCTTACCTGCACAACCACATCACACCAACCATCACCGTCATACGCACACAACGTAATGTGCACTACGTGCAGCCATCTTTGTTGAAGCATCTCCATGACAATGCTTCACAGCGGAGCATGATCACCGCTAAGCTTAAAACGCTAAGCTTGAAAAATGGAATTGAAGTGGAATTGAAACATATTTAAACTAAAAGGATTTCATATTATTTTTATTGTTTTCAAGGACATTCCAGGTATTGTTTCATTTGCCTTGTTGTTGACTTTAAGAAGCTGCCTATGCCTACGCTCCTTGATTTTTTTTAAACCTATACTTAACTCTGCTTTGCATTTCAAATATTCATTATCCTCAAGTTGTTTTCCTTGACTTTGCATGACATCTCCAACAATTATTATTTCTATGCTGATCTTGTCTCTTGACTTTCTCATATAAGACTTCAGCTGTATTAATTATTCACGGTCACTGAACCTTTATTCACGGTCACTGAACCTTTCACACATAAACTTTCATGGCTGCTACCACAATGAATCAGCAGCCTCCTTTTCTCTGTGAAAAGGGTGAGCCAATATTGCCATGGAAGAGGTGGAGATTACTTTTTGATTCTTATTTAGTAGCCATCGGTGGCGAAAAGATCTCAGCTGATAGGAGACAAGCCATTCTCCTTCATAACCTTGGTGCAGAAGGGCGCAATGTCTGTGAGAGTATTGACGTGATTCCTGTTGGTGAAGGAGATGGTGAACCATCAGATGTATCTGAGATGTCTATAAAAATGTTTGATATGTACTTTGGTCCAGCATCAATGTTGTGTTAGAAAGACATACTTTTTTATGAGGATACAAGAACCTGATGAGAAAGTTGGAAATTACATAGCTTCTCTGAAAACACTTGCTCGCACCTGTGAGTTTGGAGATCTTACTGACTCATTGATAGGCGATCAGTTAGCCAGGTGCACTAACAGTCAAAGAATACAAGAGAAGCTTTTGTCTAAGAATCCTTCTCTCTTGGAGGCTATAGCCATTGTAGAAGGGATGGAAAATACCTCTGGTTGGGTTAAAGAGATGCAAATCCATAAAGAACTAACTGATAATGCTCCAACTCCAAGTAGTATTTATGAATTGACTCAAAAGGAGACCTCTCAAGACACTATTGACAATGTTTCTAAGAATATGCGTGGAGTCAAGGCCAAACCATCCACAGATTTTTCGAGGATAAAATGCTACAGATGTGGCAGCACCAATCACTCTTCCAATTACCCTAATTTTTATGCAAGAAGCACAACCTGCCACAAGTGTGGAATTAAAGGTCCATATGCCAGAGTATGCAAGTCTGGTGGCAGTGGCAGAGTGTGCACTGTGGACAATGTTGAAACTTGTGATACCTTGAAATCTGTCATGCTGAGTGTGCGAGATGATGGAGTGGTTGATGCTGATCTCATTACAATGCCAGAGTGGGAGATGATGATTTGTGACAAGTTAATTGTGGTTTTGGCAGACTCTGGCTCTCCATTTACGATGTTGGGCAATGAACTGTGGGACAAAACCTTTCCTGGAATCCAACTTGCAGATCCTGACATCAGACCTGTTAGTTATGGTGGATCGCATATTGATGTTATTGGATTTGCCATCATGAAAATTAATTTCAAAGGAAGAGAGACTATTGGGAAGATTTATGTCGCCAAATGAGGTGATAACCTTCTTGGCTGGAGGCATCAGAGAGATTTGGGAATATTTCTCAACCCTAATGCTAGATTTCCATTGGAGCAAGTCATGTTGGATGACCAATTAACAATTTCTAATAAGTTTTTCGAAGAGTTTCCTCAAGTCTTCTCCGACAATATTGGTCTTCTCAAAAACTTTGAACACTGTATTGTACTCAAAGAAAATGCAACACCTGTGGTACACAAGGTTAGAAAAGTTCCCAACATGATGCTTGAACCGCTCAGGAGTGAACTTAAGAAGCTGGTACTTTTGGGGGTGATAGAGGAAATTAAATCCTCTGAATGGTTGTCCCCAGTGGTTTTGGCTCCAAAGGATGGAGGGAAAAGCATTTAGATGTGTGTGGACTTGAGGGGTCTAAATAAATGGATATGGGTTGACCGCCAACTCTTACCTAATATCTCTGAGTCAATCAATGTGCTTGATGGAGCCAAGGCCTTCAGTGTTTTAGACTTGTCCTCAGCCTACCATCAGGTGCCCCTCCATCCTGAGCCCAAGCATTTAACATCATTTGTGACACCACTGGGGGCCTTCCGTTTTGTCAGAATGACATTCAGATTAGCCTCTGCCTGTTTTTAACGTATGATGAAGGTAGTTCTGGGTGATGTTTCCAATATCATGTTCTTCCAGGATGACATTTTAGCTTATGAGAAGGATGATTTAGAACATGACAAATTTTGAGGACTGCTTTACAGAGACTTAGTGACAATGGATTTATTCTAAAAATGTAAAATTGTTGTATCTTCTGTCACTTATCTGGGACATGATATCTCTGGGGAGGGTATCCGACCTAAACTGGATCTAGCTAGGAGTATTTTGGATGCTCCGGGCCGATCAGATAAAGAGCAAGTCAGATCTTTCCTTGGACTTGCAGAGTTTTATACTAAGTTTGTTCCTGGTTTTGCCTCCACCGTTGAGCCTATCAGAGCTCTTCTAAGGAAAGGCACACATTTTGATTGGTCTCCAGAGTGTGTTTCAGCTTTTTGTTCCATGTATGTATGTATGTATTTTTTTTTTATAAAGCGCACATTTCACCGGTAGGTCTCACAGCGCTGGCAGAGGGTATGCGTCATGCGAGAGAGAAGAGTTGTTATGCTGGTGTCTTGAATAGTAGAGTTTTGAGATCTTTTCGGAAGATTTTGTGATTTTGATTGGATCTTAAGGCTATAGGCAGGGAGTTCCATGCCGTGGGGCCCACCTTCGAGAAACTCCTGTCTCCATTTCTGACAGTGCGGACTCTTGGTGTCTTTAGGAGATATTTATTTGAAGATCGTAATGTTCTTTCCGGGCAGTATTCCTGAAGTTTGTTTTTTAAATATTTCGGGCCTTGTCCATTCAAAGATTTGTGCACTAGGCAGCAGATCTTGAACCTTATGCGCTTTCGGACTGGAAGCCAGTGCAGTTTCTTCAGGCAAGGGGCAGAGGGGGTGCGTGGGGGTAGGTCAAGGGTCCGTCTGGCTGCTGCGTTTTGGAGTGTCTGCATTTTACTTAGTGTGCCCTTGTTTGCGTCCGCAAGGAGAGCGTTACCATAGTCAAGGCGGCTGGTAATTAAGCCTTGAATCAATGGTTTACGATAGGACAAGGGCAGCCATTTGAATATTTTCCTTAGGCTCCTCATGAGGCCTATACAGGTATGTACTAATTTGTTTGTATGGGGAGCCATGGACAGCTTGTCATCAAGGATGAAGCCCAGGTTCCGAACAGTGTCTTTTGGAGATGGGCAGGGTCCAAGTTCCGGTGGCCACCATTCTTGGGACCAGATGGATTTGGCCGCTCCGAAAAGCATTATTTCGGATTGGCCTGCATTTAGCATTAAAAAGTTGTTGGTCATCCAGCTTTTTATTTCTAGCATACAATTCCTGAATCTCACTTCGGTCGCTGCTGGGTCAGAGCCAAGGGTTATAAGAATTTGGGTATCGTCGGCATACGACAGAGTGTTGAAGCCGAAGTCCCTAATTATTTTGGCCAATGGTGCTACGTAGACGTTGAATAAGGTTGGGCTTAATATTGAGCCCTGGGGCACTCCCTTATCGTTATCAATAGCATCTGATGAGAAAGGTCCTGATTTGACTCTAGAGCTACGGTCTGTGAGATAGCTCTGGATCCAGCCCAGGGCTTGGCCCTCAACACCTATCTCCGCCAGTCGTTTTAATAAAACTCTGTGGGATATGGTGTCGAAGGCCGCCGAAAGGTCTAGCAGGATGAGAATAGCCGATTGTTTGGAGTCTAGTGCCAGCCGCATATTATCAACCACCTCTATCAGTGTGGTCTCAGTGCTATGAGAAGCTCTGAATCCTGACTGTGAGGAATCTAGTAGCGAGTGTCTTTCAAGGAATTTTACTAGTTTTGCATTGATGATAGATGCCATTGATTTACCAAAAAGTGGTAGCAAAGATATGGGGCGGTAGTTCACCGGTTGCTTGGGGTCTGCGTTGTTTTTCTTAAGGATTGGCCTTACAATGGCTTCCTTCCATGGGGTGGGGAACAAGGCACGAGTTAGGGACATATTAAAAATAGAGGTCAGTGTGGGAGTCAGGGCAGGTGCTAGTTTGGCTAATATTGGTGCGGACGCTGGGTCATTGGGGGAACCTGATTTGGCCTTTTTTAGTATGTTGGCTACCTCGTCCTCCGTGATTGTTCCGAAGTCGGCTAAATTTTGCTGTATGGGATTTATAGTGGAGGGATCAACATAGCATGGCTCACTAGTTGTGCCTGTTTCTGTGGGGAATGATTCATGAATTGTATTAATTTTGTCTTTGAAGTAGGTGGCTAGTTCGTCAGCCCAGTCCTGAGATTCCTGAATGACCTTTTGGCAGGCCATGGGGTTTGAAAAATCTTTTACAATTGCGTAAAGCTCTTTCTGTGAATTTCCAGCTGCTTTAATTTTTTCCCCAAGATAGCTTTTCTTAGCATTGGCGATTTTGTTCATATAATCTTTATGAGCAATTTTATAGTGTGATTTATCATCAGTGTTTTTTGATTTACGCCATTTCCGTTCGGCTTTCCTGGTGTGTTGTTTAATAATTTTCAGTTCATCAGTAAACCAGGGCGATTTTAGTTTCGGACAGTTTATTAGGCGTTTAGGAGCTATAGAGTCCAGAGTCTTACTGATTGCAATATCAAAGTCTAAGACCAGTCTGTTAAGCTCTGTGTCCTCAGTTACTCTCGGGGGGGCAAACGTTTTCGTAAACATTTCTAAGTTGATCTTTTTCCATAGGTGGCTCAGCTTTTTTTCTTTAGAGTGAATCTGTAGGGACTCGTTTGTTTTGATAATGAATTTGATTATTACATGGTCTGACCATAGGACAGGAATTAATTCATTGATATGCGTATCCTGGAAGTTGGTGCATACAATGTCCAACGTATGACCCGCTTTATGAGTAGGGTCGGTTTCGAGTAGTCTTAGGTCTAGGGATTCAATACTGTTCCTTATTTCAGTGGTATAGGGGTCATTGTTTTTTTCCATGTGATAGTTCAAATCGCCTAGCAATAGGAAGTTTTTACAGGCTAGTATATGGGGTGCCAGGATGTCAACTAGTTGGGCGGCAAAGTTAGCTTTGGTCTCTGGGGGTCGGTAAATTAGGGCTCCTTTCCAGGACTCATTCCCAGTGAGGACAAGGGAGAAGATTAAAAACTCTCCCCATGTCTCGAGGTGGGTGGTAATGATGTTGATTTCAATCTCCATTTTGTAGATTATTGCGGTCCCTCCCCCTTGTTTCCCAGTTCTGTCTAGTCTGACTATTTTATAATTGGGAGGCAGGGCTGCTGCTATGTCTGGGTCTGATGTTTCTGATAGCCAGGTCTCGGTTATGAAGAATAGATCTGGGGTTTCATGATCGAGTAAGTCCCAGATCTCTAAGGAATGTTTAGGGAGAGACCGCACATTTCCATAAAGACATGTCAGTGGTTTACGAGGTGGCGGGGGGCCTGGGTTGATAAGCGGTGTATCGATGGCTGGGTGGCACAAATTAAGAGACAAGAGCTCAGCGCGGGTATAGGTAATCAGGTTGAGAAATTATTTTTATAGCGATTTTAGTACCTGTTTGTAGACGATGGCCTGTCAGGGAGTCAGGAAAAAAAAAAAAGTTGGCCTGTCGGCGGCCTGGCGCGGACAGGCGCAGACAGGCAGGGCTTGACTTTGGCGCGACTTAGGCGCGCTGCCTGCGCGTCGCTGCGCGAGTCCGCTCTACGCACTCCGCTATATGCAGGAGTGGGCGGCACCGCCTTCCGGGGAGTCTGTAGCGCTAACCGGTGTAGGCTACCGGAAGCGCCGTGGGGGAATGAAAGAGCCCGCCGTGCCCGCGGCAAAAGCCGAAACGGATCGGGTCAACTTTGTATTCAAGGGCCGAATTAGATTGTCTGTAGCATACAATTGACACTTGTATGTAAAGAAGCTGACAGCAGGGCGCGGCGCAGCACAACTAAAGTAAAGCTACAAGCCGACTTTTAAATCAGTCATTCACGATGTGTATTACGGCTCTAAAGTGCTCGAGTGCTTTGTGCTAAATGCTGGAATCAGGGTTTTTACAATTCTATTTGCAGTTCAAGGATATTGAGATTTAGTTATTACAAATCATACATCACATTCAGTTTCTAAAATTCATGCAAGTTTAAAAATGTATCACAAGTTAAAAATCCACGAAGCAAAAAGCTGCCTATCAGTCAAGCAGTCTCGTTTCTCTCTGCCTGGGCGAGTCCGCTCTACGCACTCCGCTATATGCAGGAGTGGGCGGCACCACCTTCCGGGGAGTCTGTAGCGCTAACCGGTGTAGGCTACCGGAAGCGCCGTGGGGGAATGAAAGAGCCCGCCGTGCCCGCGGCAAAAGCCGAAACGGATCAGGTCCACTTTGTATTCAAGGGCCGAATTAGATTGTCTGTAGCATGCAATTGACACTTGTATGTAAAGAAGCTGACAGCAGGGCGCGGCGCAGCACAACTAAAGTAAAGCTACAAGCCGACTTTTTAATCAGTCATTCACGATGTGTATTACGGCTCTAAAGTGCTCGAGTGCTTTGTGCTAAATGCTGGAATCAGGGTTTTTACAATTCTATTTGCAGTTCAAGGATATTGAAATTTAGTTATTACAAATCATACATCACATTCAGTTTCTAAAATTCATGCAAGTTTAAAAATGTATCACAAGTTAAAAATCCACGAAGCAAAAAGCTGCCTATCAGTCAAGCAGTCTCGTTTCTCTCTGCCTGGGCGAGTCCGCTCTACGCACTCCGCTATATGCAGGAGTGGGCGGCACCACCTTCCGGGGAGTCTGTAGCGCTAACCGGTGTAGGCTACCGGAAGCGCCGTGGGGGAATGAAAGAGCCCGCCGTGCCCGCGGCAAAAGCCGAAACGGATCGGGTCCACTTTGTATTCAAGGGCCGAATTAGATTGTCTGTAGCATACAATTGACACTTGTATGTAAAGAAGCTGACAGCAGGGCGCGGCGCAGCACAACTAAAGTAAAGCTACAAGCCGACTTTTAAATCAGTCATTCACGATGTGTATTACGGCTCTAAAGTGCTCGAGTGCTTTGTGCTAAATGCTGGAATCAGGGTTTTTACAATTCTATTTGCAGTTCAAGGATATTGAGATTTAGTTATTACAAATCATACATCACATTCGGTTTTTAAAATTCATGCAAGTTTAAAAATGTATCACAAGTTAAAAATCCACGAAGCAAAAAGCTGCCTATCAGTCAAGCAGTCTCGTTTCTCTCTGCCTGGGCGAGTCCGCTCTACGCACTCCGCTATATGCAGGAGTGGGCGGCACCACCTTCCGGGGAGTCTGTAGCGCTAACCGGTGTAGGCTACCGGAAGCGCCGTGGGGGAATGAAAGAGCCCGCCGTGCCCGCGGCAAAAGCCGAAACGGATCGGGTCCACTTTGTATTCAAGGGCCGAATTAGATTGTCTGTAGCATGCAATTGACACTTGTATGTAAAGAAGCTGACAGCAGGGCGCGGCGCAGCACAACTAAAGTAAAGCTACAAGCCGACTTTTTAATCAGTCATTCACGATGTGTATTACGGCTCTAAAGTGCTCGAGTGCTTTGTGCTAAATGCTGGAATCAGGGTTTTTACAATTCTATTTGCAGTTCAAGGATATTGAAATTTAGTTATTACAAATCATACATCACATTCAGTTTCTAAAATTCATGCAAGTTTAAAAATGTATCACAAGTTAAAAATCCACGAAGCAAAAAGCTGCCTATCAGTCAAGCAGTCTCGTTTCTCTCTGCCTGGGCGAGTCCGCTGTACGCACTCCGCTATATGCAGGAGTGGGCGGCACCACCTTCCGGGGAGTCTGTAGCGCTAACCGGTGTAGGCTACCGGAAGCGCCGTGGGGGAATGAAAGAGCCCGCCTTGCCCACGGCAAAAGCCGAAACGGATCGGGTCCACTTTGTATTCAAGGGCCGAATTAGATTGTCTGTAGCATACAATTGACACTTGTATGTAAAGAAGCTGACAGCAGGGCGCGGCGCAGCACAACTAAAGTAAAGCTACAAGCCGGCTTTTAAATCAGTCATTCACGATGTGTATTACGGCTCTAAACAAGCAATAGGTAAGATGTGTACACTTGGTCACTTTGACTCAAAAAGGAAAACTTTCTTGACTACTGATGCTAGTTTATGTGGCCTTGGAGCGGTGCTCTCTCAATTTGATGATGGTGTAGAAAAAGTCATTGCAAAAGTACAATTGGTCGCACACTGCTTGTCCTACCAGCGTGTTACCCCAAAGCATTGTGGTCCATGAAGTAAGCTTCAGCGAGTACGCCTCTGCCAGGGTCTTGAGCAAAAATCACTGTTGTGTTGGCTATCCCTGGACACGTGTTTCGAGGTTGTTACCTCTCGTCAGCAGGGAATAGGCATTTATGTAGGGTCGCTGCGTAGGCTGTCAAAAAATATTCTCAGGTCCGGTACCGCTCGTGGCACGCCGGTGCGTAACCACGGGCTCGTCAGCCCCACCGGCTCAAGGGAGCCTGAATATAAACATAAGTCCATTTGGTCGTACACTGCTTGTCCTACCAGCGTGTTACCCCAAAGCATTGTGGTCCATGAAGTAAGCTTCAGCGAGTACGCCTCTGCCAGGGTCTTGAACAAAAATCACTGTCGCGTTGGCCATCCCTGGAAACGTGTTTCGAGGTTGTTACCTCTCGTCAGCAGGGAATAGGCATTTATGTAGGGTTGCTGCGTAGGCTGCCAAAAAATATTCTCAGGTCCGGTACCGCTTGTGTCACGCAGGTGCGTAACCCTGGGCTCGTCAGCCCCACCGGCTCAAGGGAGCCTGAATATAAATGAAAGTCCAATTGGTCGCACACTGCTTGTCCTACCAGCGTGTTACCCCAAAGCATTGTGGTCCATGAAGTAAGCTTCAGTGAGTACGCCTTCGACAGGGTCTTGAGCAAAAATCACTGTCGCGTTGGCCATCCCTGGACACGTGTTTGGAGGTTGTTACCTCTCGTCAGCTGGGAATAGGCATTTATGTAGGGTCACTGTGCAGGCTGCTGAAAAGCATTCTCAGGGCCGGTACCGCTCGTTGCACACAGGTGCGTACCCATGGGCTCGTCAGCCCCACCGGCTCAAGGGAGCCTGAATATAAATGAAAGTCCAATTGGTCGCACACTGCTTGTCTTACCAGCGTGTTACCCCAAAGCATTGTGGTCCATGAAGTAAGCTTCAGAGAGTACGCCTCTGCCAGGGTCTTGAGCAAAAATCACTGTCGCGTTGGCCATCCCTGGACACGTGTTTCGAGGTTGTTACCTCTCGTCAGCAGGGAATAGGCATTTATGTAGGGTCGCTGCGTAGGCTGCCGAAAAATAGTCTCAGATCCAGTACCGCTCGTGGCACGCAGGTGCGTAACCATGGGCTCGTCAGCCCCACCGCCTCAAGGGAGCATGAATATAAACGAAAGTCCAATTGGTCGCACACTGCTTGTCCTACCAGCGAGTTACCCCAAAGCATTGTGGTCCATGAAGTAAGCTTTAGCGAGTATGCCTCTGCCAGGGTCTTGAGCAAAAATCACAGTTGCGTTGGCTATCCCTGGACACGTGTTTCGAGGTTGTTACCTCTCATCAGAAGGGAATAGGCATTTATGTAGGGTCGCTGCGAAGGCTGCCGAAAAATATTCTCAGCCGGTACCGCTCGTGGCACGCAGGTGCGTAACCATGGGCTCGTCAGCCCACCGGCTCCAGGGAGCCTGAATATAAATGAAAGTCCAATTGGTCGCACACTGCGTGTCCTACCAGCGTGTTACCCCAAAGCATTGTGGTCCATAAAGTAAGCTTCAGTGTCAGGATCCATGGCCTCTTGCTATGACCTCTTGCTATGACATTCCACATTTCTTGTTTCCTGCTGCTTACTTTAATGTCCATGACTCTTCTATTGTATATTTGGTGTGGGTTCTTAAGCACCTTCCTTGTTTTCGGCCACGTGCTTCATTGACTCTATTTGCCAGTCTCAGCCTCTTGCCAATGCTTGTTGCATCATCTTTGGCTATGCCCAATGTGTTATGTGTCTCCGTGTACTTTTGCCAATGCTTGTTTCTGTTTCACTTGGCAAGCTACCTTTTACGTGTTACCGCTTTTTACACCCACATTTGCCAATGCTTGTTTCCTTGGTCCCGATTTTGGATTTGCTGCCGAGGTCTTTTTTCCCTCGACAGCTCCTGTATCTCGGCTAAGGACTATAAAAGGGGACCACGCCCTGAACACCGTGCGGATTATCCTTCCTGATTTCCCGAGTATGGATGTCTCCTGCCTTCGCTCCGGTCTCCGCGCCTGAGAGGTCTTCACTTCTGCACCTGTTCCCGCTGCCTGCTAAATGGTAGTAATCTACCACGAATATCCGCTTATCTGAGATGCAGGTAGGATTGATCCTTTGTTCTTCTAAGCTGCCGGCTGGCGATTCCTTTGAGACTCGAGGGGCGTTTCCTCTGCAACTTTGAATCCTCGTATTTCCGAACATTGACACTTAAATGACCTGCCTTCTGGTTTCTTTCTCCGTGTTTACAAAACTTGAAACGAACAGTATTTTAAGGCGAAAGGACCTAGATTTGGTTCCAAACTTTGGTGGGACTTCATTTGTTTGAACATTGGAAACTAGCAAAGTTATTTCATGTCGCTTGAATGTTTAGCCACGTTAATCCTGATGAGA